>NW_028252912.1:0-435984 GCF_964263255.1 Lissotriton vulgaris
GGTTGCCCAGATTGAGGATGTCACACTATGAAACGGTTATGCACACAGCCACCAGCAGCAGACCCTTCAGCCAGCCATCCATTTTGTATAGAGTGACCTCCAAACGCGTTTCGAGCATGTAATGCTCTTGCTCACTGGCTCTCAACAAATGAGCTATGGAAAGTGATTTAAAATGGAACATAAATTTATTTAAATTCATAGTCCCACCCTTATGGGCATAGCAGAACACGGCATGTTGGTCAATGTAGTATCGCCCATAGCAGCTGACACATAGTTCCATCCAAAACCAGGTTGGGTACTACTTTAACAAATCAAGAATTCAGTGAAATGTTTTACCCAAGTGCTTACGAGTTTGTTGAGTATAGAGGTATATTTTTTTCTATTTTGCATTCTATCGTAACTGTGCTGACCTTTCTGCTTTAGCGTGCAGTACTATATTATTTTATTAATAAGAAACTGTTGAAATCATGTTTGAAATTAGAATGTAAGCATTTAAGCTGCTCTCTGTGAGGAATAGCATTGCCGGCTACCGCAGGAAGTAGGGAGCCGGCTGGGACCGTGGAGGCCTTGGAGCTGTTTCCATGATCCGCAACGTTAGATTTGAGCCCGGGAGATGGGGTCCTCGGGAATTATAGAAAATTAGTCATAAAGGCTATTTTTTTATATGGTAGATTTATCGTACGCGTACAAAGCAAGTATGGACGACTTGCAGCTGGAATATTGGAAGTCGTCCAGTAAGCGTACGTAAGCAAGAAAAATAAAAATAATTTTAGATATTTATCAAGTTTATGTTTTAAATGTTGGGTGGCTCTAAAAAGAGCCCTTGTGTTTATTGGGAGATTTTAGTACCTACAAGTAAGTACCGATGCAGAGTCTTAAATTTAAGAGGAAGACTCTGCTCCCCTCATATGTAAAATATACACCATCTCTCCTATATATGTCATGCATATTGAAACGCAAATTGTTGTGGTAGATGGACCCCATTCGATAGTCTCGGAGAAAGGCAGAAACAGATTTATTCACATGTTTCCTAGCTTTTTCAGTCTGTGGACAATAGTGGTTGGACCAGTTCCATTTCTACCTTTGGCATATATTAGAATAGACAAAGGCAGTTTGGGGGAAAAGTACCATCAATTCTCTAAAGGTGTCCTTCATAAGCATTTCCAGACCTACCCCAGTCGAAATGCCTAGGTTAGTCGAAATGCCTAGTTCATTGCCACCACAGTGCACAGATATGAGGTCAGGGTATTGGAGATGTAAAAAGGATTTCATCAACTTTAATCCTCTCTGTCCAATCCATTTAATGTCTACATTTGGTAAACGTAGGTCTTTGTGAATTCTTTTCTGTTGTGCGTACCTTTGACTCCAAAAAATATAGCTGTGTCCCACAATCCACACTGTAAGCATTTTGAAGAGAGGTCTGAATGCACTCTGAGGGTCTCTGTAAATGAAATGGCAGTTTGAAAAGTAACATTTTTATAAAATGGTGTACAACATGCAGTTTTGAAAAAAGAAAAGAAATGATTGGTTGTTTGACAACATTTTACAGAAAACTAGGATGTATGTTTCTGTTTTATTAAAAGATTGAGTGTTGGGCAATCTAGTCCGGATTTGGCAGCAATATGCAACTAATATTTGATATATACCTTGTACATAGAAAGTCAAAAATCATGAAATACTTCAGATATAGGGTGCGATCGTGATTGTAAACGAAGACGAGAACCGGCGACGCTGTGACGAGGAGCAGGGAGGCCGCAGCAATTGAAAATGAGTACGTGGGATAAAAGAACCAGAACGGGAGGACAACCCCCAAAAAAACCTTCTGGGCACATCCTGAAATAGGTGCAACTGAATGCAGCGGTTTGACGCCATAAGAATAGGAAACTCTACATACAGAACATAACGGTGGCTCCCTCGCACAGTGTGGAAGGCCAGACATCTGATGAAATAAGATAGTCAGCCTCAGAACAAAATTCAACCGATGCCAACAGATCGTATAAGACTGGGGCACCACATTCCACTAATAATAATAAAAGTGGATCCAAACATAAAGACTAGTGTCAAAAGAATCAGTCCTGAAGAAGGTGTCTTATAAAGAAAACGGAAACGCCGCGTCAACTTAAATCTTCGATTCTTGTTGTTATGTATCGGATTTTTTCAAAAATTCTTTTGAATTCATTTGTATAAAATTATGTTTATTGATATCCATGCCTGTTTTACTGCTGTTTTTAATATCACAATATGTTTTAATCTGTACCAAAAGAATAAACTTGCACTTTTTTACCAGAATTTAATTTGTATTTGTATTAGTTCATATTAGTGTCACCCTATATCTGAAGTATTTTATGATTTTTGACTTTCTATGTACAAGGTATATATCAAATATTAATTGCATATTGCTGCCTAATCCGGACTAGATCGCCCAAAACTCAGACGCATACAGAATTGTTCCATTGGACAACTGGTCCTGTGGATCTGTAAACGTGGGACATCCCATATTTCCTACATACATTCCCCGAGTCCCAGACAACTACCCAGAGGGGGCCTCCTTAAAAATTTCTTTCTGTTTTTTAAAAGCCTTATTTTCATTGGTTAAGAAAAACTGATAGAACAGAATGTTACATAAGATAAGCTGGTATATTCTCGAATCATGCATACTTGCTGTTTTAATTTGCAACAATGTATGATGAACTTTTCACCAGTGTGCTGAGTTAGGTGTTCCCTGAAATGTTTCTATGGTAACTGGCATATTGGGGAATGGGGAAAGTGTTGAAAGTTTTGTCAGTTAGAAAGGGTGCAAAAGTTCAAGCAATATAAAAGTGTGTTTCTTTTTAATTTAATGTGGGAATAAATGTGATTTTTTATTTATTTGTATATTTGTGTAGATTGAGTGTGTAGATTGATCGGAAAAGTTTGCTATTTGCTTTAGGACTTCCTGATCCCAATGGACTGCTTAGGGGAATTTACAATGATCCCCAAGGTCAAAATCTTTGATGGCGTTTGTTGAGCCTTTGATGCAGGGCACGGAACAAAATTCGTTTTAATAATGTAATTGTTTACTTACCTGCAATCACTCTGATTCCATTGTTTATCACCCCGCCCCGCCTGCCTGCCCCACCGCAACTCCCTGCACGGGCCGCGGCTGAAAGACGCGGTAGCGATCTAGTCATTTACTACAGACTTGTGGGCATCCCTTGGTGAGGCGCACGCTCAGTAACGAGTGCGCACTTCACCGAAGACGTTCCGGAGTTCAGACTCATTTTCAATTGCTCCTTAGACATTCCTAAAGAGAAAGTGCAACTATTTCTTAGAGAGTTAAAGAATGTTGTATGACAAGTTAGTGAGTAAGTAAACTTACCTGACATTATAGACAATATTGAACCAATTCAGTCAATGTATTTTCCATAACTTAAAACAAGAAACGATAACATTCATGATCAGCAAGGTCTTAAGGGAAAAGAACACATTGAGTAAGGAATACTAGACAGACTTTTGAATTAAGAAGGAACATTAGTAAAAAAAACAAGATATTCGAGGATTGATAGAATAGATAACAAGCAACTGCATAAAGAGAGGTTAGTAGAAGAACACAAGGAAATGAATAGTATAAAAATTAGACAATAAACTTAGATGGTAGGTCAATGAATGTTAGGTAATTATAGGTTATAAGCAGTGAGAAAAATAAAGAACTGCAAGCTACAAGGTTGCAGATAAATATTAGAGGGGAGGCTAGTTCGAAAGTCGAAGGGGTAGGTAATTAGTAGGGTTAGACTAAGCTATAGATGAGGAATAGATCTTATCTTATCTTATCTTGAGGGGCTCTTATATAGCGCACTGACACTGAAAGGTTTCCTGGCGCTGGCTGAGTGATGTGAGATGGGGAGACGGGGGTCTACCCAGTCTGTGTGAAGAGGTGAGTTTTCAGAAGTTTTCTGAATGCCAGGAGGGAGTTGGCAGATTTGAGAGGGAGGGGCAACTGATTCCAGAAGGCGGGGGCAAGGTAAGCAAATCTACGACCGCCAGTTTTTTTAAGTTTGGTAGAAGGGACAGCTAGCAATAGGCGGTGGGAGGAGCGGAGATTACGTACCGGGCGGTAAGGGACGACCAGTGATTTGAGAAAGGCAGGGGAGGTCCCGGACACAGCCTTGAAAGTCAGGCAGCCGATCTTAAATGCAGTCCTCTGCTCCACCGGCAACCAGTGGAGTCTGTGAAGCAGTGGTCTCGCAGATTGCCACTTCGGGGTTTTATAGGCCAGTCTTGCTGCTTGGTTCTGTACAATCTGGAGCCTATTAAGGAGGAATTTGGGTAGGCTGTAGTACAGGGAGTTTGAGAAATCCAGGCGGGAGAGCACCAAGGCAATCACGACTTGTATCAGGGCCTCCGGTGTTAGAAGGTGGGAAACTTTCCTGATTTTTCTGAGCTGGAACATGCATGATGACACAACCGCACCCACCTGAGGCTTAAGAGAGAGCTCTGAGTCGATTATGACCCCGAGACTCTTTGCTGACTTAGCTGGGACGGGCGGGGAGCCAAGCTCAGTCTGCCAAAACTGTGGGCCCCAGTGACTAAGACTGTTTCCTGGGAGAATTAATTCGGTCTTCCCGGGTTCAATTTAAACTGGTGGGAATTCATCCAGTGTTGGATGTGTAGCATCACTGCTTGGCAGTCGAGGGCTGCATTGGGGGTGTTGAGCAGAAAGATGATTTGCAGATCGTCTGCATAGTTGAATACGGTAACATTCCACTTCTTCAAGGAAAAAATAAGCAGCTGAAGGTAGAGATTAAAAAGCAGAGGGGACAGGGAGGATCCCTGAGGCACTCCGCAGATGGATGGGACCTGTGCGGCTGTGAAGGGACAGAGCCGGACCGCCTGCGTTCTGCCCGACAAGAAGGATTTGAGCCAGGCAGAAGTCAGGCCTCGGATGCCGGCTTGCTCCGCAAGGTAGATAAGGATGTTGTGGTCCACCGTGTCGAACGCAGCCGACAGATCCAGTAAGACGAGTGCCTGTGATGTCCCTTTATCGGCATTAGCCCTAAGCGTGTCCATAACTGCCAAGATCACAGCCTCGGTGGAGTGGGCTGGTCTGAACCCAGCCTGATTTGGTTCGAGAAAGTTGGAGCACTCGATGAATTCAGATAGGCAGCTAGTAACGTGTGCCTCCAGGAGTTTGGAGAGATAGGGCAAGAGAGAAATAGGCCGATAGTTGGAGAGATCGTCCGGGTCAGCTCCAGGCTTCTTCAATAAGGGCACAAGGACAGCCTCCTTGAAGGAATTAGGCACTGCTCCTGCCTCCAATGAAGCGTTTAATAAAGGCAAGATGCAGTCCGGTAAGGACAGGCAGATGTCACGAAAGACAGAGGGAGGGCAGCAATCGTTGGGCGAGCCGGATTTGACCCGAGTAGCAAGTTTAGCCAGAGTACTGGGGTCGAAGGCAGGGAAGGAAAGCAAGGAGAGCGGGTTTTCAGAGGGGGAGGCTGGCATGTCATCGGGAAGGACTGAAGGGATAGTATTCTTGATCTTGGCAATTTTTTCGATAAAGAAGCTATTTAAGGCATTGCAAGATTCTTGCATCGGGGTCTGAGAGGGAAGAGTCCTTGCATCAGACGTGAGCTTCCTCATGATTGAAAAGATCTCCTGAGGTTTGTTATGAGCAGTGAGGATCCTTTCTGAGATTTGAAGAGCTTTTGCTGCCATGATTGCATCTTTATATTTTTTTCTCGCAGCAATATATAGCTCTCTATCGGTGGGCAGATAGTTGCGTCTCCACCTGCGTTCCCTTTGGCGCAGTTCGAGTTGCTGAGCTTTCAAGGTGGAATTAAACCACTTGTGGGACTTACTGTGCCGGGAACGGGGAAAACTGGAGGGAGGGGCAAAACGATCACTGGCTTTTATGATCCAGTCAGTAAGATCTTCCTCCAAAGTATGGACAGTCGCAGTGTTAGACGGCGAAGGACGAGTCTCAGCCAAGAACGAGAGGAATGCCTGAGAGTCAAGAGTACTCCATTTACGGGCAGTCCCACCGGCCATGGGAGGGACCTTAGTGCAACCCCTGACTGTGATCACTGTATCGATCAAGTAATGGTCGGACCAGATACAAGGGGTGATCACAGGGTGGGAAGGAGTGAGATTGTAAGTCCAGATGTGATCTAAGATGTGGCTCCCAGTATGGGTGGGGGAAGAAACATGTTGGTTCATGTTGCAGCTGGTGAGGACTTCAAATAGCTCAGCCCCATGAGGACCAGCTTCATTATCATTATACCAATAGTTGAAGTCGCCGAAAATGGCGACTCGAGCAGATGAGATGAGTAAATTAGCTAGCTTTTCACTAAAGGCAGCAGGGAATGAAGGCATAGGGTAGGGAGGACGATAGAGGATGACAATGGTGAGAGCTCCCTCTCCAGTCTCTAGCTTCATGATGAGATTGTCCACGTCAGTAAGAGAGAAAGAGGACGTGGAAGTAAATTTGAGCTCCTTACGAATGACAGCTGCCACCCCGCCGCCGGCACGGCCAGAAGGACGGTTCGTGTTGAGCAGGTAGTAATCGGGGGGCAGAGCAGCTAAGATGTCAGGGAGAGAATCATCAGTCAGCCAGGTCTCGGTAAGTAAAAGGATATCAGGCCTTTAGAGATAGAGATAGAGTAAACACATGAAGTATTCACAAAGTAGTGTGATAATAATGTCTAAATATACACAGATACACAGTGTTATTCTGGACAATGAATAGTATCTTTTACATTTTAGTAAAACATATTTAGTATTTTGGAATTGGTAAGGTGAATAGACATATTCTACATTTTTTAGTCGTGTATTTTACTATAACAGCCTGAGTCTTTTCCTATAGTCATAAAGAGTGACTTGTTTCAAAATTTAAGAAAAGCTAAGAACAGGATATCCTTATAAGTAATTAGATGTATATAACTTTTCAAAGAACTAAAACTCTACTAATGGAATGTTATTAGACAATAGTATTTATATAGTATTTTTTGGAGGCCAAAATATGTGAAAACTGTAGTTTTGTATTATATATTACGAAAAGTGATCAAATTAACTGTTTATATTTTTATACAAGGAGCGAGAACATAAAGGAAAAATTATGGAAAGAGAACAGCCTCATACTGAGGACATTTTGGATCTTTCCTTCAGTATAATTGAAGAACTAATCGTATCTGTCACAGGCAATGAGAGTGAAGAAGAGGAAATTAGTGCTGGAGTAATGAGGTGTGATTTCGAAGAGGAAAGCTTGGATGGAGAACTTCTGGAAGTATTAAATTATGTCAAAAGTTTAGAACAAATTAATTCAGAAATTGCTAACGAGGGAATTGATCTGTATGACATATCTGATGAACTTCTATTGGAATGTGTGTTAAATTATGAGATGTTAATATAATAAATGTATTATTTAAAAATAATAAAGGTTTGAGCACTATCTACTAATGTATTTATTGTACTAAAAGTGAAGCACTTATAGATTCAGTTATATATTCTTTAAATGTTTGTATTGATTTAAAATATGCAAAGTGGGTCTGAGGGTATGGATTGCTTAAAATCCGAATGGAGTATACATGCAGTCTTGTATGCACCTGTAAACTTGTGTTTTATGCCTTCAATTCCCCAGTCTGTATCCTTAGACTTCCTCTAAACACTCTGACACTGCTGTTTTAGTAATGTAGTGAGCCAGTCAGCAGTATGTTCTTTTCCTTTTTTTTTTCCTTTTTTCTTCCCACGCTCTTGTTTATTAAAAAGAACAATGCCGCCCTTCTTTCCACATATTGCTTAATGTGCTTTGTTTTTTTTAATATAATTATAATTAATCTCAGTCTTTGAATGAAAACATTGCCTTGGCTTACATTATTCATTATGAGATTGTTTGTGCATTACCCATAACAATAAGTGAGAACTCTGTGCAGACGTTGTATAAGTCTTCAGTGTTGTGTTTGTTGACTCAAGGGCAGGCATTTAAAACGCATTTTATTTTCATCATTAGCTGAACCCAATTCTTAAAATGAAACAAGTGCGTCATCTTGGAATGAACTCCTTTATTGTGGTTAAACCGGTCCAAACAGGCATGGTCTTGACACACTGGTGTTCTGAATACCTAAGGGCCGGATTGATTTCTGGACCAGGGTGGTGGGGTGTTTTACTCTCTTGCTTTGTAGAAGTCCCGACTGCCCTGTTTCTAAACGTCTGTCCGGCCCATGGACATAAAGTATTTAATAGATGACATACATTTACAAATTCCAATGCTTAGAGTTTCAGAATGCATGCTTCCTTTAACTTAGGACAACTTAGGTGCTGAACTCCGTCTTTTTCAGGACATTGCTTTCTAACACGTGACTTGAACTTCTTTGTATTCAGTGTCAGAATACAGATTTTCAGGCTTCGCTAACTGAGTAAATCATTTCTCCTAGCTACTGGAGCAGAATGTACTTTCCCCAAGGACAGAGTGACGGTCCCAGACCGAATAACATGCTCTGTAAGGTTGTATGTGCTGAGAGCAGGTGCTGCAAACACTGGAGCTCCATTAGAATAGTGGGATCACCTTTGTTTTTTTTTATATTTATTTGAGCAAATTCAGATGTATACAACAATAAGATCAGTAAGAAAAATTCAGTTCATGTATAATAAATAGCATATATAAAAAAGTGACCACAAAGTATCACAGAGCATACAGAGTTAAAATCTTCATTACATAAAGAGAGAAAAGGTCAGGGGTAATATCACTCATTGATGTATAAAATTAATCTATAGAGTTCATAGTTCTATCATACGAAGAATTTAGGGACCTCTTTTATTATCGTACCAGAGGGTTATAGGAGCCCAAATCTGAGCCCCAAGAATTCTTGATTTCTTCCCTCTAGTTCTATAAATAGCTGATTCTTGCTTATAAGTCCCCAAAAATCGGCTTAACCACATTTGAAAGATTGGAGCGTCTGGTTCTTTCCAACGGGCTGCCAGAATGATTCGAAACACAGCCATACCTAGGAATACAGATATTATTTCTTCCTTACTGTAGCCCAGAGAATCATCATGACCTAGTACATACAGAGTCAAAGAAGTTTTTAATTCATGCCCGAAAATTCCCTTCCAATATTCGGTGATCATTCTTTTAATAAGATCTAATTTAGAACAATCAGCATTCGCTGGGCCTTGGCCGCATCTTGGACATTGATCATTAAGCCTTTGGCCCCAGGTAAATAGCTTAGCAGGTGTATAATAAAGGTCATATATTGTTCGATAATGTTGGGCCTTTAAATTGGACGCTAAGAACAATTTAGAGGATAAAATCAGAAACATGTCAAGATCTACGTTAGGATTATCTAATTTTGTTACCCATCCTTTCTCAACACGTTCCATATCATCACTCTGATTCTTTGTCAATAGTTCATATATAGCCCTATCCTGGTAGTCCGCCTAGCTATAATATCAAAGAAGGGGATAATTTCTGGTTGAATTTTTGGTGAGTATTGTCGAATGGTAGTGTAGACTTGCATATACTTCGGATAGTCAGTGGGAGAAATCGAGAATCTATGCTGTAGATCCTCAAATGACACTATGGGACCTCGACCAAGGAAATCTCCGACAGTAACAAGCCCTAAGTTTTCCCATTTTCTGGAGGTGCTATCGTTAAGCTGAGTTGGTAAGATCGAGCTATACCAGAGAGGGGTATATTTAGTAAATTTTGGTATTGCTAGATGTTTAGTTGTACGTTTCCAGATCTTCCATGCATCAGTGATAATCTTAAATTAAATTTTTTTAAAGTATGAAGGCTCTACTTGTCTTAGTAGCAACCCTCTGGCTTTATCCCCTATTACCAATTCATATATTGAAGGTATATTTTGATCTGTTTCGACAGCGGTTATTGGTTTAGTGTTAAATAAAGGGGCCATTTGCTGAAGGAGAGTTGCCCATAAATATAGCGTCAAATTTGGAATGGCTAACCCTCCCCTCTGCTGTGATAATGTCAAATATGGCATCGCCCTCCTAATTTTTCCATAGCTCCATACAAATTTGGACATACAAGAATCTAATAATTTAATATTATCTTCGACCATCAGGGGAATTGCTCGAAATAAATAAAGTATTTTTGGGAAAATATTCATCTTGAGGTAATTTCCCCTGCCTAAAATTGATAGGTGGAGATTATTAACTCTTATGAGATCCTTTTTTATTTTCTTAATCAGTGGGTTGTAGTTAAGTTGAATAATTTCATTCACCTTAGGAGATATACAGACTCCGAGATATGTAGCTTGGTTAACTCTGTATGGGCTTTCATACTGAGTATTTTCTCTGCATAAAACCATAGTCTTATCCCTATTCAGGGAATACCCTGAATAAAAGCCATAGGTCTGGGTAATTTGTTCAATCTCCAGAATTGCCTCAGTGGGGTTAGATGTTAAAACCGCCACATCATCGGCATAGGCTAGAATTTTAGTATGAAATATGCTGACTGTCACAGGTTCTATTGAGGTGGAAATAAGCAACTTCGAGATAAGCGGATTGATGTAGAGGGTGAATAAGATTGGGGAGCACGGACACCCCTGTCTCGTGCCCCTTTGAATATTGATGGACTCCAATTCGATGCCCCCAATGGTGAGTTTAGCCTTAGGGTCGGCATATAGTGCCTTGATGGATTTAATAACACCCGGTCCGACGCTGTTTAATTCCAAAACTCCCCATAGGAATTGCCAAGAGACTCAATCGAAAGCCTTCTCGGCGTCAAGCAGGATCATCGACATCTGGCCCCCCGTTACTCCCATGATGTCAAAAAAGGAGATGGCTCTACGGGTGTGATCCGTAGTGCCTTTACCGGGGATGAAGCCATGTTGCCATGGGGAGGCCAGATGTTCGACAATCCTGCTGAGCCGGTTAGCAAGAATCTTGGCATATAGCTTCGAATCGGAGTTTATGAGTGAGATGGGTCGATATGAGGATGGCAGCTCGGGAGATTTTCCTTTTTTGGGGAAGATAGCTATATTTGTGTTTTTCCATGATTCAGGTGGAATGTCATGCCATTGGACCCCAAGGAATAGATCTAATAAAAAAAGGATGATCTGCTTTCCAAGTATTTTATAAAGATCAAGGGGGATTATATCTGGGCCTGCGGCTTTTCCATTCGCCAACTCTGTGAGTGCTAATTCAAGCTCGGTAACTGAGATTTGTTTTTCCAGGTCTTCCCTAGTTGGTTCATCAATCGTTTTAATTAAGTCTGGATCTTGAAGCCAGTCATTTAGAACATCTTTTGTGTCAGCTACCGTTGCTTGATCCTCGTTTTGATAGAGTTTTTGATAATAGCATTGGAAAGCCCCTGCAATGTCTACAGATGATGTATGTTTCTGTCCCTCAAATTCAATAGATTGTATGGCATTATGAGATTGTTTCTGGTGTGTTCGAAGGGCAAGTTGTTTCCCCACCTTTTCCACATTTTCATAGACATTATTTTGATTCGCCTGGAAGGTTTCAGCTGCTTTTTGGGTCAAGCCGCTATTAATCTCTGCTTTAAGGACTAATATTTTACGCAAGGTATTGTCACACTCTTCCCCTTGAGGTATCTGGGTGGCATGTTGTTCTTCTAAATTTGCTAATTCAGAATTAAGTTGTTCGTTTAACCTATCCTGGTCTTTCTTACATTTTGCCACAAAAGCGATGGTCTCCCCCCTTAGAGCTGGCTTTAAAGCAGTCCCAGACCACCGATCTGGGGGCGCTATACTGATTATAGTCAAAAAATTCCTGTGCCCAGAGCGTAATATATGTTATATCGTATGTTCTTTTCCATTGTACCGTGGTAAAACTGAAGCTGTAATAAATTTAGTGAGGATCTTTCTTTGCAGAAGTGTAATGATCCAGTCAGTATCTAGATACACATGGATTAAAAGAGGCCTTAGTCCGTTTTAAACCTCTATAGTTTGTGCGTGCATTGTTCTATGCACCAGCAAACTTATGTTTTATATGTTCAATTCCTCAATGTGTATCACTAGTGTTTCAATATTGTAGTGAGCCATTCAGCAGTATGTGTTTATCTGTATACTGTGGTAAAACTGAGGCTGTTATAAATTCAATCATCATAATTTATCTTTATTTCGGCAGATTTTGCGATAAAAGATGTACACACAATTTTAAAAACAAACAATATACAATATACCCGAATGATTAATAATTCCAATTGAGCACACACAAATCGACAAAATTCAAATGAGTCCCTAATAAAACTAACAATTACTATACATCCAATATAACTACTGTTGGAATTAATTACAAAGTGCATGTGCAAAAAGTAGATTTAGACAGTATTTGTTAAAACTCTCCGCTTAAGCCATATTAATTCCAGAGATTTTGCTACAGCAAAAACAATCGGACTGGTTACATCTGTTTTTAGGATTCTATAAGCTTGCATACAATGAGTAAATCCCAAATTTCTGCACAGCGGCACAAGCCAGTATCTTCTTGCCTTTTGGTAAGCATGACAAAAAAACATTACATGCAAGTCATTTTCCAGATTACAGTTACAGCCAGGGCAGTTTTTTTATCTCCATTGTAGGTATAACTTTCTAGTTGAAATAAGAAAAATGTCATCCAGGACACGCTCAAATTAATAAAAATCTTTTTCCTTTAGAAAAGAATCAATTAGGGTTCCGCTTTGTGCATTATGTATAGAAACAGTTAGTTTACTATCATAATAGAGTGTTGCTAGGTGCTTGCGTGAAACCCTGCTACATGCTGTCTCCGGATCGGTCCACATTTGTGGAACTCCCAACTTTCCTAATTCATTTTTTATATACCTTAACCATGGGATTTTCCCCGCATTTGGTAGGCTTAGAATTTCTAAAAGTTCCTGTCTATAATTAAAAAGCTCCGGTTTAATCCAGAGCCTCCGCCAGAATGTTAGTGGTTTAAGTCCCAGGACCTCATCTATTGGTCTGAGGCCCATATATAGCCTCAGCGGTAACAGGGGAGTGCTGGAAGGGCGGGTTTCCAGTTGTCTGAGAAATGTATTTTCTGTAGTGACAATCTCAGGTCTACACACATGACTCCAGAGTTCGCCACCGTAGGTGACTGCCCCCCTTGCCTGTATTTTATAAATCTCCATGGGTGGGCCAATAGGTTTAATTGTAGAAGTATTCGAAAGCTTAAAAATACCCCCTATTAATTGAGCTAGTTTGAGTTGAGATTTGATTTGATGAGGGGCCCAAGTCATACTTTCGTTTTTAGTCACCCCCAGATAATCAAATATCTGAACCCTTTCCAGCCTAGTGGTACCTATGCTAGGGTTTGGGCGTGTAGTTGGTGGAGAATTAAAAATCATGAATTTAGTTTTGAGGACATTGATCTCTAAACCCCGCTCCACGCAAAATGCCTCAAAACCATCCAACACACGTTGGATCCCAATTGGAGATTTAGATAGCATCAGGGTGTCGTTTGCGAACATAATCGCAGGCACCATGCTGCCGGCAAGCTTGGGGGCATCGGTATTGGATATCCCATTCAAGTGGGCGATTACCCTGTTGACATAGAGGCTAAACAGGGTAGGTGCTAGAACACACCCCTGTCTTACCCCCCTGTCAACTGGGAATTTGGTGGACAACAAACCATTCTTCCCACACCTTAGCAAAGCAAAATTCTCATCATGGAGCCGCATTAGAATATTAAGGAGTTGGGATGGAATACCCAGCTCAAGGAGCACAGACCAAAGTTTGCCTCTTGGGACCAGATCAAAGGCCGCACGTAAGTCCACAAAAACCGTATATAGACTCCCCCCTTCGATCCTGACAGTTTTCCAAAACAACAGAGTCAGACGAAAGATTTGGTCCATTGTGGATATGTTTTTTCTGAACCCTGCCTGGTAGGGACTCAATATAGAGTTCTCCTCCATCCAGTCCTGGAGGCCATCTAAAATCAGCCTCCCGAAGATCTTTTGCAGCACATCAATAAGGCTGATAGGCCTGTAGTTGCTGGGAGCAGAGGAGAGCCCTTCTTATAAATAGGGACAATCTCTGCGCCCAGCCAAGTACAGGGAACCGCCATGCCTCTCAGAACTGCTTTATAAATGACTAATATTCTGTGTTCATGCTTAAAGAGGTCGAGCGGGAGTTTGTCCAGGCTTTTCCCGCTGCCAATTTAGATATTGCAGCACAGACCTCCTCCACAGTAAAATCCTCGTCTTCAAATTGTGGGGTAGGGTCTAACGACACCCCCCCCTGTGTCCCCTTCCAGATCAATGTTGCCCGCTGCATACAGAGCCCGGAAATGATTCTCCCACACATTGGCGGCTATATTTGCCTCAACAGCCTCCAATGGCTCATCAGACCCCGTATTTACAATTGACCAAAATTTACATGAGTCTCTGGATGGAAGGGCATTGGTTAGGTTTGTCCACTTATTATGGTCCCATTCCTCCTTCGCATATTGAACTAGGCGCTTATAGTCAGTTCTCCTGGCTTGTATCACTGATTTATCAATATTCTGTTTTAATGCAAATACTAGATCTGCCTTCGCCTTTCTACAGGCGGCGTTGTACCATGAGACTCTGTTACCCCTGGTCAGCCGCTTTGTGACACAGAGGTTGAACACCTCTTCCAAATGGTTAGTTAAATCGCTATGCAGAGCCCGGAGCTTGTGGTGCATATCAGGGGAATGGGGATGCGTAATTAGAGCACTAACCTCTTCAAATACAGGGAAAATTTGTGCGTAGAGCTCGGGAACCTTCTCAGGGTTCACTACTAGTTTGTCCCACTTGACTCCACACCTATTGTTAGATAAAATCAACCTCGAGTCAGGGACATCATTACCATTGGAATTGTTGTTAACAATGCCAGGGGAAGACAATTCGAAATTTAGCGCGTTATGGTTGCTGTCATTTCTTACAATGACCCTAAAGTCAATCACCTTGGACCAGGCCCGAGTTTCGACTAATATATATTCCAGGCGGGACTCCTGTCTCGGTTTATTGTATTTGCATTTTGGGGGGATGTCAGATTGCAAACGTCCATTACAGGCCCCGATTGAATTCTTGAGTGTTAGTGCCGTAATTTGCAAAGCTAAGGGTGTCCATGACCTGGGTGATGGAGCCGCCGTTGGCGGTATTGCCCAATGATCCTCTTATTCCATGGCTACACCATCCATCAAAGAAAAACCAAAAAAAAAACAAAGGTGATGATGGACGGAGCGTTGACAATACAAACACTCAGTAAAAACAGAAAGGGAGGTCTCCTTTTCTCTGTATTAGGGGACGAGGAGAATACGTAGGAAGAACAAGGAAAGTCCCTGAATCAATTGGCGTATTAGCACCCGAATATAGTCATCATATACCTCAAAATGCCAGATGTCAATTTAAAATATGTACCATAAACTTGAAAAACAAGAACCTCAGATAGTGTGTTTAGTTATAAAAACAGTGTATAGTTTATTACAATTTCACAATAAGTTAAAAAACATTTTGTACAATAGTCGTGCCCATGGGCTACCATGGTATTAAAAACAATAAAACATCACAGTTTGATTTAAAACAATAAATGCCAGGGTTCACAGTTTTGTTGGTGTTGTCGACGCAGCGTTTCGGTGAGTCTGTGATACCACCTTCTTCAGGACAAACAATTCTAAGAGAGAACATTTGCAATTAGAGAACATCCCTGTGTGCATATTAAAAAACTTTTTTCTTGGTTTTTATTACATTAGAAACCATAGTATTAGCCTTTTACTTTTTTATCAGGGCACATAACATTTGACACACTTCGAAGAAAGAGCTTATTCCTACAAGATCTGGTTCTATTTGGTACATTTACTTAAAGGCATTTTGAACTATATTGCTACATCCTGGGGTCCTATAGCCAGGTGACTTAAGGTCACCTATTCAGTAGCTTCTAAGTGAGGATTTTTGCGAAGCATACCTGTGGGTGATTGTAGTAGATTCCTCTTTTATTCAATTCGGAGGAATATTTTCATGCGTAATATATTATGTAGAGCTTCTGGTGTCTTACATTCCAGTAAGCATTACCTTAAGAGGAAGACATTTGTATTTCCATTACTGTTAGTCTTTCAGATATCTAAATTTCTGATTTCAGGCGCTGGCCTTACATATCACATATTAATTACCTTCTTCTTTTTCGAGCTCTATATTGTAGAGGATACCGGAGGGGCGCCACCGTATTGTGTCTTGATCCAACTGTTAAAGATAAGACAGGCGATGTCGTGTGTGTTTTCTAATCTTACACGCCTTGTTTTACTACTTAATTAGGTTTCAGGCACTTCCTCCCTGGTCTTTCGGTATTAGTGCTACTCACCTATATTTAAAGTTTCCTTTAGTCTCCTTATGATGACTATATTCGGGTGCTAATACGCCAATCAATACAAACACTCACCCCCAGTCAACTGATTTGGGTTTAATCCATCACCGTTCTTTAGCTCGCTCCACCACCCCAGTTCAGACATGGCCATATGCAAATCAGTCTGACCCTACACCATCCATCAAACCTGTTAGCGGCTCGAAGTGACAATTCAGGTCACACCCTACCACGAACGGGGTGCCGCTGGGAATAGAACTTAGGAATAAAGACAGTTCCTCAATAGTTCTGGATTCGCCGGTAATATTCACAGGTCTAGAGTACACATTGACCAGTGCGAGCTTGGAAGCATTGGGCCACTCCAAGAGCACGTACTGGATGTCCTGGGACAGTGTATTCAGGGACTTAGCCTTGCAGCCCAGGTGGGAACCCACCCAGACAGCAAGACCCCCAGACGGGCGTCCCTTACCCCCCCACCATGCCAGAACACTAAAAGAGGCGTAGCCAATACCTGTTTTATCCTCTCTAGCCCAGGTTTCCTCAAAAAGGCATACATCGTTCTTGTCTATGAACGATCCCCACTCTGTGCAATCCATATTATTACACAACCTAGCCAGATTCGAAGACAGAATAAGTAAAGAGCCCTGGTTGGTACTATTAGTGGTTCCCCCCTAGGACATATAAGGCCCGTTTTATTCAATTTCAAAGTTTACGGAGTGCCCTGCCCAATAGATGTAATATTTGGGCCGTGAACGGGGCTAGACTGGTCGATGGTATCAGGGAGTGGGCATGCCAATAGCCTCAAGTGGTTGCTCCCTGCCTGATTACTAACTCAAAACCTGACCGGTTGACCACATGTGGAGCTCCCACTAGTCGGAATCAGCATGTTATTACCATGCATTCACCAGCCCCCACAAGTTTAGGCTGTAGTCAATCAACCATGTCCAGGCAGCTAAACCGGTTATTGTTCAAAAAGTGACCAAGCAGGTAGGTTTTGCCACACCCATCCCTGTTCCCCCTGCTCCCCCCTCTACCCTCCACTCTCAACCAGCCCTCCTCCTCCCACCGATTAACACCCGGAAGACCGGGTGGGTAGAAAAAGGACAGTGGGAGGGACTGGATGGTAGTCTCAGAGTCGTGATACAGCGAGTCACATATGTGGGAAACAGTCCTAGGGTCCCTAAATTTAACCAGGACACAGTCACCACTAATTTTTTTAATTGTATTGCCTACCCAAGGCAACCTTCTTACCATCAAGATCTCACTAGAAATTTGAGGGGGAGAGGTCTATTTTTATTCAACCAGCTAACTACCTTACCTTATTTTTGAGTGACACAAAAGATTCCCTGGCTGAAGCCTCTGGCACAGGAACTCCCGTTAAAACAACCACAGGGGGCTTGCTTCTGGAGGCAAATCTAGTATCAAGTTTTTCCTTGGGTGCAACCCTCATATGCCTTCTGCTCACCAGGTGGATCACACGTTTTAGCTAGTGTCGTAACATTCGCGAAGGGCGGAGGAGAGAAGTTCCTATTAGGAATGTACTGCACTGCGGGGCATGAATCTACTATAGATTGAGTGCTGGCTATTTGCACCCCCCCCTGATCCTTCTCCATCACCCCATCCTCCTTCGTCATCTTGATTGTTTTCAGGCTATCAGCTACAGCTGCTGTGACCTTTTCTATATTTAACAGCCTTGATTCAATCGGGCAAGTCTAACTTCTAGGGGGGTTAAGCAAAGTCTTCAAGAGTGTGCCCAAATTTACAATCGACAGATCACCTCCTGCCGGTATTGTGGTGGTAGTATTTGGATCACCTGGGATTAAAATGGGTGTACTCATCACTAGGGGGTTAGCAGGTTCAATAATGCCTATAGAGGCCCTGTCCTTAGGATCTGGGCAGCTCGATTGTTTAGCGAGTTTGGCCTTTCTCCCGCCAGATTTCTGAGCCACAATTTCCTTTTTGGCCCATCCCCCTCCTGATTCCCCCGTAACTGCCTGGTATTTAATTTCCCTAGACTATCGGTTGGTAAGTTAGCAGGCATGTTAAGTAGCAGAATACTCTCAGATATGACTGGGAGAATAGATTTATTACACGGTGATACACTGCCCCTTGAGGGTGGAGGTCCATTAGTTACTAGATTATCTTTGCGCTCAAAAAGGTCAATAGGAATTAAATCCGAGCCCCTCCCCGGTGTTCTGGCATCCGCTATAGGACCCAGCAAAGATCTCTTGGCAGTAGCGATTTCCTGGGAGAGTCGCCGATCCAATATAGTTATTTCGTGAGATAGAAGAGAGCTGGATCTGACAATAAATTTGTCCATTGTACCTGCTACAAAGCCGCCCGGCATTGTTGTTTTGCTCCTCGTCTCCCGTCCGGCCATTCTCCTCAGTTCCATTATATATGTTTCTGCAATTTATACAAGTCCTGGTCGGGCCTCAGTGTGAAACAACAAAACCAAGAGTGGTAGCCCGGTCCGGTCTCTCCCGGTCTTAAAAGGGCTAAAACAGGCTCGCCCTTGGCCCGGGCTTTGCCCGGCGCACGCCCGCGCTCGTCTGCATGGCTGGAAGGTGTAACCAATTAAATACGTCTAGGTAGGGGCGGGAACAACAGGGGAAGAGGACACAGCTGTGGGCAAAGTAGGCTGCTGGTCCTCGCAGTCCCCAGAAAACGAACTCCTTCAAGCTGCAGGCAAACATACTGTTTTGAACGGCACCCACTGTGCGGGGGCCGTGAGCTTTATTCAAGGTCCAGGTAGGGGCGGGAACAACAGGGGAAGAGGACACAGCTGTGGGCAAAGTAGGCTGCTGGTCCTCGCAGTCCCCAGTAAACAAACTCCTTCAAGCTGCAGGCAAACACACTGTTCCGAACCGCCCCATCTGAGCGGGGGCCGTGAGCTGTATTCAAGGTCCAGGTAGGGGCGGGAACAACAGGGAAAGAGGACACAGCTGTGGGCAAAGTAGGCTGCTGGTCCTCGCAGTCCCCAGTAAACGAACTCCTTCAAACTGCAGGCAAACACACTGTTTCGAACGGCACCCCAAATTCAATCAGGTGCTTTCCTTGCAGAACTGTAATCATCCAGTCAGTACCTAAGTAGTCATGCATTAAAATAGGCCTTAGGGCTTAGACAGCTTAAAAACCTTATAGACGATGTATGCAGTCTTCTATGTACTTGCAAATTTGTCTTTTATACGTTAAATTTACCAGTTTGTATCCTTACACTTTCACCAAACACTCTGTCACTGTTGTTTTAGTTTTGTAGTGACTCATTCATTGGTATGTAGTAATCCATTCACTACATTAAAACACTAATGGGCACATATACAATAACTGGCATATCCCCAGGAATATGTCAGTTATTGTGCTCCGTGACAGCACCACCATGGATGTGCTGTATTTACAATGCGGTGCACCATGGGACAAAAATGGCACATATATGTGATGTATCTGTGCTGTAAAGGTGGTGCTTTGCTTCAGTTATGTTGCAAGTAGAACGTATCTCCAGCAATGCTCTGGGGGCCCTATGCTCAGACTGCTGTGTCAATCCTTACACCTGCTTCAAGGTAGTGCATGGTTTTGACAAAGCATGAGCCCAAAAGTGACAAAGTGAAATCTTGTATATTTCAGTCAGCCACTTTTAGAAGGTGTTCCTGCGCCGGAACGCCCCCCCCCCCCCCCCCCATGTAGGAATGTCTCCTTCTGGTACAGGGATTTACAATGTGATGCACCTCCCAGAGACATCACATTCTCAATACCACATACCACGGTGCATCTTTTGCACCACTGCTTCATCAGAAAAGGGATGCAACGGCGGTGTAAAAGAGGCACAAGGGAGTTGTAAATCTGCCTCTAACAAACACTTACAGATTCACCCAGGCAGTTTCACTAGCAGTGCATTCTTTTTTAATTTACTTTTGCTATTATTTTACCTTAAAAATATGAAATTTAACTTTAAAAATAAAATAAATATAAGTATTTATAATAAAAATGTAGGGATTACTATAAAAAGAAAGAAATATAATAATTAGTATATTTTAAAATTATCATTTACAAAACCTTAGAAATTCACTGAAAAAAACATAGGTTTCAGGCACGTTAAAGTTAGGAATTAGCATTTAAAAAACTTTAGAAATTCACTGAAAAAACCATAGGTTTCAGGCACGTTATAGTTAGGAATTAGCATTTAAAACACCTTACAAATTCACTGAAAAAACCATAGGTTTCACCCATGTTATAGTTAGCTGGACATTTCTCTCATACAAAACCATTGAAATTCCTCCGTTATAGTTAGTTCAGCTAACTATAACTCGCCCGCCTGCAATGCACTGCTGATTACGTCACATATTACATCCCTCATGACATGGTCAGTGGCATCACTCATGACATCACTGATGACATCTCAAATGACATCACTGATGACATCACTGATGACATTATCTTTGTGAAAGAGTGGGAGACCTCCTCTCAGCGTAATATAACCTTTGATACACACATTGAAAAATAGAAACAAAAAATTTCAAAACAATGATGTCATGAGTGATGTCACTGACCATGTCATGAGTGATGTAATATGTGACGTCATCAGCAGTGCATTGCGGGCGCGCGAGTTATAGTTAGCTGAACTAACTATAACGGGGAAATTTCAATGGTTTTGTATGAGTGAAATGTTCAGCTACCTATAACATGTGTGAAACCTATGGTTTTTTAAGTGAATTTCTAAGTTTTTTTAAATGCTAATTCCTAACTATAACGTGGGCAAAAACCTATGTTTTTTTCAGTGAATTTCTAGGGTTTTTTTAATGCTAATTCCTAACTATAACGTGGCTGAAACCTATGTTTTTTTCAGTGCATTTAAAAGGTTTTGTAAATGATAATTTTTAAATGTATTAATTGTTATACTTTTTATACTAATTTGTTACATTGTTTTAAAGTATTTCTTTTTAGATATTTTATTTTTTAAATTACATTACATATTTTTAATATAAATTGAAAAAAAAAGTTTTAAAAAATATTGAAATTGTAATATATTTTTTTTATTTTATATTTTTTTTTATTTTTATATATATTTTATTTAGCAGGCAATAATATCCTATGGAAAGAAATTCAAGTTACTGGTAAGTTCAGTTCAAATAACTTTTTGGGAATAGTAGTGAGCTGAAAGATGCAGCACTGAGGTCTCTCCGGATGACAGGTGAGTAAATTGGAATTCGTAGTTCGGCTGATTTTAAGGAATTTTTTTAAGTTCCAAAACTCCACACTTAGAAAAATTTCCAAGTGAAACCAGTCAATGTTAGCCGATTAAAGGAAATTCAAGTTACTGTAACTACGATTTGAATTACTTTTAAGGATCAGTACTGGGCTGAAAGACGCAGCACTGAGGTCTCTCCTGATAACAGATGAGTAAATCGGAATTCGTAGTTTGGCTGATTTTAGAGGAATTTTTTTAGAGTTCCAAAACTCCACACTTAGAAAAATTTCCAAGTGAAATCAGTCAAGTTAGCCTATGGAAGGAAATTCAAATTAGTGTAAGTATGGTTAGAGTTACTTTTTAGGATCAGTATTGGCTGAAAGATGCAGCACTGAGGTATCTCCTGATAATAGATGAGTAAATCGGAATTCGTAGTTTGGCTGATTTTAGAGGAATTTTTTAGAGTTACAAAACTCTACACTTAGAAAAATTTCCAAGTGAAATCAGTCAAGTTAGCCTATGGAAGGAAATTCAAATTAGTGTAAGTATGGTTAGAGTTACTTTTCAGGATCAGTATTGGCTGAAAGATGCAGCACTGAGGTATCTCCGGATAACAGGTGAGTAAATCGGAATTCGTAGTTCGGCTGATTTTAGAGGAAAATTTTGCTCAATAGTGAAGGAAAGGGGCGGGACCTGAGGTGACATGTGTGCAAACACGCCCTGTGGCGCGTTTTAGTTTGGGGAATTAATTCCTCTTCAATCCTGAGGTCCCCGTGAGTCAACTAGCCCACCGAGTACGTCCATTATGCGCCAGGGAGCTGCGTTGCAGAGAGGTGTTCAGAGGGCACGTCCCCTTTTTACAACACTATGCAATGCAGCTCCGTGGCTCCTAATGGAGGGTCCTGTTGAACTTGTTGGCCCCTAGGGGACCTCTGGATTGAAGAGGAGTTAATTCCCCAACTAAAAACACGCCACAGGGCATGTTTGCACACATATCACCTCAAGCTCCGCCCCCTACCTTCACCACTGTGCAAACACGCCCTGTAGCGCGTTCTAAATTGGTGGATTAAGTCCCTTGCATACTGCAGTCCATGGGGGCCAACTAGCCCACCAGGAACCTCCAGTATCTGCCAGGGGGCTGCGTTGCAGAGATATGTAAATAGGGGCGTGGCCTCATTACACCTCTCTGCAACGCAGCCCCCTGGTGCGTTTGCAGAGGGGGAACTAATTCCCCTTACATACTGGGTGTCCCTGGGGGTCAACTAGCCCACCAGGAACCTCCAGTATGTGCCAGGGGGCTGCGTTGCAGAGAGGTGTAATGAGGCCATGCCCCTTTTTACACCTCTCTGCAACGCAGCCCCCTGGCGTGTTTGCACAGGGGGCACTAATTCGCCTTGCATACTGGGGGTCCCTGGGAGACAACTAGCCCACCAGGAACCTCCAGTATGCGCCAGGGGGCTGCATTGCAGAGAGGTGTAATGAGGCCATAGCCTTTTACACCTCTCTGCAATGCAGCCCCCTGGCGCGTTTGCAGAGGGGGAACTAATACCCCTTGCTTACTGAAGGTCCCTGGGGGCCAACTAGCCCACCAGGAACCTCCAGTATGCGCGCAGGAAGGTACAGAGTACAGTACAGAGTACCGTACAGAGTACTGTACTTCGTACCCTGCGATTTAAAAGAAATACATATTTCTTTGGGCCTTGGGGGTCCTTGTGGGACCCCCTGAGCAGGCCTAAGGGGTCAGGGTGTTTCTACCCTGCCCCCTTTGCGTGTTTTGCACGTTTGTTTCACTGCTTTCTTGTGCCTCAGTTCTACCGAGGCACAAGAAGGCTACCAACACTTCCTGGTTTGGGGTGTTGACAGCCAATTAGCATGAAGCTCGGGCTCGGGAAGGTACAGAGTACAGTACAGAGTACGGTACTTCATCTATGAATATATCTATGATTTTACTTTTGATTTTCTCAAGAACTACTGAACGGATTTACACCATTAAAAAAAGGGTAATCTGCGAACGAACTCTACCTTTTTGCCAAATTTGGTGTATTTGGTTCAGCCTATGGAAAATTGCATGGGGAAAACACGTTTTGGGACCCCCTTTTTTTCTCAGCCCCCGCTTCATGAATCACCCCCAATCTTTCAGGTAAGGAGCATAGCAGAGCAGGCCATTTTCTTGGAGAATTTCACGTGTATTCATTGGCCACGCCAAAGTTATTCCAAATAGAATGTTGCGGATTTCCTGATTATAACTACCTACTGGCGAACACCAGTAGGTAATATATATATATATATGTATACCACCGCAGGCGGTACGCCGGAAATAGACCCTGCCACTTCAGAATCAGATCTCACTGAGAACGAGTCTGGGGATGAACAACGGAGACAGAATGACTCGGAAATACAAGATGCACTGTTCGCCACACAAGGGGCCCGACCCAAGAAGACTCCTTTTCAGGAGGAATACGAAGTGATCAAAAAATCCTGGCTAAGGGGCGGCAAAAACAAACCGCCAGATGTGGATGTAGATGTCACATCAACATCAACCAGAGGAGGAGGACGAGGAGGGCAGGCGGCGGGAAGAGGAGGCAGAGGAAATGCGAGAACCTCCCGATGGACGAGCCGCCAGGCGAACAAGAAGCAATGAGTACAAACCACCGAGACACAAATGACCAGGCCAGTCTGACTGTAGTCAATTTAACATCCAAGAAATTGACGGATGCAGAAATTGAAGTATTAAGCCTTGGTCTCACATTCTGTCCAACTAACGACCTCGAGTATACACAGACAAGAATTGACTTGTTCCGATTTACTAGGAAGCTGAAGCTCCATAAACACTTTAAACTGCACCCTCATCTTTTAAGCAGTACCAAGAAAGGCACCAAAGTGAATGAAATGGATTCACTCAGCGGTAGAGATCTACCAGCTATCGAGGCACTCGAGGATTTACGACTAGATCAAGATTCTGAACAAGAACTTGAGAACTTGACTATCGCACAACGAGCTGTCCTCCAAGGGGTTGAGCAAGAAAGAGAGGAAAGCTTGTTCAAACCCGTATCAACCTTTGTGCCACAAACACCATGGGACGCAGTGGACGTCTTCACGGAGGCCATGAAAAGAGACCTTGTAATGTATAGAAAATCGGAACAGCCAACCTCAGTGAGGAACATCACCGAATGTCAACGCCAAGCTCTGAGGGGTCTGATCAACGACAAATCTTTGGTGATCAAGCCCTCGGATAAAGGGGGAAATGTGGTTTTGATGAGTAGAGACCAATACAAAGCCGAAGCATTGAGACAACTTGCAGACAGAAACTTCTACATGGAATGCACAAATGCAGTGTACCAAACAAGTATCACCAAATATGAGGCATTAATACAAAAGTGGTACAACCTCAACATGCTTGGCAAAGATGAAAATCTCTTCTTAAGAAACCACACCCCCATGTTACCTACTTTTTACCATCTCCCAAACTTCACAAGAACATGGAACATCCCCCTGGCCATCCAATAATATCTTCCATTGGTAGCTTGACTGAGAACATGTCACGTTTTGTTGACAACATCTTGTTTCCCTTAGTGACAAAGTTACAATCTCACATAAGGGACACTAAAGACTTTTTGACTAAAATCCAGGAGCTAACATGGGACCCTGGTTATCTGCTTATGGTTTTAGACATCACTAGTCTTTACACTTGTAAAGACCATTGGGAGGGTCTTGAAGATGTCAAGCATGCTCTGGAACAACGCCAAATGAAGTTCCCTAGGCACAATGAAATGATCATAGAGTTCATTGAATTCTGTCTGACACACAACATTTTCCTCTTCGAGGATCAGTTATATATACAAACATATGGGACGGCGATGGGCACCTGCTTCGCCCCCAGCTATGCGAACCTGTTCGTCGGCTGGTGGGAGGAGCGGGTGCCCAGGAGCTGCACAGTTGGCACAGACACAGGGCAGGTGATATGCTGGTATCGTTATATCGACAACTTGTTTATCGTCTGGAATGGAGGGATGGATACAGCAGAAGAATTTATCAGAATTCTTAACACTAACGACCTCAACCTACACTTCTCCGGCTCGGTTAGTCCGGTGGCAGCGGAGTATCTGGACCTGAGGGTGTACATTGAGGGGAACCATCTACATACCACCCTGTATAGAAAAGACACTGCTGGCAATTCGACACTCTTTGCCAGTAGTAGCCATCCCACCCAGTTGAAAAACAGCATTCCCTATGGAGAATTATTAAGACTCCGTAGGAACTGCTCTAAGGACTCCGATTTCGAGGCAGCTGCCTTGGAATGCCTGGCGAGATTCACCATAAGAGGTTATGGGAACACCTTACTGAAAAACACCCTTAGGAAAGTGAGGAAGATACAGAGAGCTACACTTTTGGCCAAAGAGGATCCTATTGTGGGAATAAATAGAAAATCCAACAAAAAGAAGGGGAATTCAGACTTATCACCCCTTATTCTTCGGGTGGCATAGATTTGAAAGCAATGCTGAATAAGAACTGGCATATACTAAAAACTGACAGTGCACTTAAGGATGACTTACCTGCTCATCCTTTAATCACGTTCAGCAGGGCGAGGACACTAGGTGACATGCTGGTCTCGAGCCACTTAGATAAACCAACTCCGAAAACCAATTCCCTGAAGCAACTGGCGGGGTTCTTTCCTTGTGGTCACTGCAAGGCTTGTACTTTTGCGTGTTTATCTAGGTTCCTGATCGATACTGTGACCTTATGCCCCTATTCGGCTATAAATCCATTTATTCCCTATATTGGCATAACCGTTCAAGTGCGATTTTCTGAAAAGTCATCTCTGGCCTCACACGAACAGAGCCACATTCCAGCATAGTTCCCTCTGCCACTTCCTTTGTGACCAATTAGTGCAATGACAGAGCAGCAGTCACTATCTGATATTCCTAGATAACACTCCGAGTTCTTCAACAAGATAAAAACTCAGCAAACCTGGAAATCCCCGCTTGCTATGTTTTGATTAGTAATGGAACTCTAATGAGCAACTGATAACTATCACTTCCTAGTGACATCTTTAATTGACGTCTTATGTCCAGCAAACTTGCGTCAAACCCGGCACCTGTCAGGTATAAATATTACCAACGTTGCCTTAAGCAATGCCTGTTGTACGAGCTACTGAAGCCAGCTGCCTGCACGACCCCGTGTTGGTAAATCTAGCACTCTGTCGCTGCAGCCTGCTATCCTGTGGTGGTGAAGCTGCTGATACCATTATCGCCGCTAAAGCGCAAACTATGGTGCAGTACGCTTAAGGAGCTGAACAGCCGTCCCTCTGCGAAGACATCCAGCAGATTCCAGCTGCCCGCGGACGCTGTCCCCCCTCCTTCCTCGACGCGCTGAAGAGCAGCCGCTGCCTTTCTCGTGCAGAGAAATCCAGCCACGGCGTTTCCGGTTTACCCTCGCAGGTGACTGGGATATCGAGAGAGACCCCTGAAGGAGATACCAATCCTCCATCATTCTATTCAGAGGTATGGTGTTGACTAAACCCTTAGACGAGAATTCTTGAAACAAACCTTGGCAAAACCAACTTAACTTACAGCTACTTACTTACTCCCCTTTCACGTGTTAGGCTTAGGTCAGGCACACTGGGGTAGGCTTAGTTAGAAGCACCAGTTGAGTATGTTAGCCTAATGTATATATGACTGTATATATGTTTTATTACTTTTAAGCCATTGTATGGCTAAGAAACCATATCAATGCTTTTACAGTTCTATTTCGCAATACTTATCTTACTGTACGTACTTTTTATAATAACAATTATTGCAATTGTGGCAATACATTTCTCTTGTACGAGAAGAAAGACTGTTCAATAAATATTAACCCTTTATTGACAAACGCCCGTCTCTCTATTCTCTACATCTCGTGAAAGTAAACTGCACTAGACTGACTGAGTGAAATACATGTCTATTGTTTCACACGACCCTAGAGATTGACTCTTGATCTGAGGAGCAAAGTTGTCATGTTGCACGGTTGTTGGAAAGCTGAATCCCTTCTTGTCTGTGCCAAGGAAGCTGATCACTTCCTATGCAGAGAAGAAAGTTTCCAGTGACCTCTGAGCTAGTTGGTAACACAACCCAATTAAGTTTAGCATAGTCAGTGGAGGCCTGGAATATCCGCAGTTCCACGTCGATACTACTGTTTATGTTATTCCAATGCGCAGGGCCTAGTGGGAAACTAGGAACTACACTACAGTACTGGTAGCAGACAAGTGCTATCATACAACATACCTGATACCGGTAACCAAGTGCCGATTAAGCAGTTTATTACATGTAGTTCCCAGTTTGTAGTCTATTGCCTAATCTGCCCGTGTGGCTTACGCTACATAGGCAGCACCATCAAGGAATTCAAACTGAGGATCCTGGAACATCAGCTGGCAATCGAGAAAGTAGACATCGCATATCCGGTTGCCCGGCACTTTGCAGAAGAACATGACAAAGACCACACCAAACTCCGATTCTTTGGATTGGACATTGTTCCACCCAATGTAAGAGGAGGTGATCGGTTAAGGAGACTCCGTAGATTGGAATCTAGATATATTGTAGATCTTTCTACTAAATATCAGGGAGGACTAAACAGTGGCGAGGAACTGTCATGTCATCTGGGAAAATAAGATCATAGTAATGACAAACTCCTTTATGAGGCTCTGCCTGTAAACTGTCTCTTTAGTAACAATCTGTATATAGTGTATATATTGCATTTCTGGAATACTGAAGCTTTCTCCATTTGATGTTGGGATTAATTGAGATAATAGACCTGCGTATGAACTAACTTTTTTCCACTTTTTTCCACTTTACTCTTTTCTTAATTTCTTAATTCTTTCCAGTCTCCCTTTCCCTCATTATCTTCATCCCGATTCCTTTGTCTTTTCCCTCTTTTTCTCTTTCTCCCTTACCCCTTTGCTTATCTTTCCCCACCGAACTATATCTATCAATTATATGGTGCGTGCGGGGTGACGTGCTATGGCAGAGTTGTAATTGTGTAGATATGTATATAATATATACGTGTATGTACAGACAGAATTTGCCAATATGGGACAACGATTTGATGGGAAATGTTTTTTTCAAATTTTTTTCAATTTGGGTTTCATAGAACTGCAGTTAAGTTAATTCTGAGAAACCGGATGATGAACTGTGATATCCCTATGAGATCTTGGCTATTCTGGACATCTTGCTAATGCATGCCACACGTCATGTCACATCCCCTTTGGATGGTTATCTTTTTGATGGAGTAATTTTTGATGAATATTTCGAGGAAATGAATTTTCGTGATGAATTTTTGATGAATTCTTTTGATGAATCTCCTGATTAACTTCTTATGAATTGCTATATTACTCTTATTCTGTGTTTCTTTTGCCTGTATTGTTTGTGTAAATTGCATTGTGCATTTTAACATAGGACACTAGCCGATCCACGGCTTTATTTCAACGTGAGAATGTACGGACTAATTAAAGCATATCCCTGTCTGGATAGAACACCTTTCCAATATGGCGCCCACAGTGGTACACAGGGGTGAAGTCCTATGTTTATGTCAATGCTTATCAACTTTCACATTTAATGGGATGTCTGTAAGTGACGAGTGACGCACTGACGAAGGCTTACGCCGAAACGCGTCTGTGCTTTTTGTTCGCAGAAAATTAAATCACCGTGAGAACTCTTGGTCTATGAGTGCTGCCTCTTTCTTGTAAAACTAAGAAGAGTTTTCGAGCGTCATATATATATATATATATATATATATATATATATATATATATATATATATATATATATATATATATATATATATATATATATATATATATATATATATATATATATATATATATATATATATCGCTCCGATTGCACCCTGCGGGTCACTCATGGGCGGGTGCTTCCTCGTGGTGGTGCGCCACATTACTATGCTGCTCCTTACTCCTTATTCCCCAATCTTCTCATGGAAAGAGTACCAGCACTCACGGGGGGGATTTCCAGATATTTTATTCAATAAACAAACGCGTTTCGGGTTACCTTCGTCAGTGTTTACAAAACGACACTGCGATGGGCCGTTTTAACTTTTTACGTCATTATTCATGGACATAGAGAGGAGACAGAGTTTTTGCAACTCAATTCTTTTGTGATGTTAAATGCATAAGTATTTCAAAATCAACAGTTGTTTCAAACACATTCTATCAAACATTTTGTTACTTTCCCCTTTTAACCTTCTGTTATCTCGCCGTGGATCAGCATATCAGCCGTTTTTACTTGTCAGCATTAAATAGCTGTTGGACAAGAAAACGGCTGTATGAGCAAATTAATCCAATCAAAATTACCCTCATAAGCATATATACATATTTACAAATTTACAATTTTATATACGTATTTTTAAGAAGTTGTGTGTTGTCATCAAGCAGTGGATCAGCATAGCCGCCGTTATTAGTCTGCCATTGATTTAGTCTTATCATGGCCTTAAATGGCGGAATACCATCTGCGCTCATATTATACAAATTTTATAAAGGATAAGGAAGGCTAAGTCTTATTGGTTGCAGTGTTCATCAGTCTCCTAATTTTTCTTAACAGCTCAATTGTTGGATGTTTCATATTTGCCAGAATGTTGTTCTATTTACCTAGATGTATTGCCAATTCCTCTCCTTTGTTCATTCCATTCGGTACTTTGTATTGAAGATCTATGATGTACCGCGATTCTAACCTTCGCAGCTTCAATATCCTGTCCCCCCCTCTTGGGTCTAGTGGGACATGGTCTATGGCAAAGTACTGCAACAGTTCCCTGTTTCTGTCATGTTTGATTGAAAAGTGTCTGGCTACTGGGTAGTTGAAATCTTTGTTGGCAATTGCCCTCTGATGCTCTACGATTTTAATTTTTACACTGTGCGCTGTGCTGCCAACATATCGCAACCCACATGGGCATGTTAGGCAATATACGACATGCGTGGTATGACATGTGAGAAATTTGCTGATACTTTTTTCATTTTCCAGACCTGGTATTTTGTATGATAGTACTCTCTTGCTTTTAGCACAGGCTTTACATTTTCCGCACGGAAAGAAGCCATTCATGTCTTTTATTCTTCCTGTCTTTTCAGGGGCTTTCTGCAAATGGCTTTGGACCAGCCGGTCCCTAAGCGATCTCGCTTTCTTGAAAGTGATAAGTGGTACCTTTGGTATATCATTCCCAATGATTGAGTCCACCTTCAGAATATGCCAATTTTTTCTCAAGATTTTTCTTGGAGTATTGGCATCCTCTAAATATGTTGTCACTAACCTGAACTTTCCTCCCTCTGTCTCTCTTTTTTCTTCAATGTTTTTTCGTGATTTTAAGAGTTCATGTCTTGGGATCTTTTTTAATTTCTCAAAGGTTTTGTTTAATAGATTGGTGTTATATCCTCTGATTTTAAATCTGGCTATACTATTATGGGCAGCCGCAATAAAATCACATTCTCTTGAACAATTTCTTTTGAGCCTCAATAGCTCCCCATACGGAATACTGTGTATTAACTTAGGTGGGTGGCTACTATTTGCCTGTAGAATGGTATTGCCAGCTGTTTTTTTCCTATATAGTTCTGTTTCTAGTTTGCGATCCCTTTCAAACACTCTCAGATCCAGATAGTTAACTGTTTTAGCATTGATCTCTGAGGTGAACCTAAGATTGACAGTGTTATTGTTTAGATGTTGGACAAATATTTCTGCTGACATTGGCGACCCCCTCCAAACTAGGAAGAGGTTGTCAATGTATCGGTATCAGACTACGATGTTTTCTAGCCATGTCTTGTTTTCCAGGTTCTGGAGTACCTGCTCCTCCCACCAGCCGACGAACAAGTTCGCGTAGCTGGGGGCGAAGCGGGTACCCATCGCCGTTCTGGATATTTGTCTGTAAAGGTCATCCTCAAACAGGAAAATACTGCTCATTAAACAAAATTGAATGAGTTCAATCAACATTTCACTGTGAACTGCATGTTTCAAAGGTCTCTTGTTTAAGAAATATTGCACTGCTGTGATTCCGTGCTCGTGTTCAATACACATACAGAGGCTCGTGATGTCTAATGCCATGAGGATGTAGGTGGATTCCCAAACCAGATCACTAATTTTCATAATGAAGTCTTTAGTGTCTCTGATATGCGAGTTCAATTGTAAAACCCAAGGGAAAAGGAAATTATCAATATATATTGATATGTTTTCCGCTAAGCTTCCAATCGACGAGACTATGGGTCTGCCAGGAGGATTCTTCTCATCTTTATGGACTTTTCACAGTTGAAAAAACGTTGGTATTATTGGATTGTTTTTTAAAAAAAAAAATATTCTTCCATGTCCATCATTGCCTTCATTTGCCACTTCTTGATAAGAGTTTGTTGTGCTATGACACTTTCATTATTGCATCTCATAGTGGTCTTTTCATAAAACTTCTTATCATTCAGTTGTCTTAATGCCTCCTGACAGTATTGTTCCCTAGTCATGAGAACAATATTGCCCCCTTTATCTGCAGGTTTGCAGATGATCTCATGATTGGTTTCTAGTTTGTGTAATATCCGTCTCTGCTCTTTCGAGATATTTGTGTTGATTGTTTTAGGAGTTTCTTTTTTTGTACGGAATTTGCTGAGAACATTCAATTCTGCTTCAGAAAATGCATCAATTGCATCATATGCCAGTTGAGGTGTGAATTGTGAGACAGGTTTGAAGTTCGTTGATGGTACTTCTTGCTCTATTTCTGCTCCTCTGACCCTTTGTGACAGAGTTTGATCTTCCTTGTCTATTCTTCCAGTTCGTAGTTTTTCCAAAATTTCCAACATAGACAAATCATCTGTGATCAAAGTGTCTGTGTCTTTCAACTTCAGTTCTCTACTTTCTTTTACTGACGGTTTTATTTTGAAGAATTTATGCAATTTAAGCTTCCGGACAAATTTGAAGATGTCTATTCGTGTTTGAGTGAACTCCATTCTTTCATTCTGGCAGAAAGTTAGGCTAAATCTAAGTGTAGCTTCCTCTATGGATGTTAAGGATTTTGCTGTTAGATTGATGATGGTTAGATTGTCCTTCTCATCTACCATCGCCCTCCTCTCTTGCTACTTGTTATTCTCGTAGTCGCTGTTCCTCTTCCTCTTCCCTTGCCAACCCCCTCTCCTTGTTCTCCTATGGCTTCCGGTGGCTTGCTTTTTCCTCCTCTCAGCCATATGAAAAGGGGTTTTTTGGCTCTCGGTTGAAGTAGTTGCAGTTTCATCTCCCGAATATTCATTTTCTGTGACCTCGGATTCCGAGGTCTCTACTCTCACAGATGGTGTCATGGTTTTCTTCTTGTTCATCTCTTTTCTCGGCGCATCAAATTTTTTAGAGAAGGTCAATACCCTGCCCTGTAGATAGTCCCTTTCATTTCGTTCAAATTGTTCTTGCTTACGTTGTTGTATTTTGGATTCATACTTTCGTAGACCTTTTTTCATTAAGTCTCTTAATTATTCTGTTTTATTTTTATCTTGATCTATCATGATTTCGTCTTCTAATGTTTTTATTTCGATCGATGTCTTTTCTCCGACGCTCCACGCAAATCTGATGAGCAATTCCAACATCCCTCTGCTTGATTGGGCTGTATGTTCTGCCCATAGCTCTAATAGCAGGGGGACTGGATTTTCGTAGGCAGGAACCGTGTATATCCTTAAACCTCTTGGGACTCTTTCCACTTCTACTTAGTTTTGTAAGGAAGTGGCCTCCCACCACCAAACCTATAGAACACCTTTTCAACGCAAAGTACTGTGTATGATGAGATTATATTTACATGGAATAAGAAACAGTGTTAATGGCTAGGTCAATTGTTATTATACGAGTACATTTGTGTACTGATAACAAAGAATAACAAACATTTACAAGTACTTACGTTTTAGGAAACTGATAGGACATAATTATAAATTACTGAAGGGAAGGGATGCGATCTAATATGACATATGCAAAAACACTGACTGATGTGGTTTAAGTTAAAGACTTTCATTTCTTTTAATTCTGAAATTATCAAGACCTGCAAAACAACCAATTAGTCTATTCTGTACTATACCATATATCTTGCAGATAGGTGTTCTAAAGCTATCCCCTATTTTATACCTTTTTGCATTACAATTTTCTGACAGAAATCTAGTCCATCCATGTTCCTTTTCTTCAACTATGTGGAAACACAGTCCATTGTGCATTTTAAGACTTACTAAAACTTACCTCAATACTAATATTTGTAAAAAACAGTACACATTTTATTCACTTGTTGTTTATAATCTAAATGGTGGTAAATGTGATATGTTAAAATTAAGATCTGTAAAAAAAGAAAAAAATTGTTATAACATATAATAATAATTTTTTAACAGCACAGCATAATTTTAACATTTTACAAAGTAATTTCTTTGCCTTTTTTGCTGTTCTCAGAATATATTAAACTTCACTAAAAACAGTGATTTAATTGTATTCATCACATAACAGCAGGCAAAAAAAATTATCAATTAGATTGTTTAAAAAAAACAATAATACATCGATAGTAAAATACTAGATAATACAAATCACATGTATATAAAATGATTACTGCTAAGAAAATGTTATAACTTAAATTTATAAACACTATAAATAATGCCAGTTAAAATTATACGCCGAAACAATGTGCAACAAAAAGTCCATAATTCAAAGAAATACATTTCCTTGAGGCCAAATTGTATTTTTGCACTCATTTTTATGTAAATTGTCCAATGATAATCCTATAAAATGATAACAATAAATTCCCCAGAGGCTGAATTATCTTCCTAAAAGTTTGGCTTTAAAAATATTAAGTAGGAGTTTGGTAATTCGAAAGGCAATTGTGGTTTGAAAACCAACTCAGCATCATTACAAAGACTCCAGCCTTTCATACTTTTGAGATATGCAGTATAATGTCCAGATGTTATTGAATGACCATTGTGAAAAAAAATTGCTACTGCGACAAAAGTCCTTCCAGATATTGATAGTTGTGTGGCTACAAAATGTTGTATTAAAGTGTCCAATTTTCTTCCGTCAGCTGTACAACGTTGCATCATTAAAATTATATATTTTCCATATTTTTGGATAAATAATGTTGATAACATTTCTGATTTGCATTGCCTAAATCCCATGTTTTGGTTTGCAGCTTTGACTAATTTACTGAAAGACACTGATTTACAGTCCGGTAATGTCAAATATAAAAATCTTTCAGTGTCGAACATTAGAGCTATATGTGTACATACAATTTTCACATTGATGTCCCCATTTATAACAAAGGCAAAAAATATTCTCTATGTCTACACCTTCATTTTCCAATTCTGTAAGCATATACATAAGAAACTCCTGAGTATCTTGTAGGATATTTTGTGTAAATTGTGTAGAACCAGAACATACATCCAAAAGATACGAACATCAGAAACGCTTTGTATTTTACTTTTGTCTGTTCTCAATTTTTCATAAAGAGAATGTAACAAGGAACAAAGGGCCCGATGTAGGTAGGCCGTTACCGATCGGTAACGGCCGAAAATACCGATTTTTGGCCCTTACCGATCGGTAAACAGCCATCGAGATGTAGGGAACCAAAAAAATAAATAATCGGAGTGAAATCCGAATCGGAAAGAGTACCGAATGGGAAAGAATCCGATACGTACATACCGAAAATCGGATATGTAACGAATCGGTAACACACCGAATCGGATGCAAACACCGAATCGGTCCATGTACCGATTCGGTAGTGACACCGAATCGGAAAATCACCGATTCGGTCCATGTACCGATTCGGTAGATAGACCGATTCGGACATGAGCCGAATCGGAAAACATACCGATTCGTATGAATCGCCGATCGGGAAATTCCCCGATTCCGACAGATGGGGAGATGTAGGGAGGCACAGAAACACCGAAATCGGCTCAGAATCGGTAGAATTCACTCGGTATTTACCATGGATTCCAATCAGGTGGTAACCAACTCCAACCCATATAAACAGTCCCAAAATGCATTGCAACTTGCAGGATGGCAGCTTTTTATGTCATTGCGAGGCGGCTACGGCTACAGCAGGAAGGACAGAGGGAATGGCTAAGAAATGAACAGGTCTACAGACAGAGGATAACCCTGTTCATGCTCACAGAGGCAGAGATCCTACAGAGATACAGGCTGGACTCTGACACCATACTTGAGCTCATCAGGGATCTCAAACCATTCTTGGACCACCACACCCCAAGGGCACACGCCATCCCTGCGCACATCCAGGTGCTATGCAGCCTACACCTGCTAGCGTCTAGCAGCTATCAAAGTGGAGTTGCAGCGGCAGGAGGGGTGAGCCAGAGCAGCCTGTCAAGGTTCTTCCACATATTCCTTGACACCATGATACACAGGATGGACCAATACATCTCTTTCCCTGCAACCCACGCAGAACTGCTACAAACTAAAGCTGACTTCTACCAGATGGCACAATTTCCCCAAATCATTGGTTGCATAGATGGCACGCACATTCCGATTTGCCCACCAGCGGACACCGAATACATATACCGCAATCGGAAGTCTACACACACCATCAACGTACAGGTGATCTGCAATGCAAAGTGCACCATCACAGACCTGGTAGCAAAATTTCCAGGGAGTACCCATGACTCCTATATTTTCCAACAGAGCGGCATCTATGCACGGCTGATGGCTGGCGAATTTGGTGAAGGATACCTCCTAGGTGAGACACATCATCAGACCCCCATAACACATAGTAGCTAGGTGGAATACATGTATGCATGTGTGTAATGTAACCCCTTTCTCTTCCAGGCGACAGTGCATATGCCCTCCGCTCATTCATACTCACCCCCTACCTCAACCCCTCCACACCCAGCCAAAGGAGGTATAACCGGGCCCACATACGCACAAGGAATGTTGTCGAACGGACCTTTGGCATCTGGAAAAGTAGATTCAGATGCCTGCGCAAGAGTGGAGGTGCAAGGCAGTATACCCCCATCACCTGCTGCAATATCATAGCTGTATGTGCAATGTTACACAACCTTGCGGTGAAGAAGGGCACTGAGGTGGAGTTGTCTGACTACGAGGACCATGACGACGACGAAGCTGTGCCACTGACACAGCCAGCTGGGGTGTGTACGCCAAGTGATGGCAGATACAGACGTGAGGAGATTACTGAAAACTATTTCTGAGTGAGTACAGATGCAAAGACAGCTAAATGGTTGTTGGGAAAAAACAAATTTTAATACTGTTGCAACACAGTTACTGCACTGATGTGCAACAAAAAAATGGTGTAATGGAAAAGAAAACAAAAGTCCAAGGTTCAGGTTGCCTCACCCGCCCTTGCAAGGCTATTTCTTTGCCCGCTTGCCAGACCCACTGGGGTGTCCCTCAGCCCCCTCTGAATGACCAGCAGCATCTGCGGAGCGCCTGGTGCTCCTACGTGGCTCAGACGCAGCGCTGGCCGGGCTGCTGTGGATGCTGCTGTCCCCAGCATCCCCCAGGTCCAGGGCAGGATTGGTGGCTGTGTTCGAGATGATCATGGCCTCCATAGCAGTGGTGATCCGGGCCATTCCCCTTGTGAGCTCTGCCGTATTCTGACTCAGGCTAGATTCCATGTTTGCGCTGCGCTGGCACAGTTGTGCCGTAGCCGCAGCAAGGCGGCTCATGCAGCGGTTCTGCACCCGGGCATCCCGCCTGCGCACCAGCTCCTGCTCCTCCATTCTGCTACACAACTGGGTTATGGCAGTGGTTAGCCTGCCTAACCCTGCTGCCACCTCCTTGTTTGATTCCACAAAGGCCTGAAATCCCTTTACCATTTCTCCCATCTGCAGGTTGTGCTGCAGGAGCTGGCGTTGGCAGGCCATCGTGGATTTTGCCTGCTGCCTCTGTATCTTGACCATCTTCCCCTCGAGGCCCAGGAAGACACTGCCCTCCCGTGCTGGTGCAGCAGTGGTGGTGATGGCACGGCGCCGGGCACTGCTGCTGCCGGCCTGCTGAGTGGGCTGGGGTGCCACTGGTGGGGGTGTGGTGCTGGCCGGTCCCTGAGCCCCTGCTCCCAGGACAGGTTGTACTGGTGGCAAAGCCATGGTTGTGGCAGGAGCTGGTGTAGGTGGAAGGGGGTCCCTTGTAGGGGAGTTCTCTGGGGAGAACTGCAAGGGGGGTGTGCTGGGCATTTGTGGGGAGTGCAGTGCTTCGAAGTCTATCACCAGGTCTCCCTCCATACCAAGCCCTAGGGTGTTTCCGTCCTCCTCCTCCTCCTCAGCAGCCTGGCTGGTGCTCGGCCCTGCGAGTGCAGTGTCAGATGGTGCTGCTGCCTCTGATGACAATGTTTGTCCGCCTGATGGTGCCCCTAGGTACAAAGAAGCATTTGTAAATTGAGTGCCGATGTATTACAGTCAGTACAATTAAAGCATTCCACATGTCCTTGCTTCTCCTTAGACTGTGTCACACTGTTTCCTGTCTTGTGATTCTGCACTGCCATATTTTGCTAACTTCTGCTGACTACATGTACCATGATGCTTGTCTCTTGTATGTTGGTTACAGTACTGTGCTGGGGTTTGCCTATGCATTGTGTCTAATGGGGAGGTGTCTGGTAGGGTGTGTCATGATGCGCATGCTTCTTACCTGTAGCTGTAGCTTTCGCAGAGCTGTCAAGGGTCCCAATTCCACTAACACTCTCCCTCTCAATGGTGGTGGAGACCATTTCCTCGAGGTCTGTGAGGGGTGGCGCCGGGTTCCTGCCTCCACCTGTGAGTCCAGCCTGCCTCTGGATCTCTGCCATCTTCCTTTTTGTGAGGCTGCGGATGTCGTAGAATCTCTTCTTGAGATCATCCACGGACCTGGGGGTGACACCCACAGCATTCACCTTTTGGGCGATTTCGCTCCAGATCCTCCTCTTGGTGCTGTCTGGCACATTGAGGGACAGCTTTCCAAAGAGCTGGCGGTGCACCCTCACCACCTCCTCGACCAACACCTGAAGCTCAGTGGTGCTGAACTTCGGCTTCCTCTTCTGGGAGGACTTCTGGCTCTCGCTCTGGTTTGCCATGTTCTTCACTACAGTTCACAACCTCCTACTCCCACTGCTGCTAACTGTGAGTGTTGAGCTCAGGCTGGCTCTCCAGAAACTTCTTAATTAGCTGCACCTGCCAGGGTTGCCACTCCCTGTTTGGGTGGGGGAGGGGGAGCCACCTCATTGGCTGAATCGGCTTTTACCGAATCGGATATTACCGAATCGGTAAAATCCGATTCGGTATTATCCGATTCGGTAAAAGCCGATTCGGTAAAAGCCGATTCGGTTTCTTCAATGCATTCCTATGGGCTTTTTCGCCATGGGTGTGTTTTCATGGCTACGATTCTATGATTGCCGATTCGGATTTTACCGAATCGGCTATTTCCGATTCGGTGTTAGCCGAATCGGAACTGTCCGATTCGGTGTTAGCCGATTCGGTACTTTCCGATTCGGTGTTGGCCGATTCGGTACTTCCCGATTCGGCCCGTGCCGATTCGGAACGTACCGATTCACATTACCGATGCCGACCGATTCGGTAATTATTTTTAGCTACATCTCGTTTTCCGATTTCAGAATACCGATTCGGACCGCCTCGGTATTTTGAAATCGGAAAATCCCTTTTACCTACATCGGGCCCCTAATCTTTTTTCCCGATTCTCCATAATTTGCTGTTGCAAACCTTCAAGAAAAAGACAACATTGACCACAACATTAGCATAGCAGTTGACACAAGACCTATTTTCAAACTGAAAACCAACAATCTCTTCAATAGTGTCCTTTTCCTTTTTGTTAGCAATCACAACATTATCTTGTTTTTTTCCCTTCTATACACCTTCAGTACAGTTTTTCTCAAACCTTCTTTTTTGAGAAACCACACACTTTTTAAATACAGGATATGGACCTAAATTAGGAGCATATGTTCTTCTTAACCTATTGTACGCTTTGACACAGTTGGCATCTACAGTAATCTTAGTATCATCAAAATCAATCAAAAACAAACCAGATAATGTTCTGACTCTGAACAAAGCAACATATGCCATACCTTCTTTAAACACAGAATTTCTAATGTTTACCAAAGCACTGTCAACACTTAAACCTTGAAACTTATAAATAGTCACTGAATATGCCAGAGAAAATGGAAACTGTTTTCTACGGACATATAAATATTTAACAAGCAAAAAACGAACTGAACAACGACCAATTTGTTTCACTTCTTCAATCTGATCAAATTTAATCTTTAGGAATTCAATACCATCTTTATTTTGATAATTAACAAAATCCACAACTTTGCCTATTGCTCCATTTACTAAACCTTTTTCTACATCCAAATTACGCCTTAAAATTATCCGACAGTTCCTACATGCATATAGATTCTTTTCTAAACCAGCAGTTTTAGATATTGATTTTTCTAAAGAATCCAATTTTGTCTTTAATTTTTCATTCATAATAATAGTAATTCCTTCATGGTCTATTTTATAGAAGGCTTCCATTTTTAATATTTATTGAATTCCCAGTTTCAAAAGTTGTTAATTGAATGCAGAACACTCACGCAGTGTTAGCATTAAGCAGATTACAGATTTCTTATCTGCAATTTCCATTTATATTTTCTCAAGAACTACGTTTTCATTTGGAAACAAATTGGAAAGTAATCGAGTCTGCAAAGCTTGTTTGCCATGTTCTGTCAGTAGTCCAATTCTTATATCTTGGAGTCAGTTGCAGTAGATCTCCAAAAACTATGATGTGTTTTCCTCCAAATAACACGTCATACTCTGTTTTAAGAATTTGCTGCACTCTTAAATGCACAAAGGCAGGCATTAAGTTTGATACCATGCTTACCTCATCAATAACGAGAAGTTTCATTTTTTTCAAGACTCTTTAACCCCTTCCATGCTGCCGCAAATCTGCGCCTGTGCGGCAGAATCACGAGTGGGCGGGTTTATAACTGCCTCCAGCCATCATCAGCACACGAGCACCATAGTGCATGACGCCTGGGGGCCGTCATCAGCATGGAAGGGGTTAAACTTCACAACAAGCTTCTCCAGATAGCTTGTGGTATTCCAATTTGTTTTCATGCTCTACTGGTAGCATTAGTAAACGATGTAAAGTAATTCCTTTAATATTGTGTGCTGACAACCCAGTTGGAGCAGTGACAACACAAGACAAATGCAACTCAGTTGTTTTCTGTAGATAATTTGTAATTACTTTAATAAAAAAACGTTTTCCTGTTCCAGCTTCTCCACTCAAGTACATTTGGATAGGTTGAAATGACGTGCATGAGCACTCTTTCTTTTCATGAAATAATCCATGGTCAATCTGTTGTCTCACTTGCTCATATATTTGTTTTTGCTCAACATTTAGTTGTTCTTCCAAGTTTCCTAAGTTTGTTACATCTTCTTGAGCTTGATACATTGCTGTTTCCACTTCATTCATGGCGATTGCTGCTTTGTTTTCAACAATTGGTTGTCCTAGTGGATCTTGACTCAGCGCAGCAGAACTTTGACTGTCTTGAGAACTGTCTCTAACAATCTCAGCTGCAATTTTAGCTTCTTGATCAATTTCATCGTTCAACATTTTCACATAATTTGCAAAAGCACTGCATTGTTTGGTATCTTTACAAGCATTAAAGGAATCTTCATAGCTCTGAAAATCTCCAAGTAATTCCAGTTCTGAACGCCATGGTTTGAATAGTTGTAAAAGAGCTAAATAGTAAAATTCCCTTTTATCAGCAGTGTCACAACTCAGCTTCCTGTGATTAATCAAATTTCCTTTCGTTTGTTTCACCAAACATCCTTCGGATACAATGACTCCATATTTTCCATCATTGATGTTCTCTGTAGTATTTCGTTTAAAAGTGTAATTTTGCAGCACTTCATAGAGACACAAGTTCTCAAGATGATGACTTCTGTTTGGGTAATATGTATCCAACATATTAGTTTTCAAAATATCTGTACTTTCTGGATCTTTTGCTGCTTAATATTCAATTTCTTGTACAGATTTCAGTACTCAATTTTGCATTGCTGCAATACCTAGACTCACATAAATGATTCTTATAGACTTGCAGATGATAACCGATCTGTGCATTCTTATGCACCAATTTCTCGATGTGATAACATATTCAAACTGAAACTGGATAATTTCTTACTTAGAGTCTTCTCGTGAGAAATCTCTTCCCACATTTCTTTCAATTCTGTCTTTTCTGATTTTGTTTAACACCATTGATGCTAGTGTTATTTTCCTCCTGTGCTGACCTTTTGGTTTTTCCATTGTTCATGACGAGCTCAGCTTGTCATGAGTGTATGGAGGTGTACATCATGACGAGCTGAGCTCATCATGAGCGTCGAAGGAGATATAAGATGTTACATATCGAGCAACAGCAATGGAATTGTCCGCAACGTATTGAATATCCATGTTAGCATTCCACACGGACAAAATGACTGGGTTGTAGTCACTTCTGTACTTTGACACTTCATTTCTTCTTAAATTGTAGGTATTTTTTGGAGACTTTCTAGTGATAGTATGTCGCAAAGATGACATAAAACTGTTCACTCTTCCTTTCGATATTACAGGACATGGAAATCCAAAAACGACATTTGGTGTAGAACTTTTCCTTAGATTTGTACTTTCGTCGACAGTATTATCCACATCGTGGCTTTGGAATCGTAACACTTGTGCTCTTAAGTTATTTCTTCTGTGCTTTTCGATACAGAACATGTTGAATATTGTTCAATAAAACTCAAAACAGTATCATCTGGATCTGTTCCAAATTTGGGAGCGTCCCTAATCCATAACAGCATATGGATATGAGGAGCACCTCTTGCTTGATACTCCTTTCTCTAAAAGAAATCCACAACTTCTCCAAGAGGATGATTTTTTTTATTGCAGATAAAACGCATCATAGCCTCAAATCTATGATTAAAATACCGGCATACATTAACAAGATCCAAAGAGCACAATTCTCCAGATGTCTTGTATTCAATGTTTTTCATATTCGAATTTGCCTTTTGAAGATATTCTAGTAAATCATCCCAAGCGTACTCAGCACATCTCAGGGTAAGGAACCATGTTGGAGTTCCTAAGTTCCGTAGCATACATTTCAATTCTCCATGACGACGATACCAATATTCATTAGTCCCACGCTGACATGCCATCAAATTAATGAGTTGAGATTCTAGATGATCATCTCTCAGGTACACTTTATCCATAAGATCGTTTGCAGATACATTTTGCAGATGTATTCCAGATTTTAGAATATGGTTGACTACATATGAAAGTCCAGACAAGTCACTTTCAAACAAAAGATGAAATATATAAGGGATACATTGTCAGAATCTTGGATCTTCTGCATATAATCTTGTTGTCCGATATTCAGATGCAGGAATCTGCAGAGGACATTCATCATATCGTCCTACTTTTCCAGTTGGGAACAACTGTGGAAAACAATGAGCTTCCAAGCTCTCTTCCCATACACTCATGGGACTTCCTTTTGCTTTTTTCATTTGGAACAAATCAAAAGTGTTTCCCATCACTTCTTTTGAATGAAGTGGATGCACACTGTAGTGTTCATAGATTTCTTCACATCTAAACATATCTACTTTTTCAATTTGTCCACTTGACGTTTCAGTATCTTCTGCTAAAACTATTTCTTCTTCTCCTATATAAACATTCTTATAGTATGTATTGTTTTTTATCAAATACAATGTTGCCTTTTTCACTTTCCTAACATCCACTAACTCCTGCCAGATGTTCTTGTTCTTAGTTGGCACACCATTAACAATTCAATTCAATTCAAAAGCTTTATTTCGACAGCTTGTCATAAAAGCATTGAACACCCTATCTATACAACAATAAATACTAAGCTAAAAATACAATCAAGTAGTAAAAATCACATTAAACTAATATAGCTGTCGCTTCATATTAAGCAATTAAAAAACACATAATTAAAAAACTTTTTACATCCATACATCTTAATTAATTGATCTTGGGAACATGAAAATCACATTGCATTTTCTGAGTCTCTGCTTGGTAAAGTGCGAGTGCGTATAATCCATGCCCACCCTAAAAATTTTGCTACTGCAATTGCTAAATGGGGGGGAACAGTCAGATTCCAATATTCTGAGCGCCACAAGATACCTATGTGTCCCCAAATTGTGACACGCTGGTTTTAACCACCTTTTTCTTGGGCGGACGTAGAGGGGGCAGACAAACAAAAAGTACGGAACATCCTCTACTGGGACTTTACAATGGTGGCATTTGTTGGACTTATTCGGTGACCACTTTTGAGTGAAGACATTAAGGGGCAAAGTACCAATTCTAAATTGTAGATATAATTTTCTGTCCATAAATATTGTAATAAAGTCCCAGTATGCTTCACAGGACGGGGTGGATTTAATCTCTAGAAATCGGCAGGTTAATTTAGAATTTGAATTGGAACAAAAGGTAGATTGCCAAATCATATCCCAATACATTTTTTAAGGGTCTCTTTGGGCGGAATGGCAGTTATATCTGTGTTGGTCCAGAGATGATCAAGATGAAGCTTTGCCAACAGTCTCCGAATTTCTTTGCACCATTCAATAGTGTGAAATCGGTCACACTTGATGATGTCCATAAGTGCAGATGCATAGTGGCCTAGCTCAGGCGTTGTCATAATCCGCCTCCAGAATAGTAACGGGCGCAGCCGAGCCAGGTCCTCAATCTTTTTCCTTCCCAATTCAAACATTAGAGGAACGATTGGAGTGCTCTGTGGGGGACCAACCAGGCGCCGTAGGAACTTGTTCTCGGCTAAGGTCAATTCCTTTAGGTTAGCAAAACCCCACAATTCTGAGCCATATAAACAAGCACTTAGCACCTTCATACTATAAATCTCTAGAGCTGGAGATATAGGTTTAGTTAGTGAGGTTTTGTGTTTGAGTGCTACAGCACCTGCTAGTTGATGGAACTTCAAAACTGCTGTGTCTATATGGGTCTTTCATTTCATGTTGCCCTGCATGGAAATGCCTAAATATGTAAAAGCGTCAACCTGCTCTAGAGCAATCCCATTGTAAGTAATTATGCCCTTGAATGCTTTAGATGGGTTCATACACATAAACTTTGTCTTGGACGTATTTAGCTCTAAGCCCGATCCTGGCAGAATTCCCCAAAAGCGTTTATTGTCTTTTGGAGGCCACTAGGGGTTCGCAAAACCAGCAGCGTATCATCAGCAAACATAAGTTCTGGGACGCGAACCCTGTCTAATATTGGGGCATCTGTAAGGGATTTCATTAGGTAGTCTACTATGCCATTAATGTATATTGAGAACAAGGTGGGGGCCAGGACACATCCCTGTCTGACCCCACGCTCTACGGGGAATGGATCAGTTACTTCGCCCTGGGCCCCCCATCTAATCCTGGCATAGTTGTGTTCATGCATACGAACTATCAGTGTAAGTAGTTCGGGACTGATGCCAACTTCTGCAAGGACACTCCACAATTTTTGCCGTGGAACTAAGTCAAATGCTGACTTCAGGTCAACAAATACAGCATACAACGGGCCGTCACTCAAGGTCACGTTTCTCCAGTATAAGGCTAGAAAGTAAAAGACCTGATCAATGGAGCTTGTTAGTGGGCGAAAACCTGCCTGAAAGGGAGATAAGATTTCCTTCTCGGTTATCCAGGCTTGTAGTTTGTTTTGCACTAAGCGCCCCATCAGCTTTTGTGCAGAATCAATGAGACTGATCGGTCTGTAATTACTGGGTAGTGCCTTGTCCCCTTTTTTAAAAACTGAAATAATTTCCGCTCCCTTCCAGGACTTTGGAATTGGGGCACCCTGAGCGAGTGAGTTGGCTAGCCACATAAAGTATTGGCACCATGAGTCCCGGTCACTTAGAAATACATCGGCTGGGATCCTGTCCATACCTGGCGCTCTCCCCACAGTCACCCCATCTAGTAAAGTGTTCACATCACCTAGGGTGAACAATTCCCCTTTGAAAAAGACCATAGGGGGCGATTCACACTGGGAGAGATCTTGTTTACATGCGTACTGTGTCTTAAAAAAATCTACCCATAAATTCTTTGCAACATTATTTTGGGGGTGCTCTGCTACCCCCCCCCCCTCTGTCCCATTTTACAATTGCCCAAAATTCTTTTTGGTTCTTGGACGCACATGCAAGCTTTAAGTCAAGCCAATGATTTTCGTCCCATTTCCTTTTTGCTTTAGTTTGGGCCTTTCTATAAACATCCCTGGCTATCCTCACCCCTACTGGATTTCTATTCCTAAGTTCCAACATGAGTTTCTGACGGACACTTCTGCAGGATTGGAAATACCACCCCTGTCTGGGAGGTGGCTTAGCCCCCTTGCTTTTGCTTACTGATTTTAAAAAGAACCCTTGCAGTTTGGAAAATAAGTCATTATGAGCTACTTCCATGAATTTAATAAAATTAGGTTTGGTGGAATGTTGTTTTATGGTGGCTACCTCAGTGACTACTACTTGCTTAAGGTCTTCTAATGTCCAATTTGGCCCACCTTACGTGCCGCTGGTTATTAGAAGAAACTATATCCAGGGTCACTGCATCCCTCTCTTGGCATGGGTTCAATGGCTCCTTAATACATTGAAGGACCATACATAGTGGGTTATGGTCACTTTCCAATCTGGGTTTGATGCTCATGTCTAGGAGCCTATGCCAGTCCCTTACGTCCACCAGAAAATAGTCTATTCGGCTTTTCGCCCTTTCATTATCAAATGTGTAGCTCCCCTGTTGGTCCGATGGGGTACTCCCATTTGCCGCTCTGAGCCCCCTTGCTAGGCACATACTCTTAATTTGGATTGCCACATCCGTCCATCTCCTGACCAATGGCAATTCTAGTTGGGGCACTCCCCATTTACTATCTTCCTCTGTCGACAGAGCACAATCCTCCTGACCCAGGGGTTCAAAGGTGGTATTCAGGTCGCCTCCCACCATAATGGATAGATTCGGTGAAAGATGTTCAAGTTCATTGTCTAGGGCTGTTATCACCTCAGATATCTTCCCCCCCTGGAACTCCCCTGGCATATATATTAAAAATGGCTGACCCTTGGCCATTTGCCCAAATGATCGTAATGGACAGTATGTCATTGGATTTTAGGATTCTTTCCTGGATCTTGCAATACAATGATTGTCTGACCCAGATTAACAATCCTCCTGACGGCCGCCCTTTCGGGTTCTTTTGTGCTGGGACAAAAAAGTTTAGATATCCAAGCCGGAAAACTGGGCTTAATGCCCAAGTTTCCTGGAACAAAATTATGTCATACTGTTCTATAAACACACACCATTCCGGGGAGGCCACTTTGTTTGCTATTCCAGCAAGATTCCATGAAAGGAGGGTTAATTTTCCATTATTTAGATCTGGGCTATTTAAATCCAGGGATGGCATTAAGTCACAGCCAGAGGGCTCTGCTCCTCTATTTAGTAGTGGACTATGTGTTCTATTACCACTAGGATTGCTAAAGTCAGCCATGGTAATGCCACCTCGATCTTCCACCAATGTGTTTACAATCCTCCTTGCCAAAGCGTCCTGGTCAATCCCATGCTCTACTATATAGTCTTCTACCCTGCTATCAGGCCAAGCTACATTAACTGTCCTTCTCTTGTCTCTACTAAATCTTTTGTTATTGAGCGTGGTAATATTTAAATGATTGAAAGCTTCAGGCCTATGAAGTCAGTCACAATCGTCTAGATTTGAGAGTGCTGAAAACCTATTTTCAAGAGACACACCCCAGGTACTATACGAACAACTCCTATTCCCCTTGTTGGCCACAGTATTCCATTTTGTTCTTAATATTGTGGGATTTGAGATGTTACCTCGCCTAGTATAAAAGAAATCCAATGTTAATGGGATAATCTCAGCTGTTCTACGTTGGGGAGGGTATATATTGGACAGGATGTTCGGAAGGACGTCCGGTCCTGAAAAGTGCAGCACCACACAATCACCCCTAAATTTTTTGTCACTACTTCCTATCCATTCTACTCTTCTTGCCTTAACTATCTCCTCTGCCAACTGTTGCATGCCCCCAGGTGAGAACGCCATATTTTGGGTTAGCCAGTGCAACGCCTTACTTATCAGCGAGGGTGCAGATTCTATCTGGCCAGGTTTCAAATGGGGGACATTAGCCAACACCAATACCAGGGGGGAAGCCTCGACAATAAGTTCTACAGGGCCTTTCTCTGTACAATATGTGGTGTGCTTATCCTTGATGGCAAAGAGCCCCCCTCCGCTAAGTTCTGTCCCCCTTCTGCCTGTAATATTGTCCCAGGTGGCAGGGAAGTTACACTCTCTCCTCCCCCTGACAAATGAACTGTAGGAGCTATTTTAGGCTCTAACCTAGATACTACTTGGTTTGGGATGTCTCCCACTTCATCTAGGGTCTTCTTTAATAATCCCCCTAATCTATGGACCTCCTCAGTTAGTTGGTCGATCTTAACAAGCAATGGTTGTGTGATGGCTTTTATCTTAATGTCCAACAAGTTTACTATTCTCTTGAGGTGGTCTTCGTCCAGGTGTGATTTTCCCCCGTTTAACCCCCGACCATCTACTGTATCAATCTTAGTGGGTGGGGTATTTGTTTTTTTTTGCTTGAGCGCAACCCACCACGCTTTGAGTGACCCTTGTCCCCCCCTCTAGATACTCTTGGTGCAGGTACAGGTGCCGGGGGCTCATCCTCAATTTGTACTATTTCCTCCTCTGGTGTAATCTCCGTGTCAGTCTCAGCTATTGCCTCTATGAGTTGTGTTAGTGTGTCATTAACAGGCTGGTCCTGTAACGCAGGATCATGGCTAATGTCTGGCTCAAATGTATTGACAAGGATGTCTCCTTCCACGGTGGGGGTGGCGATAGGGGATGTACTCAGGCCCAAGGAGTACCTTCTATCATTATTAATTTTAGTGACCACCTGGACCAGATAATTATCCATAGTGTTTGATACTAGGGGGGTCTTTGTCTTAGACATGGCGACTAAAAGCCTCTAGTAGCCCTCTCCTTGTTATTCTCAATGAGAGGCAATAGAACAAGAAAATCGTATATTAACAGATATTATTGCAAATTTAGTAACAGCTTAACCTACAGCAGCAGAAAATTTATCAAACTCAACTCACAATTATGTTTTAAGCAGAGTTACTGGCCCAGTCCAGTCACGGCCAGTCTTGGACTGTCTTAGACTGTCCGCCCTTTGTCCGGGTTTCGTCCAGGCATCCGGCTCGCGTCCCGCGTTGCGGGAGCACCCCAGCTTTCTAGCGCCTCCAGGCGCAAGGTGGTGACGCGCTCACTCAGCACCAAAGCAATGCCCCCTGGGAAACTGAGTTTCTCCACACAGCGGCCGCAGGTGAAGGTAGCGCGGCGGCGGGAGAACTCGGCGTTGGAAACCAGTGTCCAGCGGTGAGCAGTTAGGAGCTGTAGTGATTGCCCAGAGGTCCGGTCGAAGGTAAGTTGCCCAGCAGTGTTTCCAAGAAATGCCTGGATGGTCGGTGTTTCCAAGAAATTAACAAGAATAACTAGTGGTTCACTTTCGAAACTGTCTACACCAATAGTTTCAATATTTTTCTTTAAACCTAACGGTAAATACACAACTTTTCCTTTTAATCCTCTTTGTAAATCTGAAGGAGACAATGTACCTGTTTTAGGCTCCATACGAACAATAGCCTGAAATGGGTGCACACATTGAATGAGAATAGACTCATAGGTATTGAGATCTGTCAGTTCTGGTTGAATATCAGCCAACTCTAAATGTGTATGCACAGCTCTAGCAGGCATTCTATTCTCATCTTTATAACAACATTTACAAATACGCTCGTCAGAACCCAAATCAAAACAATTCTCTACCAACAAATAAGTAGCAAATTCCTTCCACTTATCATTATTTTCTTCTTCACTTTTTAAATACAGATCAACACTCCTAGTCTGATTTTTGTAGTAAGTTCGTCGACAACAAATACTAGAAAAATGTGGCCTTTCACCTGAAATCACCTTAAACTTTGTAATTTCATTTTCAAAATTGTTTTAAAAACTATGTTCAACATTCTCTACAACATTTTCTTCTATTAATGTCTGAGTCTCTTCACTCTCTTCTTCTGGACCACAGTAACAAAACTCAATATCATCACAAACCTTTTTCACATTTGATACTGACCCACGTAAAAGAGCACTGTTCAACTCATTTAACTTTAGTGCTGGACTTTTTGCATAATACAATCTACTCACTTACTTCCGCATTTAAGTATGATGTACTGCCAACATCCTGAAATGGTGAAAAACACTTTGACATACTTTCCTAGAAAGACAAGCCAGAGAATGACCTTGCAAACCAGTGTGTTTTCTCACTCTGTAAGGGTCTAGTCCTTGCAACACCTTAATCTTTTGATTAACACTTTTTTTTACAATATTCCCGTAAGAAATTACGTGAGTTATCAAAAGATTCTTGTCGTACACTACAAATACTAATGCAATCCCAAGTGTACACTGGGGCTTTAGGACGTCTGCCTAGTACTTCATCAGCTATCACTTCTTCTGCATTTCTAGTAACCATTTTCTCTTTGTCAATTGGACAACCATTTTTAACCTCATAACCTCGACCACTGGTGTCAAAAGCATGCAACAATCATTGCTCCGTAATAACTCTATTCATTAAAAAAAGGCTCTGAACTTGAACTGTGTTTCCATTGCCCTAACAAAATATCACAAAAATTACTTCTGTTAATTACTCTTTTCCTCTTACTTTTGGCCTTCACTAAATGGATTGGTTTATCTAGTGATCAAATTCTCTTCAATACTAAAATGAAGTTTCCTCTTTACTTCAAAAGCCTTTTCAACAATGGATTCAATATGCTCTTCTTTTCATAAAATTGTGTTCTCTTTCCATATTTCTTTGTGTGTTTCAGTAAATTATCGACAACTCTGTTGTAAAATATTTTTGGACAAATTTCTTTATATTGATTTTCTCTCCTTTTACTATAAGTTGTATCCTTTGTTTTTACGTTGCCTTTTTTGCCTTTCCTATTCTTTGCACTTTTTTTGTGCTTGTAACATTTTCACTGCTTTGCACATTTGTATTTTTTTTCTGAATCTAGTAATGCTTTTTATGAAGTCTTTTGTAGTCTTACCAGAAATTGTTCTCTTTTTAGTCACATTATGTTGGTCTTCCAATACTTGTGGTTGAGTTGTTTTCAAATAAATATCCTTTTTCTGACTTTTCATTCTTCTTCCTTTCTGCGGCATGATAACTTTATTTTAACGATGATAAACAGTATCTTTAAAAAATAAACATAAATAAGTATTTATTAAAAACGTAAAAAAATTATTCATTTTTATTACTATACAAACACATTTCATACAAATTCTGACTAAAAAACTGTAGCCCTGAAGCACAACTGTGAAGGTGATAAGAGCACTACATACATAATGCATAGCAGTTTGAAGCACTCCATAACACTAGAACCTGAAGCACTGTATGACTACATGCATCTTTACTAAATGATTACAATACTATAAAGCAAGACACTGAGTGAACTCATAATTGGATCACTTTTACATTAGTAAATAGATTACTACATAGTACATAAACACTCGCTATAGTTTTGCAACAGTACAGATTTAGAATTTACAGTAGTGCAGTGTTGTTTCTCCAGTGTAGGGAGTCGTGCTGAGGTACTGTTATAGGGTAGTGCAATGCTATTTCAGTAGTGTAGGATGTCGAGCTGACGTAGATTTAAGGTTTAGGGTAGTGGAACAGTGTTTCATTAGTGTAGGGGGTCGAGCTAGGATAGTGTTTTAGAGTTTAGGGTACTACACTGGTGATTCAGTAGTATAGGTAGATGTACTGGGATAGATTTAAGGTGTAGGGTAGTGCAGTGGTCTTTGAGTAGTGTAGAAGGTCCTGCTGGGACAGTGTTCTAGGATAGTGCAGTGATGTTTATATAGTGTACAGGATCATTCTAGGGATAATGTTTTAGGATTTAAGAAAGTGCAGTGGTGTTTGTGTAGTATAGGTGGTCATGCTGGGTAGTGCAATAGTGTTTGAGTAGTGTAGGAGGTAGTGTTGAGGTACTGTTCTAGGGTAGTGCAGTGGTGTTTATGTAGTGTATGGGGTCATAATAGGAATAGTGTTTTAGATTTTAAGGTAGTGTAGTGGTGTTTGTGAAGTGTATGGAGTCATGCTGGAGTAGTGTTTTACAGTAGTGCAGTAGTATTTGGGTAGTGTACGGGGTCACGCTGGAGTAATGTTCTAGGATAGTGCAGTCGTGATTGGGTAGTGTAGGAGGTTGTGGTGAGAGAGATTTAATGTTATGGGTAGTGCAATTGTGTTTGAGTAGTGTAAAGGGTCGTGCTGGGTAGTGTTTTAGTGTTTAGGGTAGTACAGTAGTGTTTATGTAGTGTAGGGGGGTCATACTAGGGGTAGATTTAGAGTTTAGAGTTGGGCACTGGTTTTTGTGTAGTACAAAGGGTTGTGTTGTGGTTGTGTTTTAGGGTAGTGCAATAGTGTTTCGGTAGTCATTGGTAAATAGGTAGTGTAGGAGGTCATGCTGGGGTAGTGTTGTAGGGTAGTGCGTTGGTGTTTATGTACTCTACAGCGTCATGGTAGTGAGGTTCCGTGACAATTGTAAGTGGTGTTTTCGACTCACACGAATATGGTCGAGTCTGGTATCTATGAACCGCAAATGACGAGTTTAGTAAGTGTGCGCAGTTTCGCTGTGGTAACTTAAACCGTTCGTTTGTTATGTGGGTTTTCCCTTTGTACCCACGGGTTCCATCTTAGATACGGCATCCATTTTGTCTCTTGCCCTCAAGCAGCCAGCGAACGGACGATGTCCGCTTCGCGACCCTGGGACTCTCAAGATATTTGCGGAAGACACATGTTCTTTGTAAGTGTCTTTATGATGAGGGGGATGATACTGTAAGGCAGATGGCCCCGCTCGAGGCTCATCTTGCCGTGCCGGTTTATTGTCTCAGCCGTGCATCTCATTAGGCACGTCCCTTTGATGCCTGTATCTCGTGTTTCCCGATACCTCGCCTTTTACACCCTTTCCGATCTCCCCACTGTCTCCATCTTCCTCTGCACCTGTCTTTGTTCCTATTTCGATCTATTTTACTGCCGATTGGAATGCACTAATGTTGGGAAGATGGGTTTTTACAGTTGGGAACCGCCAAATGTTTCCGCACTTATGTTCCGGACCTTGTGTGTATCAAAGTGACCAAAACGACCCCTCTGGGGGATAATTATGGGAACCGGGTTGTAAACCTTTGTGTATCATGTTGTCCTATGGGTAAATTTTGTATAAAAGGAGCGATCCACAGAACCAATTTGAAGCAGTCTCCCCAAGTTGCACGTGTTGTACTTGTCGTGACTTCTGTGTTCCCTGCAGTAAATAAACCTTGAATCTTTGACGCCGAAGGAAGTGTCCCGTGTCTCTGTCATTCGTACACCGGAGCAGGTTACCCACGAAGGTTTCAGGTGTTGTGCCCTGGCACCGCTGGGTCTTAAAGAACCCAGTCCTTCAGTTGGCGCCCAACGTGGGGCTGCATCAGTGGTACCGGTCCAAGCCCGACGATCGTGAGGAACTTCGTGTGAAATCTCCGAGGGAAGGTGCACTCCGCTTCATCGATCCTGTTGTCGAAATAAGTGGCCCAAAGACTTTTCCCGCGAAGATTCCCGCCTCCTGACGGCTGCGACGGACTGCTGCCCTGACTGTAGACCTGTTTTGGCGCCTGGCGTAGACCTTGGTATAGCGAGACGATTGACGGGCCTTCCTGGTGACGCCATCGATCTTTGAGTTAAGTATTGGTGGGTCGCTCCCAGAGTCCTTGGTTGTTGACACTTTAGCGAGTGTTTTTTTTGTTGACGCTGTGTGAGTGTTTTTGTCGGTGACACTTTGCTAGCGTACTTTGTTGTGTTATTTGACGACTGCAGACGCCAAAAACCGAGGGTTTTTGCTCTTTGCTGGGACTTGGTAAATCCCGTAACCCTTGAAGTTTGTGAAACTCGGCTAGTGTGCAAGATGCCTGGTCGTAGTACTTTGTTTAGTTGTTTCAGACCTTGTGGTGTGGATTCCCGACTGGAGGACTCGTGTCCGATACCTCCGGTTGGAACTCCGACTTATGAACTGTACAGTAAACACGGGCTCGGCCCGATTACCTTTAATGATTATTGGATTCGCTATACAAAGAAGGACGGTGTCCTTATTTGGCCACCTCATGGTAGCTTTGAGACCCCGATCTTAGATAACCTAGAGGCTAAATTGTTCGAGAAAAAGTCAAGGCCGGCCATGTTTGATGCCTTTCGGTTGTGGCGCAAAGAAGCCCGACAGAAAGAAATCAGACAGACTAAACGAAATCAGAGAGATAATGTTGCTACTATTGTAAAGAAAGCAGAGCAATTTCAGCATGATAAGGAGGTTAAGGAAAAGGAAGTGTTTGATAGATTACAGCGTATGACTATAGATAAATGCTATCCTACTTTGCCTACGGAGTCGGAAAAGAAGGAAGAGGCAGTTGAGGATCCTTTAATGTCCTATCTTATGAAGTCGCCACGTCCGTATGTACAGGGTACCATAGCTCCTGTGATTCCCCCTGTACCTGTTCCTGCACCTATTCTCCCTTTGCCTGTTCCTCAACCTGCACCCGTTCTTCCGACTGTTCCTGCTCCTTCGTCTGTTGCTATTCCTACTGCTCCTCCGCTTCCACATACTCCTGCTCCTGCTCTGTTAACTCCTGCTGTTGCTTCTGTTTCTACTCCTTCACTTGTTAGTCCTGTGTCCTATACTTCTCCCTCTACTCGTAGTCGTAATTCTCCTCTTGCGGCTAGTTTCTTTCACTCGCTCGGACCTGTTCTTGGGTCCGCTGGTTCAGATGGTCCTCAAAGACGTAGTCAGCTTCCTGGTAACAGGGAACGCGCTTCGCTATATAATATGGCGATGGGTTGGATGATGCATCCCCTTAGAAATCCTCCTCGTGTTGTACTCGACACGTTTTGTCAATTCAATATACCAACCCAGAGATTTGTGTTCGAAGAAATGTGTAAGGTCCTTCGCGATCAGATATCGGCCGACGCACCTGACGAGGTGCTGACCGCTTTGTCTGATCTACAGCTTCAGTTCTCGGCTGGACTGATAGTGGATACCAATGTTCGACGTGCTGTTGAACGGTTGCTATCTTTTCGTCCCACTCCTATACCTCAAGCCTTGTTTGTTGAGGATGTCGAAAGACTGCCAGATGAGTCTGGTCAGTTTCCTATGCGTGAAGTTCCACCCGTGTGGATGCCAGGTGATGCTGCTCACGTTCCACCTATCCCGCCGTATTTTCAGAGAGTATGGATACATCTCCCGTGGAAACGCTCAGAAGTGTTACAGGTGAAGCAATCTTTGCCTGACCCTCGCAAAAATCCTGCAGGGTATTATAAGGAATTATCGCAGCTTGTAGATGCTACAATAATGAATCTTGCCGATATTGATATGCTGTTTGGCAATGTTGTACCGCAACCGGTATGGGCTAAGATTCGTCAGGAAAATCACGCAAACGAATTAGGTGGTGATTGGGCGGCCATTATAGCGGCGGATGGGTTGCAAACTGGTGGTGCTAAGCCTGAACAACTCATTACTGCTCTCCCTCAAAGAATAATCACGTTAATGAAAACTCTTATGCCAGCTATGAGAGTGAATTGGGACAAATTGTCAGCTTGTAAGCAGAAAAAGGACGAGAGTGTTTCCGACTTCTTTACGAGGTTCGAGGAGGCATTCATCGACCATAGTGGTCAGGATATGAGCACTGAGGGTGGTCAAAGGTTGTTCGTGGATAAATTTGTTTCGAACTTATTGCCCGATTTGAGCAATAAATTGAAGAATTCAGAAAGTGCATGGGCCGTTTCTACTTCAGCCTAAATATTGGCTACGGCACAATATTACGAGAATAGAGAGAAAGAAGAAAGCGACCGTGCTGATAAAAAGACGAAAGAGCTTAAAACTAAAGTGTTGTTGCAGCAAGCGTATCCTCCACGTACGAATCAGAATGCTTCGCAACAAAATCGATCGCAGCCGCAATCGAACAGATCACAATCTCGTAATGACTCCTCTTCCCAAAGATCCTCATTGGGATACAATCAATGTGCTTATTGTAGACAGGAGGGACATATCAAATTCAATTGTCCTGTTCTAAACGAACGTAATAGTGGTAATTCATCTAGAGGAGGTCGTGGTGGTTCACAGCAGACACCACGTGGTAGAGGTCGTGGTGCTCAGAACGATCGCTCAGATAACTCATCAAATTCTGATAATTGTTTTGATCAACGTGGATCGTCGCAAGGACGATCTGCGCAGTATAATGTAGACGATTATTACGTCGATCAGGGAACTGACGACAGTAATTACTAGGACAGCCATAGACAAGGAGAGGGAGTGGTATCAGTTCCGGTTGATCAGAGAGGGCCTTACGTCGCAGTTGCTACATCGGGCGTCGTTGAGCCTTTTCTGTTGGACACTGGTGCAGCGAAAAGTTCCATAAAGCATTCGAAACTCCCTGGCGCACCTTTGTCTGGCTTAACAAATGTTTCCGTTGGATTCTCTGGCGCCCCTGTTAGCAATCCAGTTTCGCGCCCTTTGCCTCTTACAATTGGGCCTCGTGAGCTAGAAGCTCCGTTGATTTTGACTACTGGCTGTGGTGAAAATCTTTTGGGCCTGGATTTGCTAAAACGTTTGTATGCAACTTTGTATTGTTCTCCTGCGGGTGTAAAGCTTACGTTGGGAGAGAGGGTTGTCTCTCCTATGTACTTGTCTCTCGATAAGCTTCCACCGGAATTGAGTTCTCTTCCTGCGTCTTTGTGGGCAACAGGTCCCAATGATGTGGGCCTGCTTGACATCTCCCCTTATGTTGTTCAGTTGAAATCTAATGTGCGATTGCCACGTATTCCCCAATATCGTATCTCTCTTGATGGTGAACGAGCATTGTTAGCGATCATCTATGATTTGATCAAGAAAGACGTTATTGAAGAAACACGGGGAAACGTGTGCAACAGCCCTGTACTGCCCATTCTAAAACGTACTGATCCTTCGAAACCACCTGTTTATCGTTTTGTTATCGATTTACGGGAGGTGAATAAAATTGTGATTCCTCAGTTCCCCGTTGTGCTTGACATCACGGCATTACTGACTCTGATTCCAGCTTCTGCATCGTGGTTTTCGGTAATTGATTTGAAGAATGCGTTCTTCAGCATTCCCATTGCAGAGGAGAGCAGAGACCTTTTCGGTTTCTCTCTTGGTGGACGCAGCTTCCGGTTCAAACGCGCTCCTCAGGGCTACTGTGAAAGTCCGTCGATTTACAGTCAAGCCTTGAAGGGTCAACTGGATGCGTTTAGGTTGCCGGTTGGTGCGGCCTTAATCCAATACGTCGATGACCTATTGGTGGCTGCAGATACTCAGGACATTTGCAAAATTGCTACGGTGTCGCTGCTGCAACATCTCTGCGAGCTAAATCACAAGGTGTCACCTTCTAAACTCCAATATTGTTGTCAAGAAGTAACCTATCTAGGTCACTTATTGTCAAAGGAGGGAAGACGGTTGACCCCAGAGAGAATTGCGGCGATTGCGCGAATGGCTGTGCCAACAACCCAAAGAGATGTGCGTGCCTTTTTAGGTATTACGTCGTACTGCAGGCAATGGATTCCAAATTTTTCATTGCTAGCGAAACCATTAGTAGCTCTTACGTGCAAGGATGTTTCGACTCCTTTACCATGGACGGAAGAATGTCAGAAAAGTTTTTCTGAATTACGTGATTCATTGTGTTCGGCTCCTGTGTTAGGTACTCCTGACTACAGCAAGCCGTTTACATTATATGTTCACGAGAGAGAAGGTTGTGCGTTGAGTGTTTTAACGCAACCTTTTGGTGGTAAGCAACGTCCATGTGCATATTTTTCCTCGACCTTGGACCCGGTAGCTAGAGCATTGCCGAGTTGTTTACGAGCAATGGCGGCAGCTGCGGTCTCCATCCGACAATCAGCAGGATTGGTCATGGATAATATGCTTACGGTGATGGTTCCGCATGCAGTCGATACTCTTTTGAATCGTACGAAAACTCAGCACTTGACGAGTGCGAGGTTGTCTGGGTACGAGTTGACGCTGTTGGCAAGCCACATTCAAATAAAACGTTGTAATGTTCTGAACCCGGCAACTTTGTTACCAATTAGCTCCGAGTCAGATGAAATAACAGAACACGACTGTTATTTGAGGACAGAGGAGGAAACAAAAGGTCGAGTGGACCTTAAAAACACCCCATTGGAAGACCTAGATGGAACACTGTATGTGGATGGTTCATGTTTTAAGTTGCCGAATGGCGATGTGACGACTGCTTATGCTGTTGTAACGTTGAATACTGTTGTTGAGACTGCACGATTAAATCAGAATTCTGCCCAAGCTGCAGAGCTGATCGCTCTTACTAGAGCGTGTGTGTTAGCGAAAGGGAAACGTGTGAATGTGTTTACCGACAGCCAATATGCCTTTGGCGTCGCACATAGTTTTGGACGGTTGTGGAGAGAGAGAGGTTTTCTAACATCGCATGGTACGAAGATCCAGCATGGCCAGCTCGTGAATGATCTTTTGGATGCACTTACGTTGCCTAAGCAAGTTGCGATTGTCAAATGTAGTGCGCATCGTAAGGTGACAGATGATGTTGGTCGTGGTAATGCTTTTGCGGATGAAACTGCTAAGGAGACTGCACGAAACCTTAGCACTCGAATGTATGTGACGAGTTCGGTTAGGTGGCCTATAGAATCGAGTATGTGTGAAGACACTATCGAGAGTGTGAAAGCAATTCAGAATGAGGCCACCGAGACTGAAAAGACGAAGTGGAAAGAAAGTACGGGAAAGTTGGATGCGAATGGTTGTTGGATTGACTTATCGGATCAGAAAAGATGGATGTTGCCTGATGCGTATGTACTAGCTGTTGTGACTATGGCGCATGGGTTAGCACATATTAGCGCGAAAGGTATTTGCAAGTTGCTGTCCCCTGTGTGGAAAAATGATGGTATTACGAAATGTGCTGAACGCTTGGTTAAGAACTGTATGGTGTGTATGTTGTACAATCCTGGTAAGGGAACCCCAACTCCTCCTGGTAGTTTTGCTCCCCCTTCATGTCCCTTTGAGGTGATTCAATTGGACTTCATCCATATGGAGAGATGCAATAACCTGAAATACGTTTTAGTTGTGGTTTGCGCATTCTCCCGATGGATTGAGGCCTATCCTCTCAAAGACAACACTGCTTTGTCTACTGCGAAAATCCTACTGAAGGAATACTTTCCTCGGTACGGAATGCCTAGAATTGTGTGGTCAGATAACGGAAGTGAGTTTGTGGGGAGTGTGATGAAGAGTGTGTGTAAGGGCCTTGGAATTAATCAGAAATTCCATAGTGCCAATCATCCCCAGTCAGCTGGTTTGGTTGAAGGGTACAATGGCACCCTTAAACTAAAACTAGCAAAGATTCAGGCTACGACTGGTCTCTCGTGGCCTGACGCTTTACCCTTAGCATTACTGTCAACAAGGGCAACTGTACACTCCCGAGTAGGGCTCAGTCCCTATGAAATAGTGTTCGGTCGTCCTGCCAATGTTTGGGGGGTCCCTAGACCGGGTGCCTTTTGTGATCTTGAGTACCCAATGTTGATCGATTATCTTCATGACTTGACTGCTAAACTGAGGTTAATTCACCAACAGGTTCACGAAGCATTGCTGACGCAGACGGAGGGTCCAGGCCACCAGCTCCAGCCCGGAGATTGGGTGGTGACGCGCAACTTCTCGCGCAAGAACAACTTGGATCCCAGGTTCACTGGACCCTACCAGGTCCTCCTTGCCACGAGAACTGCAGTTCGTCTTGAGGGGCGGAAGAATTGGGTGCATGCCACCCATACGAAAAAAGTCCCTATCCCGTTGCCAGCAGACTCGTGGGTGAGGAGAGGCATTGCATCAACTGAAACCGAAGGATTGCCGGCGTTTGTACCTTTCAGTGACGCACAACCTGTCGGAGAATCCTCAGTGCAGCAAAAAGACATTGTTGAACATTTGTCATCAAAAGACTCAAGACCAGAACATTCAGCTGATCAACAGGACGTTGTCCCTTCAACGGATCCTTTGTTTGACGAACAGACGCGTCCTGGGAAAACCCGATACTTTTTGCGATCTAGCACCAGAGACTAATAAAAGATCCTGTTCTGTCCTTTGACAATTGCATTATCCCGTTTTCCACGATCAGTTTGAACACTCGTATTACTGTAATTATTTTGTATATATTCATTGAGTTTCGTTCCTTATACTTTTTGCTTCCACAGCTGAGAAACATTGTTTTCGCATATATATTTGTGAAATAAAGACCGTAGGGCCGCGCGCGTACTTCCTTCTGGTTAGTAGGTCTTGACACTAGGTTAAAGACCGTCGGTTCCTGGGAACTCCTAGGGATTGACTGCTGCTACACAGAACGAAGTGCGTCAAGAAACGTTGCGGACGGTCGTAGGGAATGGCGTTTTTGAAGCTGACGGACTTGGAAGGAGCTCAAGCGCAGAGATTCAAGCTGCGGCAACTCAGTCGCACCAAGTGTTTTAAATTCCAAATATTCGTATTGTTTTTGACTGTTTCTGCATTATTGGCGGGTGGGGTGTATTACACGATGTCTTACTTCTTACCTTCTGCTATACCTACTCCTACCCCTGACCCTAAACTCACCTCCACTGCATCTCCTCATTCTTTTCATATCTTACCTGAACACGAGCAGGCTAGACGTGCAGAATTCCGCAACAATTCCTTTATTCAGCTCCTTCATCAGCATCAGTTAGTGGTTAACACTACTAATTGTTGGGTGTGTGGGTTGATGCCACATACTACGGATAAGGGAATTCCATATCTGGTGTTACCGTATAGTTCCCAAGGGTCTGCTCGAGCATTTCAAACAATGTTTCGAAGCGTACTGGGTTTCCACCCCATTCGAGAACCACGTTCCCCCTACTCTGGTCCTACCTCGTACCAAAAACCTTTGTCTATAGCAATAGAGGATTTAGATAGTGATATCTATGATCCCTCGCTTATTCCTGAAGAAGAGGTACAAGCCTATAGGGTCCTAAGTAGAGGCGAATATAGTGTGTTCACTAGTGAAAAACAGCTTAAAAGCTCGCCTCCGATATGGGTCGTACCCCACATTGGTAATTTTTGTCTAATAGGTCGTGGTCGAAGATCGAAAGCCCGACTTGGAGAGAGTGCTTGTACTGAAAATTACATTCTGCCGATGGTCTCGTCCCCTGTGTTCCTGGCTGCCAAGGGTACCTACTTTATCTGTCATGATCGTGCGTATGCATGGTTGCCCTCTGACTTCATGGGCTCATGTTTTATCGCAAACTTGTTGCCTCCGACGTTTACTGTAGATGCAGATTATCACAAGACTAGAGTTGTGAGAGGCTTAATTAGCGAAGAGGATACTGCCGGTCAAGAGGCAGGAGACTTTTTCAAGGGTTTCCTCCCGTTTTGGGGACCTATGGTTAATAGTAGGAACCTGAGACAGTTGACTCGAGTGGTAGAATCGACAGCTAATATTACTGCCAGTGCCCTTGGTAATATCACCACTGAACTTCAGGCGGATAGACTTATGACGTTACAAAACCGTATGGTTTTAGACGTGATCTTAGCAGATCGTGGTGGGGTATGTAAGGTGATCCATTCGAGCTGCTGTATTTTCATTCCTGATAATGCTCCGACTGTCTATCAAGCCATCTCAAAGTTGCATAAAATCTCTGAATCCATACACGTGGATGTAGGGGATTGGACGCTACTTGGGTGGTTTTGGGGCCTGATGTCGACTTGGGGTTGGAAGATTCTGATGATCATCGGAGTCGTTGTGGCGTTCCTGTTCACGTGTTGCCTTTGTGTGCAGTGCGGTCCTGCCTTATGTGGCCTCTGTGCTACAACGTGTATGAGACAGCCACCTGTTACCAAGGGGACTCGGTTGGACAGAGCTATGCTACAGCAACATCTCGATGGTCTGATGAATATCGAATATGATTCCGATTAGTGCTTGCCTACATGAGGGCAAAAGGAGCGTCTGAGGTTCCGTGACAATTGTAAGTGGTGTTTTCGACTCGCACGAATATGGTCGAGTCTGGTATCTATGAACCGCAAATGACGAGTTTAGTAAGTGTGCGCAGTTTCGCTGTGCTAACTTAAACCGTTTGTTTGTTATGTGGGTTTTCCCTTTGTACCCACGGGTTCCATCTTAGATACGGCATCCATTTTGTCTCTTGCCCTCAAGTAGCCAGCGAACGGACGATGTCCGCTTCGCGACCCTGGGACTCTCAAGATATTTGCGGAAGACACATGTTCTTTGTAAGTGTCTTTATGATGAGGGGGATGATACTGTAAGGCAGATGGCCCCGCTCGAGGCTCATCTTGCCGTGCCGGTTTATTGTCTCAGCCGTGCATCTCATTAGGCACGTCCCTTTGATGCCTGTATCTCGTGTTTCCCGATACCTCCCCTTTTACACCCTTTCCGATCTCCCCACTGTCTCCATCTTCCTCTGCACGTGTCTTTGTTCCTATTTCGATCTATTTTACTGCCGATTGGAATGCACTAATGTTGGGAAGATGGGTTTTTACAGTTGGGAACCGCCAAATGTTTCCGCACTTATGTTCCGGACCTTGTGTGTATCAAAGTGACCAAAACGACCCCTCTGGGGGATAATTATGGGAACCGGGTTGTAAACCTTTGTGTATCATGTTGTCCTATGGGTAAATTTAGTATAAAAGGAGCGATCCACAGAACCAATTTGAAGCAGTCTCCCCAAGTTGCACGTGTTGTACTTGTCGTGACTTCTGTGTTCCCTGCAGTAAATAAACCTTGAATCTTTGACGCCGAAGGAAGTGTCCCGTGTCTCTGTCATTCGTACGCCGGAGCAGGTTACCCACGAAGGTTTCAGGTGTTGTGCCCTGGCACCGCTGGGTCTTAAAGAACCCAGTACTTCAGTAGGCATAGCGTTTTAGGGTTTAAGGTAGTGCAGTGGTGTTTGTGTAGTGTAGGGGATCTTGGTATGGTAGTGTTCTAGGAAATAAACTGGTGTTTGAGTAGTGTAGGAGGTTTTGCTGGGGTAGATTTAAGCTTTAGAATAGTGAAATGGTGATTAGGTAGTATAGGAAGTCATACTGGGTAGTGTTCTAGCATAGTGCAGTGGTGTTTATGTACCATAGGAGATCATGCTAGGAATATCGTTTTAGGCTTTAAGGTAGTGCAGTGGTGTTTGTGTAGTGTAGGGGGATGTGGTAGAGTAGTGTTATAGGAAATAAAGTGGTGTTTGGGTAGTGTAGGAGGTTCTGCTAGGGTAGATTTAAGGTTTAGGGTAGTAAATTGGTGACTACGTAGTGTAGGTGGTCATGCTGGAGGTAGATTAAGGGTTTACAGTAGTACAGCTGTGTTTGAGTAGTGTAGGAAATCATACTGGGGTAGTGACACTGCAGGACTACATGTATTTATTTCTCTGCAAAAACGTCAAGCATGCATTCCATATATTTCAGAACCGCATTTTACTATTATTACTAAACTCATTTTGGAAACACAAAACTAATTACTATTTTGTAATTCTACGAAAATGTGAGAACACAATATGTTTTTAACCAATTACATGTCGGGAAACACATGAACTACCAAAATGCTTCTCTCAGAGTGATTCCTAAATGCACAGATTCACTGTGTGATTCTAGACAAATAACAATATTTCTTACAAATACAGTAGTAGGATACTATAGTGGTGTTTGGGTAGTGTAAGGGGTCCTGCTGTGATAGGTTTAAGCTTTAAAGTAGTGAAATGGTGATTAGGTAGTATAAGGAGTCATACTGGGGTGGTGTTCTAGCATACAGCACTGGTATTTATGTACCATAGGAGATCATGCTAGGGATAGCGTTTTAGGCCTTTAAGGTAGTGCAGTGGTGTTTGTGTAGTGTAGGGGGGTGTGGTAGGGTACAGTCCTAGGAAATAAACTGGTGTTTGGGTAGTGTACAGGTTCTGCTGGGGTAGATTTAAAGTTTAGGGTAATAAAGTGGTGAATAGGTACTGTAGGTACTCATGCTGGAGGTAGATTAAAGGTTTACAGTAGTGCAGTGGTGTTTGGGTAGTGTAGGAAATCATACTGGTGGAAGTGTCACTGCAAGACTACATGTACTTATTTTTCTGCAAAAACATCAAGCATACATTCCATATATTTATATTTCAGAACTGCATTTTACTATTAATACTAAACTCATTTTGGAAACACATAACCAATGACTATTTTCTAATTCTACCAAAATGTCAGAATACACTATGTTTTTAACCAATAACATGTCGGGAAACACATAAACTACCAAAATGCTTCTTTGAAAGTGATTCCTAAATGCACAGACTCACTATTTGATTCTAGACAAACAACACTATCCTTTCTATTTTACCAAAAAACACATTCCATAGTGTAGAATGAGTAGTACTAAATGTTAATGTAGAAACTTTACTCATTTTGCAAATACATAAAACATAACTGGCTTCTAATTCTACCAAAACATTAGAACAGCATATTTATCTGTGTGCAAACACATAAAATAAACAAATGCTTATCTCAGAATACTTTTTAAATGCACACACACTCACAATAAAATTCTAGAGAAAAAAAAGTATTCCCTGCACTTTACCAGGACAAACACATTACTCTGATTAAAATCTAAATGCACCAAATACATCCCCTCATAAATTAATAACTCACCTTTCAAAATGTTTTGTAGATTAAGAAGTATGTCAGTCACACCGCAGATTTTCGTATTCAGAATCTCTGTTTTCAACACCTCTCACCGGAACCATAGAATGGCAGAGTTTCCTTCTCATTTTGAACACATATACACCTTCACATCAAATCACATTGCTTCCCACATTAATTCAAAACCAAACACACATTTCTATTGGTTAGACATTTCAATCCTTTCCAAACTACATATATTTGAACCCTACCCCCATTCTGCCTTCTGCCTGTTACCATAGAAACACTTCATAAACACTTAACTGAGCACACAGGTCAAAAGTTCATCACACAATGTTGCTAATGAAAACAGCAAGTGTGCTTGTCTTCTCAATATACAAGCTTATCCTACGTAATGTTCTTTTCAACCGCTTTCTGATAACCAATAAGAATAATGCTTTTAAAAAACACAAACATGCACCCTAGTTTTCAGAGCAGAATGTTGTCAAACAACCAATTATTTCTTTTCTTTTTTCAATAGTTCATCTTATCCACCATTTTAGAAAAATCTTAGTTTTCAAACTGACACTTCATTTACAGAGACCATCTGAGTGCATCCAGACCTCCCTTCAACATGCTTAAAGTCTGGATTGTGGGACACAGCTTTATTTTCTGGTGCCAAAGGTACACAGAACAGAAAGGAATTCACAAAGACCTAGGTTTACTAAACTTAGACATTAAATGGATTGGACAGAGAGGACTAAAGTGGCACCAATTGATGCCATTGGTGAAATCCTTTTTACATCTCCAACACCCTGACCTCATAATTGTGCAATGTGGTGGCAATAACCTAGGCACTTTGACTGGAGTAAGTCTGGAAATACTTATGAAGGACACCTTTGGAGAACTGATGTTACTTTTCCTACAAACTGCCTTTGTCTATTCTAACATATGCCAAAGGCAGAAATGCAACTGGTCCAATCAATTTTGTCCACAGTTTGAGAAAGCTAGGAAACATGTTAATAAATCTGTTTCAGCTTTTCTCCGAGACTATAGAATGGGGTCCATATACCACAACAATCTGCGTTTCAATATGCATGGCATCTATAGGAGAGATGGTGTACATTTTACAGATGAAGGGAACAGAGTCTTCCTCATAAACTTTAGACTCTGCATCAGTACTTGTTGGACTAAAATATCTCAATAAACACAAGGGCTCTTTTTAGAGCCACCCAAGATCTAAACACATAAGCTTGATGTATATCACAAAAGTATATGCGTTTTTTTCGTCAGCGAAAATCCCGGATAATACGCGCACCCTGTGACTTTAAAAAGATATATATTTTCCTACTTTTTTTGCCCTACGGGTCCTTATGTGACCCCCTGAGCAGGCCTAGGGGGTCAGGGTGTGTCTACCCTGCCCTTCTTCACGTTTTGCACACATATTCCACTGACTTCTTCAGCCTCGCTTCTACGAGGCACAAAATGGCTGCCAACAGTTACTGGTTTCAAATGTTTATAGCTACTTGACAACCAATTAGAATTGAGCGCGTAATCGGGACAGTGCGCTTATGATACGATGCCAATCCTCGCACAATCCGTGGATCCAACGCACGCATATAGAAATGACTTTTACCCTAATTTTCTCAGAAACAACTCTACAGATTGACACCATATGAGCAAAAAGCACAAGTTGGAACTGAGAACTACCTCTCTGCCAAATTTGGTGTAATTCCATTTAGCCGTTCGGGCTGTAGCAGTGTCTAAAGGTCCTATGGGAAATTGCATGGGGGAAAACATGTTTTGGGACACCCCTTTTTCTCAGCCCCCGCTTCACCAATCACCCCTAAACTTACAGGGACGGAGCAGAACTAAGCTGGCCAAAGGTTTGGAAAATTTCAAAAAGATTCATCATTTGACGCCAAAGTTATTGCCAATAGAATGTTGCAGTTTTCCTATGGATAATAGGTTCTAACTATAACTATCTACTGGCGACCGCCAGTAGATAATATATATATATATATATATATCTATATAATACCACAATCCTGTTATGCCCAAAATCCCCAACAAACAGGTACGGACCACAGCGTGCTTTATATAATTACGTGCAGTTTATTGCATAGTTCCTAGCGTTATCATTGACGGCAAGTGCCCAGCATGACGCGTTTCAACAGTAGAACACTGTCTTGATCACATGACATGCCAAGGGCCAATCAGCAATACAAAGTTTACAAACATTGAAAGAAACTGGTGTCAATTTGTCATGCGCGATTCATCACATATTCAGTTACCGCGGGTAGCCGTCAGCACCCGGGCAGTTCAATTGTATTTATGTCTTCACAATTGAAAAACCAATGATGTTGAGATACCACGGGTAGCCGCTCGCACCCGGTTGATTCACTTTGGATTTGATGAAGCACAAGTGCATTCTTTATCTAAGACAAACTGCGATTCACGACATTTTAATCAAACACCCCCCTCCCGTGTGAGACATCGAGACCCACGAGACAGTGCCCTAGCTCTGTCCCTGTCCTGAGGAAGACCTCCTGTAAGGGCTTACACATCCCTACCCTGTCGTGGGGTCGAAACGTCGACAACAGATCCCCCCACCAGCTTCTATCCTGATCTTGGAAATTGCATTGCCCTTCCTTTAGAAGCATGACTTTTTAATCCTTATGTTTATGTATTTGCTTTTGTTTTTGGTTCTTGCTATTGATGGTTCTGTATATAGGATTTTTAATAAGGATACTTGACCTGTACTGTTCACACTACTTAACCTTACACTACCTCCCAGGACTTTACACCCCCACCCCTACTTTCCCTCTCTTGGGCACCTAATGTTGATATCATGGTAACATGAGCTGTGTGCGCAAAGTTTGTTTTGCGCTGGTACTTTGTGATTAAACAACAATGTATACTTTATTTGATTTTATGAGTTTATGCTTTCACTGAACTGTTTTTACTGTGCATTTTATCCTGGGACCCCTTTCCCTTTGTACTACTAGTTACCCAGGTCCCAGTGACTCTCTTGGGTTCACCCACTTGTTGTTACATAGATCATATATAATCATCATATCTCCGACATATTTAGCTAGTGCTAAACAAAATAAATTCACATCATATAGAACAGTCACTAATCACATAAATAGGGAGATATATACTTTACAACCACATAGCCTCAAACCGGGAAACATCACTTACAACGCAACTTTTACAACGACATACCATTACAACGGAACTTTTACAACGCAAAAACTTTTACAACGCATGTATTTACAACGCATGTTTTTACAACGCAGGTACCTTTACAACGCATACCATTACAACATAAGTATTGGTAAGTATATAATTATATTTTAAATGTTAGATGTTTGGGGTAAAGGGGTATTTTTAGGGTTCAGGGTGAGTTTTGAGTTTTTGGGTAAAGGGGTATTTTTGGGGTTCAGGGTCAGTTTTTAGTTTTTGGGTAAAGGGGTATTTTTGGGGTTCACGGTCAGTTTTTAGTTTTTGGGTAAAGGGGTATTTTTGGGGTTCATGGTCAGTTTTTGGTTTTTGGGTAAAGGGGTATTTTTAGGGTTCAGGGTCAGTTTTTAGTTTTTGGGTAAAGGGGTATTTTGGGGGTTCAGGGTCAGTTTTTAGTTTTTGGGTAAAGGGGTATTTTTGGGGTTCAGGGTCAGTTTTTAGTTTTTGGGTAAAGGGGTATTTTTGGGGTTCGGGGTCAGTTTTTAGTTTTGGGTTACAGGGGTATTTTTAGGGTTCAGGGTCAGTTTTTAGTTTTTGGGTAAAGGGGTATTTTTGGGATTCAGGGTCAGTTTTTAGTTTTTGGGTAAAGGGGTATTTTTGGGGTTCAGGGTCAGTTTTTAGTTTTTGGGTAAAGGGGTATTTTTGGTGTTCAGGGTCAGTTTTTAGTTTTTGGGTAAAGGGGTATTTTTGGGGTTCAGGGTCAGTTTTTAGTTTTTGGGTAAAGGGGTATTTTTGGGGTTCAGGGTCAGTTTTGGGTTTTTGGGTAAAGGGGTATTTTTGGGGTTCAGGGTCAGTTTTGGGTTTTTGGGTAAAGGGGTATTTTTGGGGTTCAGGGTCAGTTTTGGGTTTTTGGGGTACAGGGGTACAGGGTAAAAATAAATTAAAATTACATTTAAATTAAATTACATTAAATTATATTTTTTTCAATAACTTTACGATTATAAAATTAATATATATTTATCAATACTTACGTTGTAATGGTATGCGTTGTAAAGGTACCTGCGTTGTAAAAACATGCGTTGTAAATACATGCATTGTAAAAGTTTTTGCGTTGTAAAAAATGCGATGTAAAAGCATGCGTTGTAATAACATGCGTTGTATCATCATATATCCCCTCAAACCACATGAGTAAAACAACCATATTGTTTTGCTTCCTCCATAAAACTCTGGCATCAGCCATGTAAAAGACTGGTAAAACCAAAGGCTAAATCCCGGAAACCCAGATAAAACCCTTAGTAAAACCACATCCCAAACTAGGCAAAAACCATGGATTAAATATGGTGGGATAAAATAAATATAGTACAGGCTAAAATCCGGACATAACCCAGGAGTATATACAGCTTATGGTTTACAGATAATGATGTTATTCCTCTCCGGTATTGAGACCATTTGGCATCTTAGTATCAGGTACTACTATGTAGTGAGACTCTAACTGCCAGAGATTTTTCTCCCTATTGCCACCTCTCAATGACCTAGGCACTAAATCAATAACATAGTACTGCAGTTCTTTGAGATCATTATTATGTACATGTTTGAAGTGCCTGGCTACCGGGTAACTGGGATCAGATTTCACTGTTGCAATCAAATGTTGCAGTGTATGATTAAATACTTGCAGTTTTGTACTCCCTACGTATTTTAGCTTACATGAACACTCTGATATGTAGACTGCAATTTCAGTGCGGCATGTAAGTAACTTGGTGATTTTCATACGCTCGGGATCAAATGCTGTTGTTACCTTATTAGTGTTTTTCCCAAACTTACACGCTCTGCATGAGCTACATTTAAAGAATCCTGCTCTATTTGAAAGCGAACTAGATGTACCTACAACCTCAGGACTTGTCTTCACCAGTGCATCCCTCATAGAGAAAGCACGTCTGAACATGATTTTAGGAAGTTCTGGCACCAATTGTGACGTAGTCAAATCAGTTTTAATAATGGGCCAGTTTTTATATATGATCTTCCGTAGATGGTTCTCTTGTTTACTGTAGGATGTTATGAGCCTCACCATATTGCCTTGTTCAGATTGCTCTCTGTTGGTCACGCTAGAAGTGTCTGTGCTTATAGTACCAGCTATCACTCTTTCATTGGTTGAGTTATTTGCTTTAGTCATGGCCATCTTCAAATCTCTCTCATTGTATCCGCGATTTCCTGAATCTCTGAAACGCCTCATTCTGGAAAATTTTAAGGTCATCTTCTGTGTTACAAATTCGCCTTATCCTTAAAACTCCCCATAGGGGATGCTTTTTATCAGGTGATTAGGGTGAGAGCTACTGGCATCTAACACTGCATTGCCGCTGCGCTCTTTCTGGGTAATTTGGTATGAATAGCATTTTCTTGAATATAGATCTCAACATCTAGAAATTGTACTCTTTCTGTACTAGCTTCTGCTGTAAATCTTAGATTAAGTTCATTGCTGTCAATCTCTTTAACAAATTCATATGCGGATTCAATAGAACCCTCCCAAACAACACACATGTCATCGATAAAACACCACCACTGCCTGACATGTGCTTCAAACAGTTTTCCGGGGGTGGTTTTGAGGACGTGCTCCTCCCACCAGCCAACGTGAAGACACGCATAGCTGGGAGAAAAGCACGCCCCGTCGCCACCCTACGCAACTGCTGATGTACTTCTTCGTTGAAAATAAAATAGTTGTTATTCAGGCATAAGCTGATCATACTTAAAAGCATAGAATTGTGCTGATAGTATTTGCTATTACATTTAGATAACAGATGCTTAATCGCTGCTATACCATCAACATGTTGTATACTGATATAGAGTGAATTTATGTCCATAACCAGTAAGAAATATTCTTGTTTCCACTCTAGTGTCTGTATTTTTTGATAGGAAATGTCCAGTGTCTCTCATAAAAGATGGTAACGCCTCTACATTATCATGAAGTAAGTAGTTGAAGTGTTTTTACATGGGTTCCACTAATTCCTTCTGTGCCAATATCATGGGTCTTCCCGGTACTGGAGTTATATTCTTGTGCACCTTAGGGATAAAATACAGTACTGGTGTAGTAGGGTAGTTATTTTTTTTAAAACCAAATTCGTTTTTGCTGAGGAGTCCCATTCTTTTCCATTGGGAAAGTTCTTAAAAAATGTATTCCTTGATGCGTTTAAGATCACTAAATGCAGCTTTCCTATAGCACTCTGAATCTCCTAGAAGTTTTCCTGCTTCCTGCATATATAAATTGCGAGGCCAGAGTACTATATTGCCCCCTTTATCAGACTTATTGATGATGATGTTGTCATTACTTTGTAATTTGCGCATTAGTGTAGAATATTGTTTTTCCTTATATCTACATCGTTTTTCTGTTTGCAGAACAGTTCTTTTAAGTTGTTTTAGGTCTTTCACAACTCGGTCAATAAACACATCAATGGCTTCTTTTGGCATCATAGGCATAAAGACTGATGGTGGTCAAAAGGGGGTTGAGTCGCTATAATTATACTGCATTCCTAAATCAGCCAGATCGTGTTGTGTAGAATTGGTGGTGATATCATCTTCTTGTGCTAATGCATGCATGGATCTCAATAGGGGAAGATCAGAAACCTGTACATGTTCTTCCACTTTCATAGTAGGTCTGCTAGTATTTACTCTTTCATTGACTTTGTTAAGTTTGAAGTGTTTCATAAGCTTCAATTTCCGGATAAATTTAAACACATCTACCCGCGATTGGGGGTACTTGAGGTTGTTGTTTGGACGGAATGAGAGGCCCAAAGACAGAAGTTGGAGTGTGCAGTTGTGAGTTCGACATCAGAAAGATTGATCACTGTTTTGTCAGATGTCTTGGACTCAATTATTGCTGGGGTAATTTCCTGCCCCTGCCTCCTCTGCCTCTGCCTTTGGGCTTTTCGCCTTTGCTTTCTGCGGATGTTGATGCATTTCCATTTTTCTTTTTCGGATTGTATGAGCGAAGTGTTTGGCGCCGATCTTTTATAAGAAACCCCAATTCCTCTTGGTGTATAGTCAGTAAGTAATTTTATTAGCTGGTTATTAGACGTACATCTGACTCATAGTTGCTACTTAGAGAACCGGCCTCTGAATGGATCAATATTGACTTGAACTGTGGTGATGCTTGCTGGTGTTTTCTGGGCTAAGGCATTTTTTTTTGCACTGTCAAATTTCTTTGAGCATGTGAATACTCGCCACGTCTCATAACTGTTTTTATCACAAGCTAAATTCCACATTTTTCGTGCTTTAATAGTTTCCTCATGCTCTTTTAGTCTTATGTCAATATCATCCCGACCTTTTTTAATTAGATCTTTCTGGTCGGGAGCATCCAATATTTCATTGAGTTTATCAATTTCCTTGATTATTTCCTGCCTCTCGATTTCTGCATACTTGATTAAGATCAATATCATGCTCATAGATGCTTCCAGATTACTATTGGCCCATTCCTTTACCATTAGTAATTTGGTTTCTCGAACGATGGCGCAGTGAGTACTCTGAGTCCTCGAGGTACTCTACCCACTTCTTTGTATTTTTCTAGGCTCTCCTTCTCCCACCATTTGGTGAGCTCTGTAAGAAGCATTTTCTCCACGTTTTTCAACATGGTCTTCACATCACTATTTATACTTGTTACAGTATTTTGCCCGCTTTGCACTGTAATTACTTTAGGTAGATTTAAAAATAAAGCATCTGCTACAGCTTCCCTGGCCCGTAGGTAGATATTATTAGGACCAAGTTTCCATAGAAGGAGCATTTTTTTTTTGCTTATAAATCTTGCGTCATTTGATGAATCTTCATGAAATTTTCCAAACTAATTGTTTTGTTCATATCAGGTCCTTTGTTGAAAGTTTGGGGGTGATTCCTCAAGGGGGGCTGAGAAAAAAGGGGGGTCCCAGATCGTTTTTTCTCCATGCAATTTTCATAAGAAACTTTAGACCTGGCTACAGTTCGAACGGGTGAACGGAATTACCACAAATTTGGAAGGGAGAATGGTCTTGGTCTAGAAAGCACGCTTTTGTTTATTTGGTGTAAATCCGTTCAGTAGTTTGGGAGAAATATCAAAATATACAGATATCGATATTTGGGAATTCTGCCATCTGATTGGCTGAGGCGTTATGAGCACGAGCTTGCTGCTTATTGGCTGCAAGCGGTGCAAGCGGTTGCAACTAGGAAGTGTTGGCAGCCATTTTGTGAATCTGTTGAAACAAGTAAGGGGAAAAAAGGGCAAAAAGAATAGGAAAGAGGAGGATAGGAGCACTGTAACCTCTGTGGGGGAGTGCAAAGCAAAGTAGTCACTCCTACCGGTCTGAAAGTGCGGTGTTGCTCAGAGTGACATGGTGCTGAGATGAGATGCTGCTACACTCGGGTATGAAACTGAGAGCCTAAACCGTGACCTCATTGCTGTAAAGTGATGTGCTCTGGTCTCTGTAGCATAGGTGTGCAAGTAGTGTTAGTTGGTGTTTATACCATACAGGGAGTGGGAAGCGAACTACTGACCCCAACCGTGCTTTTAGACTATACCGGAAGTGAAGTACTCACGCGTACCGGTGTGAAGACTCGGGGATCAAACCGAGCTGATTGCTATAAAGTGATGATCTCTGAGCGCTGTAGCTTACTCGGTGCTATACTATAACTCTGTAAGTAGTGTTAGTATGCGTTTATACTATACAGGGAGTGGGAAGTGAACTACTCACCCCTACTGCTCTGAAGACTCAGGGATTAAATTGTGAGCCTAAAGTGTGAGTCCATTGCTGTGAAGTGATGTGCTCTGGGGGGTGTAGCATACCTGTGGAAGTAGTGTTAGTTTACGTTTATACAATACAGGGAGTGGGAAGCGAACTACTTACCCCTAACAGTCTCAAGACTCATGGATGAAACCATAAACTCATTGCTGTAAAGTCACGTGCTCTGTGTAGCATTCTAATGTAAGTCATAGTAAAATGTTAGTATTTAATGCTAGTAGAATGTAAGTATGTAATGTTAGAATGTAGGGCTGTCATGCTCAAAACCTTGGGGAGTTTGTACATGGTGCTGGAGAAGACGGTTGCCTTGCTGTCTGCTCCTGTTGGTGGCTGTTTAGGCTGTCTTGTTTTCCTGCAATAAATCTACTTATTGGATCCACTGCTGTCTGCCTCTTCACTACATAAATTTGGCAACGAGCAGGAGAATGTAAAAAGAAGGCAGCACTCACCAATGTTTCGAGCTTGCTTACTTTGTGCTGTAGACTCGTTTTCTTCGTGAAGCTGTTTTTACTCATCCCAGGGTCGTCGGCTCATTGAACTACGTCATCCGACCTCTGGTAGAATTTATATTTTTAGATTTTGGGCATCCTCTGCTTCCTCACTACACTCTGGTTGGGTGCAAGTAGTATTAGTGTGCGTTTAAACTAATTCTGTAGCTATGCAGTAACCAATGCATCATGGGCCTAGGGAGCGCCACCTCCCAGGCGCAGCTCATATAATGTCCCGGGGAGTGCATCTGCAGGACATTTATGTTTGCTATTACAGGGCGGGTGCATGACTTCCACCCTGGGATAGCAAATCCTTGTTTGCCTCGTTGAAGCGAGAGGAGGAAAACCTCTTATCGCTTTATTAGAGCGGATACGGATGTTAAAGATGGAAAAGAAAATTAAGCGGGGTCTCAACTGTTCATTCAAATGAGCCCCAGGTGAGTAATGTTTTGGGGCCAATCTAATTATTATATTGTGGGGTCTCTGCAGCACTTGGGGCATTATTCTCACATATAAATTAGGCGCGGGACAGCACAGAGATGTTTTGCAGCCTAGGGGATCGCCACGTCCCCGGGTATTGTTTACTAATTGTTCGGGGGCTTCGAGGTCAACTGAAGTCCAGGGATCGCCACCCTCCCGGGATTTACTGAAATATGCAGAGTGGGCCTTGGCAGTCCCTGAAGCCTAAGTGGCCCTAGGCAGTGTCTTGTTGGTTCTGTAATCACACGGGCAGTACTCATGGTGTTATAGAGTGTTACACTCATAGAACCCTTGCAGTTGTACAATTACGCAGGCTTCATTTATGTATTAGTCTGTTGGTTTATATTTGGTAGGTGCACTGCAAAATTACAAATGTTTTCCCTCATAACCTCCTATAAACAGCTGATTTTCACAATAAACTACAGACAAGTGTTGTCAGAAAAAGAAGACCCATACACTCACTTATTTATTGGTAAAAAAAATAACCTTTATTAAAACAACACAAATAAATGGAAACACAACTTTATTCGAACAAACAACAGTATAACATGAAAAAAGTGGGTGGGATTCCTCCGGAAGAAGCGTACAAAGCCTGCAAGGGTAAAAATTAACATAAGTATGTGTTCCATATCCAAGAGAAAAAGAAAGGTAGTCAGAATAAAAGGAAGCTAGTGAGAATGGGAGTGGGTGGAAGGGAGAAGAGAGGGAGAGTCAAAAGAACAGAGGGAGGAGGAGACATAGTTTCGGACTACTGCACCCAGCCCTCACTGTTCACTTCCCGTCACCCGTGTATCTAGGATGCTGGGGTCCGCGAGAAAGACTGCGGTCCAACAAGTGCTTAAAATGAAACAGATGTGACTGAGGCCAGAGATTACATTATTATCTACGGCAACATCACTTGCCAGGCACCTGTGCACCCAGGCTGCTGCACCCAAGCCACTTCCCTCGCACTGTGCTCAAATGCAGATCCTGCACACCAACGCTTCACTGTTTACCTGCCACCACCGGTGTGTCCAATGACTTGACGGTGCAAGCGCCAACTCCGGTGTGCCTCTCTCAGGGTGGCACAACAGGTCTCCGGTCGGGGACGGTGTCTTGATACCATGATGGGAGGTTTCAGAATGCCCAGGGCATCGTCACGAGGTGAGCACCCGCTCCGCCCATTTTGGCGCAAACAACTCAGTGTCTGAAAAGGGACAAATAATATAATGCTGGAAACATCTTGAGGTAAATGAAGGTTTATTTCAAGCTTAATAGAGAACACCAGTTGAGTGCATCCTTTGTTCTTGAAGTACGATATACCAACTGTTAGTGGTAATCGTGGTTCAAAGAGGAGTTGGAGAGCATGAGAATAGACAAGGTTAAATAATAAAATGTTATGCCAATGTTTACATGCAAAGGAATAGAGCGCATGCTAGAAGCATAAGTGAATGTGTAATGCAGTTGAGCAAGCCTGTGTGCATGTGCACTTTGTAATTACCTTACTACAGTGTTGCAAAAACCAATGCCACGTGTCTGTAGGGCAGTGGTGCCTGCTGGCTCAGGCCTACAGTACAGTACAGCAGGTCCTTAAAATGAGACAGAGCTGTGACTGAATGAGGTCAGAGATCACATCATTACACATGGCAGCATCGCTTGTAGGCCCTGTGCACCCAGGCTGATGCACCCATCCCTCCCGCAGCACAGCGCTCAATTGCAGCCCTGTGCACTCAGCTCACCTTCTGTCATTGTTGTGTGTCCAAACACTACATCCAGCAGTGTTCACAATTCATATAGTGTTTTGATTGCCACTATGGTGTACACCTCTTGGATTCTTTTATTTATTGCGCATTGTGATATGCGAGGTGGATGCGGCCATATCACCTGAGGCTGTGTGGAAGAACCTGGATATGTGGCCTCGTCGTTATCCTTTTTATACGCATGCAAAGTGTGCTGGGCTTGCGTACGCCAGGCCGCGTAGGGGTGTGAATAATTATTTTGGGGACGTGGGTGTTGTTCAGTTCCTGCCTGGCCAGGAAGTGTACTTATGTGTCTGTCCCTGTTGCAGTTTTGACATCACACAATCCGCAATTTACATTAATGTAGCATGTACCGGCAGGGCGGCAACTATCGCTAATGAGATGCTGTTCAAAAACATTGAATGGACAACATCACATGTTGTTGTCAAGCTTGTGGATATGCGCAGACACGCATGTCAATGGTGTGCGGTATTATTGAAAGTGTTGCTATTGCAAAGCGCACACATGTGAATGTGCTTGGATGGAGGGAGGATCAGTAGTGAGGCTACGTCATACATAGTGGTAACGCTCATTACAGTCAAGCAATGCATGTCAAACATGAATCTGAAAGTCTCACATATGACACACTACTATACAGGTAAAGCCCAACAACAGAGCATACTGCAACACAAATATACACATTACTCTTTACTGTTTGTCACATGTGATCTAAGATATGCACTCTGCCCAAGGCTGATGATACCCCTTTGAGCCACCAATACCCACCTAAAAGGCAGCACAATAATGCGCACACACACACACACACCAGGTGCATCGTGTAACACACATTTATTTTTTGATGTAACCTTTCAGATGCATTGCCATCACACGTGAAAGGCTAATGTACAAACCATGAATGTTGATCAAGATGATTGTTGCATGTTGTGTGTAGTATAAGATATGTGTACACAGCAAAAAAACTTTTCAAAAAAGCTCTCTAAGCAGAAGAGGTGTGTCTCATCAAATGCTGTAGAGAATGACTAAAATGGGTGGGGTCCTCCAACTGTTACATTGGGAAATGTTCTGATCTAATCAAAAGCTTTTTTTGCAGGTCACATGGCAATTGCGCACCGAGCGCGCAAGGAGGCCTCACCCGGCGCGATTTTGAGAAAATCTATTTATCATACTATAAGTTTATTACAGTTAGAAATATAGAAATGTTTAAAATATTTTAAATTATCGCTTGCTCTCATATGCACTTTAAAGTTATTTAGATATAGTTTTGAGACATACACAAAATGAGGGAATGACTTACCCAGCGCAACACTATACGTCTATGATGTAATACAGGGCCTGGAAGCCAGCACTCGTCGCATATGCAATGCGCAGCAGGTGTGACCCTATACGTACATGAAGTAACGCAGGGCTTGGTACTGTTTCCTCGTTGGATACCGAAGTAGCAGCTGGCGCGACCTCAAACGTATACCCGTCGGATATGAAATGCGCATCATTTATGAGTTTAGCAATATGGCGGATAGGATTCGCATGTGATGGAGCTTGGTATACTACTGGTATAGGACTGCAGTTTTCTCAAAGAAAAAAAAAGATATACTTATTTTTTGGGAAGATATTAAACACACTACAAGATCTTTAGGAAAAATGTAAAGACCTGGTTGTTTGACCTATAAGTTCCCTGGATTCTCTCTCTGGTCTGCTGGTCTCGTGATCCTTCTTTTCGGCGCCGGGAAACCCTTTGTGGGTAGCTGCGCGCCTTATAAATACTATAAAATAATAAATAATAAAATAATAAATAATAACATTACATCATTTTTAAAGTAAAAGAAAAATGAAAATAGAGTTCCAAAATTTTCCAAAAAAAATAGAAAAAAATAACGGTTTTATAAATATTAATATATGAAATTAACATTTAAAAAAACCTTTGAAATTCACTGAAAAAAACATAGGTTTTACATACATTATAGTTAGGAATTAGCATTTAAAAAACTTTTGAAATTCACAAAAAAAAACATAGGTTTCAGGGATGGTATAGTTAGTTGGACATTTGACTTTTAGAAAACCAGAGAAATTCACCTGTTATAGTTAGTTGAGCTAACTCTAATTTGCTTGCCCGCAATGCACTGCTGATGATGTCACATATTACATCACTCATGACATGGTCAGCAGCCTCTTTAGCCCAGTAGACTTATCTGTGGCCCACAATCCACAATCTAAACATTTTTAGGTGAAGGAAATGGCAGCCAGGAAAAGGCTGGAGCTGAATGAAATATATTGTTGTTCAGTATTTACATTTTTTTAAACTGAAGCAAAATATCGGGTTGGACTCCTGCGATGATAGCAAAAACATTGTGAACATGTCGCGAGAGGAACCTTGTTTTGAAACAGAGGGGAAGGGGTAACAGATCCTAACCATTCACAAGTGTAAATGCAGTATTCTAAATGAAAGACATGATTTCATTTGCCGCCTTTCTCATGATCATAGAGTGGAAAGTTGAAGAGGTTGCCATTTTATAGATGCTTTCAATGAGTGTGGTGTGCCATTCTTGTGTTTAGTTTTTACAAATATTAACTGTGTCAAAACTATCAAGAAATAGCTAAAACAACAATATAATCTACTAACTCAATTCACTGGTATGTATATATTTTTTTAAATATTTAAAAAATGTAGATTAGAAATGAAGATGTACGTAGGAGTTTGATTAAAAAGAATATTGCAGTGATATAAAAAAGCAATAACAGATAAACTGTATCTTGCAGTGAGCATGTGTTGAAGATGTTAGTATTGCTGAAAATAACCATGAGCAATGCCTTAGAAAATTACAATGTTTTATATGTCCAAGCATTATGTGCAGAATAGATACATCTATATTATTTGCATTCTGTCAGTTGTGATATTTTAAGTCACAATATCAAATAGGAGTACTGTTGTCAGAAATAAAAGATAAGAAAATATTCAGTTTCTGTATACGAATTATAAAGTAGTAATACTTGTTAGGTACCTATGAGGAAGTGTTTCTCAATGAGGTTTTTAACACCATCGCTGCTGATGGTATTCCCCTCCTGTGCTGGTCCCGAGTTATTCCCATTGTTCATGACGGGCTCAGCTCGTCATAAGCACAGCTCAACCGTGCCTCATGACGAGCTGAGCTCGTCATAAGCATCGAAGGGGTTAACGTATAAAACCAGTTTGCTTATACTTAAATTGTGATATATGGTTGTTATAGTGGTAGATAGTTATGTGTATGATGAGACTCCCGAGTTTACATAAAGTTGCAAAGGACTATATATTTTTAGAAAGATGGCCTGAAGGTGTATATCTATTAGGAAATCATATATATGTTTACACGGTGATATTGGTTCTTTAAGGCTGTTGAAAATTTCATGTATATGGGGAAGGTGGTGTATTTCTTCAAACATGTTATGTTTAAAATTGAGGAGTGTTAATTATGCAGAATGTCTCTTGGCAGTTTGTGTGATAGCTCCACTTGGTGTATAGCTTTTCTTTATGAAATGCTGAAAATATTTTTTAAAGAAACAAACAATATTTGCTAAATAATGTAGGTAAACCATTAAGAAAAGGTTTTGTGCTTAGAAAAAGTAAGATTTGTTTTCAGTTTTAAAAACGTACTAATGTGTGTGCACGCTGAGTAACAGAGCAATGTATGCTCCTAGAGAGTCGTGTATGCAATTATATATCTATCAAGTGTGATATCTAGACTTATTCAATCACCCAGACACTACACATCCCTTCTTCCAATCATGCAGCCACTATTTATGTACTCATTGAAATACACAGGTCACACCCATGTGTTCACCTAATCACCCAGATAGTAGATAAATAGTCATGTGAATACACAGGCACTAACTTTGCAGATATGGTACCACCAATGCAGTTCCTAAATACATGCAATCATGCAATCACTACCTATATGCTGTGAGAATTACCTAGGCACTATTTATGCACTCATCCAATCATCCAGGTAGTTTTGTTGTAATCAACCAGAAACACATGTAGGTACAAGTTTTAGTGAGGAATATGTATACTTTTGGAACCATCTTGTGAATTATATATGTAAACTGTCTAACACTGCATGTACTCAGAAGACTTAGTGAGCTATATGCTGTGATACAGATGTATGTGCAGATGTTTATATGCAGTGTTTCTCAAAATGTAAATCTGACACATCTCAGTAGAAACACTAAATGTACCAGTGACACAAATAGTGAGGCCCAGAAATAGCTCTTATGTTGTGTTTTTGAATTTACAGTATTGAGACACTGTGTGTACGTTTACACTTTGGTTGATGTGTATTTTAAAACTGAGTACATAAGGGATATTGTGGTGCTTTTGTTTGTAGAAGTGAGAACTGAGATACAGTGCAGTGTGTTGTAGGAGAGAGTGCAACAATATTAGAAGGTAACTAGTGAATTAAGTGTTGTGTTTTTATTTGGCTTTGTTACATAGAAGTAAGTGCTTGTAGTTATGTAGGTATGTTCATTTGTAGATTTAAAACTGCAACATAACCTAAAAACTGTTTTTGCATTCTGTTTAAGCCAGTAGTATAGTAGTTGGTTCATTATGTAGAAAACAAATTATATATAGTTATTTTTTTACAGAAACATATCTGCATAATTACAGACAGAATGCCTACAAAAACTGAGAGGAAAAATGAACATAAGCAAGTAGTAACTATGCAGAACTGTGACTCAAAAGGGGCAAAATTAAGAAAAAGCAGTGAATGAAAAAAAAGCTTTTGATAAGACGACAAAATTATTTCTAAAAAATATATGTGGACATTTCCAAATATTATTAAATATTGACAATAAAATTCAAACTATGAGAAAAAATAACAATGGACAAAATGTATAGAACAATAACATGAAAGAATGTAACAAAGATGGACACACCTTAACCAGGAGACATAGGCAGTTTAAGAAAATCAGAGACAGGATATTTTGGATTTGAATAGTTATAAATCTACTGAGAACTATAAAAAAGTACAGAAGAAGGAGAGAGGTCCGGAAATAGAAAGAACAAGATGAAAGAGTAGTTGATAAGTACTTTGCTTTGAAGAGGAAGCTTTTCATTTTGACTATAAATAGAATGAAGACTCTTGACAATATGGTATTGTGCCTAGGGAGACAAAGCCAAAAAAAAATTACTAAATAGAAGTAACTTTTTTACAGTTTTTTGTGGAGAATGTATACATACCTTTAGTACACATTCTTTCTTCAATGAAGAATGCTATCTCCAGGATAATAGATTAGTTTGTGCTGTTGATTACAGAGGACGATATGATTAAATGAAGAATGGCACTCTTATAGCGAAAGAGGTGATGGTACCTAAAAATATGGAATAAGTTGTTGGAGAACAAGTTCAAGGAAGGCAGAGTCAGGCATGTGTATATGAATGGAAGTGTAGGAGTCTTTGTAGTATTTGACAGAATATATATTAAGGAAATTCCTACGTATCTTTCCACCTTGAAGTTTAAAACACAAAATAGGTACTTTACAAGGATTGGATTCTTGCTAGATTAGAAAGCATACAAATTTCCAAGGACACTCATTAGCTTGTTTATCAAGGAAAGAGTGCCAAAGCATCTTCCATCATTTCAGGATGTTAGCTGTACATCACTCAACAATAAGAACTTTCGTGTGGAGCCTGTACTCTGTAAAAACTCCTGCTTTATATTTAGGAGAAATGAATAGAGCACTTTTGCATGGTACTGTGGCAGAAAATGGTTGTGATGATGTGCAGTTTATTTTCTTGGCCCTGAGCAGGATTCTAGGGAAAATGAAGCACTGGATTTATTTTTAGAGGAACTGCTTTGACATGTCTATACGGAAAGTTATATGTAAGTAGTGTTACAATAAATTAGAAGACAATATAATGAAGACCACATAGATATTAGATACCCATTTTGTAAGATAATAAAATAGCAGGATAATGTAGAAAAACTTTGAAGGGCCAAAAATAAAAACAACAATCTACATTTATGATTCTTTACAGCCTTGTGAAGGGCTGTTATGGACTGCTCTGCAACACTCACTACAACTCTACAATCTATGCAGTATGATGCCATCAAGGAAAACTGTGAAGCCAAATATTGGAATTGAGATTGAACATCTGAAGGGACTCTCTGCCCCGGTGTTGTTGCGGTTGCTTTTGAAGTTGTGGGTCCTTCAATATTGCATTTCCTTCTTGATGCTTTTACACTATTGCTACGGTTTGTTTCTAGATGGAAAAGCATGGACGTAGTCCCACAAGAATATTTTTTATTTGTACCCCATGACAATGTCTTGTGACATATTGTGCATTACGCAAATATGCTCACTATGAACTCCTCTAAGAAATGTTCAAGATAGATTAAAAGGTCATGTTCTTCCTGTTTTTTTGTTGAAAAGTATACTATCCATTCATTTATTTCTCTGTGACATGATTTTTTGTTTTATTTTTAGAATATATTTTTCTGTGCATTTCTAAATTTTAACTTTTGTTGTTCTTTTTTAATGGTAAAAAAATAGCACCAAAGGGGAAAAAAAATTAACATGTATGATTTTTTGCAGCATTGCCAATAGCTGTAACACATTGCACACCAGCACTTATAACAATAATACAGTTCATGTAATATGAGGCCATTCTTGAAAACTCTGGAGCCATATCTGTTATAGTAGTGTGCATCTCTGAAGGGACTTTCTGGCTGGGTATTGTTGCTCCTGCCACTGATGCAGATAGCTCTCTGGTAAATCACCAGTTGAAGATAATTTCTATGATAAGTTTTAAGATAATATAAGACGGGCATTGCACTAGTTTTGCAGCAGTTTTTGATTCCCCTTGAGTTTGGGAAACAATGGATAGTTTGATGTTTGTTTTGGTAGTTATGTTGTATTCGTGAGTTCAGATGCTGAAAGTTATTTTTTTAAACTGTTGTTTTTTAGAAATATGTTGTTAAAATAAAGTTAAACCAATATGTCACTAAACGGCCAGACGTTAACTTTGTGTCAAATATGTCTATATATCTGTTTTGCCCTTTGTCATTTGTATTCGTGACTATTGATGACATTGCGACGTATTTATTTAAACAAATGAACGCGATGGGGAAAGTAAAATTAGTATCTTACTGAATAGCTACACTGAAACTTTATGTAAAATATGTTTTACACTTTGTCAATAACACCAGGTATTCACAGTGTATCCTTGGCAATTGCACTCATAGGGAGATATTCTCAAGAACGTTTGATAATCATTGCAAAATCAGCTTAATGCAACTTTGCATATCGCAATCTATCGCAGGAAAATAACACTGTGTTAACTTTGTATTTACAACCTGGCGGCTCCATGCAATAGTCCCTCCATAAGGCGTCGAATCACAGCATTAAAATCAACACAATGCCTCAAAAATGCGAAACACAAACGCAAAGAAATTTGCAATGAGGCCAATCACGATACAAAAAGCAGCTAAAACCTGCGACAGGCCTGCAATTCACATGCGTCTAGCGTGAAAATGCATCATATCAGCAGAGTAGAAAAACTATGAGATGACAATGTACGAGCACAACCCCACATCCGTGACGTAGAACAACTGACCATTGTCCCGCATCAAATAAGCCTCCCCTCACAAACAGTCACAATGTACATTAACATGCAGTCTGCATGTAAATTGCACCAATGCGGAAACATACATGGAACACACTATGAAACCGCATCACCCCTGCTTATTGCAGAGGAACAATCAACACCTCCTGCACACAGACGTGTCATGTCCATGATCAATCAATCATGTAAGCATGGATGAATGTTGGGGCAGTGACTCCCACTTACCTGCAAGTTGCCCATGTTGTGGGACTTAAGCCACAGGGTGCATCCCTGCATCATGGTTGAACAACTCTGACCCCAAAAGGAGCACTGTTGTCACTTGTAGGTCACAAATGACAGTCAAAATGGAATAATTTGGGGCATGTGTGAAACGTCAAAGAGTGGGATTCCGCACTAACTGTGACACATAGAACTGGCAGGTCAAATATGGGACACCCTAAACAACCACACTGGCCAGGGTTGACACACCCACCATCCATTAAAAAAGTCATACAATTGTTAGCACTACATGTCGCACTTACACATGTCTGAGTGATGTGCACATACACATGAGTGTCATGCACTCAGCGATTGTGCATAGGAATGCATTTATTTGCACATGCTGTGTCCGTGGTTATTTTATACTGTCCCATGATTGCTAAGGATTGTCACAATGTGACGTGCTCATGAGAAGACATTGTCAATGATGTTGTTCCTATGGCTATTCCTGCTGCAGCTGCAGTGGGGTGTGGTCCACCTGCCTTATCTTCATCATCATCATCCGGTGCATCTGGCACTTGTATTTATGGGGCTTTGCTGCATACATATATGTTGTGCCACACACAACATGCTGCGATCATCTTGCACATGATGTCTGGCCTGTACAGGAGCCTTCCACCTGTGATGTCCCGCACCTGAAACGTGACTTCAACATGCCAAATGTGTGTTCTACAATGCCCCTGGTGCGTTTGTGGGCCAAACTGTACTGCCTCTGGGCCTAGGTGTTTGGGGCTCAGAGGGGTGTCATCATCCAAGTGCAGAGTGCATATCCTTGATCACCTGTGACAGTGCAGAGAGACATGAGGCAATAGTTTGTTCTGCATGATGTGTAGGCAGGCTCACTGGTACATTGGTATGTGATATGTGTGACTCAGTGGTTCTTGTATGACATGTACTGCATGTAGCAAATGTGCGGCATCAATGTGTATCACCTAGCCTCAATGCTGCTCCTCCCTCCCCCCGAGCCTATTCACTAGTATGTGCAGTGCACTTGCTTCACTTGCACCCTTACGGCACACCATCGTCATGCCTGTCTGCACATGTCCTCAAGCCTGACTACGACACAGTGATGTTGTGCGCTGAAGATGGACAGCCATGTGTGTGTGGGCCTATGGTAACGAAAGGGCGGACACAGATGTAGAGGTCATGGCTGGCTGGACTTGCCATGCAGTCGAGAGTAGACTTAGGCTTATGCCGCGATAATAGCGACACACACAACAGTTGTCATGTATGATCCCTGACCCCGAGCGGGCTTGCACTCTCTCATTTGCCCCTTCATCCGAGGCCACGCTCACGGGGCATGCTACATAGCAACATTGTACATTGCGTGACGAGTGGTGCAGACACTACAACAGAGGCCCACAGATTACTTACTTCCTTGGCAAGGCCTAAACTGAACCATGCCCAGATCCACGTGTCAAATAACCAACCCCAACAATGTACTGCCATAAGCTGATCCACTCCGATTACGCTCACAGTGTGGTACAACACAGCTGCATGTCCCAGGTCCACCCCACTGCCTCCGGTGACATGTTTGCATCCGCTGTACACAGCACAATGTAATGTGGTAGTGCCCGGGCCCCTCATTCATACATACTGACCACATGGACACTTAAAAGGTTTGTGGAACTGGCTACGGGCACATGCGCACGGCACCTTTTATTGCCATGTTCACATGTCCAGTAATGCCGGTGCTGGATGGGTGTGGGGTGGGTGTAAGCAACCCCTCAGGTGTCAGTTGGTGCTGGCAACAACTACAACAGTGGTCAGACAATCAGAAGTTCAAAGTACAAACAGCAAGTGTCAATGACTTGAGCTGCACAGAGTTAATAGTCCTGGATGCACTGCAGCCGGCACAGGCATACCGCCAAGGGACGGTGTCTTGCGATGCACTGAGGTAGGGCCACGAGAGCTGAGCTGGTCCTCGTCAATGTCCAAGGCGATTGTCGCAGAGTGTTTCGGGGGACAGTGGAAGGTGTTCTTCCAGGGAATGATGCAGAGGGCAGTAGCAAGCACAAACAGGCATATGGCGGAGTTGAATGCTACAGACACCTTTTTACCACCATGTCAGTATCAGCTACATGATGATGTAGACTACCCCAGGCTACAGACTTAGACGTAACCTGAGCTCTACTAAAGGCTGTCAATGACTTCCATGGTGAGGTTCCGTGACGGTTCCGTGACGACTTGAACCCGTGTTTTCAAGTTTGTCGGAAATACATAAAATTAGTATCAGCGAACCGCAAATGATCCATTTAGTATATCCTAGTGTTTTCGCTACGCTACGAGCAAGAGCACTCCTTCCACTGACACATTTCTGATATACCCACGGCATCCATCTTAGATCATGGCCGCCATTTTGTGGTTCCTTGCCCTCACATATGCAATAGCCTCTGATCATTTCATTCACTTCACTTTGATTAAGGACACGTAGCCTTAGCCGGAGATTCACCTCTTACATGACACGTGCACCTTAAACCAGATCACGCTGAAGCTGCATGACTCGACAAAGGCTGCCTCCTCTGCCCGAGGCCAGCCCACCTGAACTGGTTTTCCTGTCCATTGTACCTGATCATGATTAGGCGGCCGAAGCCGGTAGCCTTGCCCATTTACAACCCACAAACATCTCTTATCCCGCTTTTCTATCTTCTGCACCTGGCTCTGCTCCTTTCCTTCTGGGCCTTTATTAGGGGGAGGTAACGAACTTTACGATGAGGCGGTCCGGGTCTTGAATGCAATATTGACAAGGGATTGTGATGGACTGGTGGGAACCCCTCTTCGTGATGTTTTGGTATCAGATATTATCGACAGTTCCTGTGTAACGCCAAATATTTATTGTTTAGAGACACAAAGGTTTGGGAATGTACCGACATGTGAAATATTTGCCTAGAGCACAATTTTTAGTATATAAGGAGCAACCCACTTTGTACAAATCGAACAGTCTCCTAGATTCTGCCCGTGTGTAGATTCTGTGACTTCTGTGTCCCTGCAGTAATAAACCTTTGGTCTTTGACGCCACCATCGAGAAGCCCGTGTTTCTGTTCATTTGTGCACCAAGGCAGGTGGGACTCCGGGGTCTTTGGGTGTTGTACCCTGACACCTCTGGACGGAACCAAAAAGTCCAGAACTCCAATTGGCGCCCAACGTGGGGCGACGTCATTCGGTACCGGTCCAAAAGCCTGAAGAGTTCGAGAAGCTTCGTGTGAAGATTCCTGAGGGAGGCGCCCCACTTCATCGATCCCGGCATATCGCAAAAGTGGCCCTGAAGTTCTCTTCCACGAGGGTTCCCGTTCAGGACGGCTGCAGTGGGCCGTTGCCTTGACCGTCGCCCTGTCTTGGACCCGAAGTGGTGCAGTCCTTAGTACGGCGAAACGTGACGGGTTTCTCCTTGGTGACGTCTTCAGTGCCTCAGTTAAGTATTTAGTGATAGCTAGCTGGTTACTTTTGTGAGGATTGTTAAAAATCCTTGATCGGTTCTTGGTTTGGTTTGGTTTTGTAAGATTATCACTAGTTGTTCTGGTTACGATAATCTATTTGGTTCAGTTTTGGGTATCGATACATCAGTTCGTTTTGGTAGGCCTAAGTTCTTGGTTCAAGTGCACAATTTGTTTCGTGTTTTGTTTGTTTTGTGTTCCGGACTGAAAATGGTAAGTCGGAAAATGTTGTCTTGTTTTAGTTGCAACAGTGACTCACAATTAGAGGATTCCTGTCTGGTTCCTCCGATTGGGACTCCCCTATATGACCTATATTGTAAGTATGGTGTGGGTCCTATAACTTATAATGAGATATGGGTCCGTTATTGTAAGAAGGATGGTGTCCTTAGTTGGCCACTGCATGGTAGTTTTGAACAAGAGATTCTCGACAATTTAGAAGCGAAATTGTTTAGGAAGAAAGCCCGGCCGGCAATGTTTGACTCTTTTCGTTATTGGCGGAAAGAATCCAAACAGAGAGAAATGAAAAGGTTGAAAAAAGAGCAAAAAGAACTAGAAGAGTTAACTCTAGAGCAAGCGACTAAGCAGTTGCAGGCTAACGAGTGTGAGAAAGCCATAGATGTAGCCATTAGAGAGCGTAACTTAGCGATTGACAAGTGCTATCCTGCCTTGCCATCGAAAATGGCTAAGATACTGGAGGATTCCGAAAACGATCCTCTGCTATCTTATCTGTTACGGTCGCCTCCACCGTATGCACAAGGTGCTACGGCTCCACTGATCCCGAATGTTCAATTGCCGGTTGCTGGACAACCTGGTGTTCTTGTTCCTCAGAATCAAGTTCCTATACCTCCTGTGGTGAATGTAAATGTTCCTACAGCTCCTCCTCTTCCTGCACTGCCCGCTCCTATACCTACCACTGTACCTATTGGTCCTCAAACTATTTTCCTCGATACTCCTACTGTTTCGTCATCTATTCCTACCTCTACTGCGTTCTCTATGTCTGCGAGTGTACTAACTCCACTTTCTGTTCGTCGAAGAATTACTGATTCTGTTACTAATATGCTGTCTCCTATATATAAAACCTTGATAAAGACTCCTACTCCTGACTCTGTTCAGAGACGGAGTCAGCTTCCAAGTACTGAGGAACGGGGAGTTTTAGACTCCACGGCTCTCAGATGGATTACAAAAGTTAGAAGATATAGTACGAAAGATGTGTTAGAGACATTTATGCAATGGGGAGAGCCAACGCAGCGATACGTCTTCGACGAGATGTGCTCGTTGTTGCGTGAGGAAATAGAAGAAGACGATGTCGAATCAGATTTGGAAGATTTAATTAAGATTCAAAAAGAGTTTGCTGCTGGAATGATAGTGGGCGATAATATAAAGGAAGCGATGGAACTCATTTTGAGTTTTAGGAATGATCCATCTCTTCGTTCGCCGAGAGATTTAGAGAAAGGTAGAATGAAGCTAAGTCGCCAATATCCTATGAGGGAAGTTCCTCCAATTTGGCGCGAAGCAGTACAACGTGATGATAATGCGGGTATTGCAGCTGCTCCAGCACAGTTCCAAAGAGTATGGATACATATTCCGTGGAAGCGAGCAGAAGTGTTAGCAGTGAAACAGGCCTTGCCAGATCCACGTAAGAATCCAGCCGGATATTACAAGGAATTGACACAGACAGTTGAGGCTTGTATAATGAACTTAGCCGACATTGATATGTTGTTTGGTAATGTAGTTCCACAACCAGTGTGGGCTAAAATTCGTAGAGAGGATCATCAGGCTGCTTTAGGTGGTGATTGGGCAGCTATCACTGCAGCAGATGCTCAACAAATAGGTGGTGCGAAACCCGAACCCCTAATTGCTAATCTTCCTGGCAGAATAATAGATTTAATGAAGACTCTGATGCCAGCATTGCGTGTTAATTGGGATAAATTATCCGCATGCAAGCAGAAGAAAGACGAAAGTGTCTCCGACTTCTTCACGAGGTTCGAAGAGACTTTTGTAGACCATAGTGGTCAGGATATGAGCACTGAAGGAGGACAGAGATTGTTTGTCGATAAATTTGTGCATAATTTGTTACCCGAATTATGCAATAAATTGAAAGACTCAGAAAGTGCGTGGGCTGTATCTACGACAGCGCAAATACTTGCGACTGCACAGTATTATGAAAATAGGGATAAAGAGGAAAAGGAGAAATCAGAGAAGAAAACGAAAGATTTAAAGACTAAAGTTCTTTTACAGCAGGCGTATCCGCCTCGCACGAATCAGACTAATATGCAACAGAATTCGTATCAAAAGACAGATTATAATTCGACCAGGCCTCAATACCAGTGGAATCAGTGCGCGTACTGTAAGAAAGAGGGTCACTATAAAAATGATTGTCAGATTTTAGCGCAAAATAATGCGGCAGCAGCTCAGAGAGGTCGTGGTGGTTTTGCGCAGAATTCTAGAGGTCGGGGACGAGGTGCTATGCCTCCACAAACTAATGATCGTCCTTCTAATCACTTTGATCAGCGAAATGTACAGTCAGCTCAACAGAATAGATCTCAGCAATATCTTGTTGAGGATTATTGTGAAGTTGAAGAGGGATTTCAACAAAATGGGTACTAGGACAGCCATGGACAGAGAGAGGGAGTAGTATCAGTTCCAGTGGATCAGAGTGGGCCTTATGTCGCAGTAGCAACATCAGGTGTAGTCGAACCGTTTCTGTTGGATACTGGTGCCGCAAAAAGTTCTATCATGCATGCGAAACTCCCTGGCGCACCTTTGTCTGGCTCAACAAATGTTTCCGTAGGTTTTTCAGGCGCCCCTGTGTACAACCCGATATCTGGTCCTTTGTCTATTTCTGTTGGACCGTGTCAATTGAAAGCACCCTTAATTTTGACGACAGGTTGTAATGAAAATCTGCTTGGTTTAGATTTGTTAAAACGACTATATGCGACATTGTACTGTTCTCCGGAAGGAGTACAGCTTACTTTGGGTAAAAGACTCACCTCTCCGATGTACTTGTCAATGGACGCACTCCCGCCGGAGCTACGTTCACTCCCTGATTCTCTTTGGGCGACTGGTCCCAATGATGTAGGTCTACTAGAAATTCCACCGTATGTAGTAACTTTGAAAGCGAATGTGAAATTTCCAAGAATTCCTCAATATAAAATATCGAATGAAGGTGAGCGTGCACTCTTATTGATTGTGCAAGATTTGATTAAGAAAGGTGTGGTTGAAGAAACGCGAGGAAATGTTTGTAATAGTCCTGTATTGCCGATTTTGAAAAGAACAGATCCTACAAAGCCTCCAGTCTATAGGTTTGTCATAGACCTTAGAGAAGTTAATAAGATTGTAATTCCGCAGTTTCCTGTAGTGCCAGACATTACTGCTTTGTTAACATTGATTCCTGCTACAGCTACATGGTTCTCAGTCATCGACTTGAAGAATGCATTTTTCAGCATTCCGATAGCCGAGGAAAGCAGAGATATTTTTGGCTTCTGTTTAGGAGGTCGCAGTTTCAGATTTAAACGCGCTCCACAAGGCTATTGTGAAAGTCCATCCATTTACAGTCAAGCTTTAAAAAGTCAGCTAGATTCTTTTGTCCTTCCTCCAGGTTCTGCCCTAGTACAATACGTAGATGATCTTTTGGTGGCTGCCGATGACAAGGAAACTTGCAAGGCAGCTACAATTTCACTATTGCATCATTTGTCTAATTTGAATCATAAGGTGTCACCTTCCAAAATGCAATATTGCTGCCAAGAAGTAACCTACTTAGGTCATCTCTTGTCAAAGGAGGGAAGGAAGTTGACCCCAGAAAGAATAAAAGCAATTATGCAAATGAGTGTTCCACGCACACAGAGGGAAGTACGTGCCTTTCTAGGTATTACCTCTTACTGTAGGCAATGGATTCCAAATTTTTCACTTTTAGCAAAGCCATTGGTAGCTTTGACTGGGAAAAATGTTCCGAGTCCGGTGCCATGGTCTGATGAATGTCAAAAGAGTTTTGCTGAATTACGAAAAGCTTTGTGTTCAGCTCCTGTATTGGGCACACCTGATTACAGTAAGCCATTCACGCTCTACGTTCACGAAAGAGAAGGTTGCGCGTTGAGTGTCTTGACACAGAAGTTTGGTGATAAACAACGCCCTTGTGCGTATTTCTCATCAACATTAGATCCGGTAGCTAGAGCATTGCCTAGTTGTTTGAGGGCTACAGCGGCAGCTGCAGCTTCCATTCGACAATCTGCTGGTTTGGTGATGAACAATATGCTAGTGGTCATGGTTCCTCATGCAGTGGACACACTCATGAATCGAACGAAGACACAACACCTTACTAGTGCGAGATTATCTGGTTACGAGCTGACGTTATTAGCGAGTCATATTCAGATCAAAAGATGCAATGTATTGAATCCAGCAACATTGTTGCCGACTGATCAAGAGTCGAGTGATTCTGAGCCACATGACTGTTATTTCAAAACGGAGGAAGAGACAAAAGGTCGTATCGACTTGAGAGATACTCCTCTATCCGACCCAGATGGTACGCTGTATGTGGACGGGTCATGTTTTAAATTGGAGAATGGTGATGTGACTGCTGCCTACGCGGTAACGACTTTGAAGACGATTGTGGAGACTGCAAGAGTGAGTCAGAATTCTGCCCAAGCTGCAGAGTTAATAGCTCTTACGAGAGCGTGTGTTTTAGCTGAGGGAAAGAGAGTGAATGTGTTTACAGATAGTCAGTACGCATTTGGCGTGGCCCATAGTTTTGGCCGGTTGTGGAGAGAAAGGGGTTTCATTACGTCCCATGGGACTAAGATTCAACATGGTCAGCTAGTTAACGACTTGTTAGAATCTCTAACCTTGCCGACTGAAGTTGCGATTGTGAAGTGCAGTGCTCATAAAGCAATCACGGATGATGTTGGTCGGGGAAATGCCTTTGCTGATGAAACCGCTAAACAGACAGCTAGAGACATGATGAGTAGAATGTATGTTGCTACGTCTGCAAGATGGATTGCTGAGTCTGGAATGTGTGAGGACACAATGGAAAGTGTGAAAGAGATTCAGAAAGAAGCGACTGAGGAAGAGAAACGCGTATGGAGAGAAAGTACGGGCAAATTGGACTCGAATGGATGTTGGATCGATTTGACAGAACAGCAGCGTTGGATGTTGCCTGATGCGTATGTGCTTGCAGTAGTGACGATGGCGCATGGAGTGGCGCACATAAGTTCTAAAGGGATATGTAAGATGTTAGCTCCGGTTTGGAAGAATGAGGGAATCAGTAAGTGTGCAGAGAGAGTGGTGAAAAATTGTATGGTGTGCTTAATGCATAATCCTGGCAAGGGAACTCCAACTCCAGCTGGTCATTTTGCTCCTCCTTCCTGTCCCTTTGAAGTAATACAGTTAGACTTCATTCACATGGAACGCTGCAACAATTTAAAATACGTCCTGGTGGTGGTTTGTGCTTTTTCCAGGTGGATAGAAGCATACCCACTAAAGGACAACACTGCTTTATCAACTGCCAAAATTCTTCTCAAAGAATTTTTCCCTAGGTTTGGAATGCCACGGATTGTATGGTCAGATAACGGAAGTGAGTTTATAGGGAAAGTTATGCAGAGTGTGTGTGCTGGTCTAGGATTGAAACAAAAATTTCATAGTGCGAACCATCCCCAGTCTGCTGGTTTAGTTGAGGGTTACAATGGCACCCTCAAGCTTAAAATAGCCAAAATTCAAGCATCCACAGGTTTGGCTTGGCCAGACGCACTTCCTTTGGCCTTGTTATCAACGAGAGCAACAGTGCATTCTAGAATAGGGCTTTCTCCATATGAGATTGTATTTGGCCGCCCGGCAAATGTCTGGGGTGTGCCAAGGCCTAAACAATTCTGCTCCATTGAATATCCTATGTTGATAGACTATCTTTACGACTTGACTGCTAAATTAAGTCTTATTCATCAACAGGTCTTTGATGCTTTGCCAAAACCTCCGGAGAGTCCAGGGCATCAGCTGAAACCCGGCGACCACGTGGTGGTCAGAAATTTTGCGAGGACAAAGAATCTTCAGCCTCGCTACATCGGCCCCTTCCAAATCCTGCTGGCGACGAGGACAGCTGTACGTGTTGCTGGTCGCAAGCACTGGATCCACGCTTCTCACGTAAAGCGTGTTCCACTGCCGCTGCCCTACGACGACTGGGTGAAGAAGGGAATTGGTGCCTCCGAAGCTGAAACAACTCCGAAATTTGTCCCTTTCAGCGATGCCGATTTGATTTCTGACACTTTGAAACGTGACTCTCCTCCTGAAAAGACTGCTTTGAACATTGAAAATTTGTCTCCAGCACCAGAAGAAACTTTGCCATCTGCGAACGTAAACTCTGCAACAGCTGCTAGTGATACACTATTTTCCGATCAGACAGTACCAGCGAAGCAGAAATACAACCTTAGAAGCCATAAAAAGGACTAATAAAGCAGGCAACTGCATACTGTGATTTTGATATATATATATATATTTTGAACTTTTGCCTTCAGCCAGGAAGTTTGTTATTGTTTATTGTTTTTAAAATTGCCTTGCCGTCTGGGTAGCCGTAGGGTCGTGGCTGTGTGCCTAGTTTGAATTTGCAGGGGTCTGACACAAGGTCGATCTTTCTGTTAGTACTGGGAACTCCCAGGGCTGACAGAGGCATTTTCATCTACGTACACATCATCAGTGGTCGCGAGCGGATTGTAGAAGATGGAACTTCCTGCGCTGCAACGAGAAAATGTGATTTACGTTCGCAGAAACAGACTAAATAGAATTCTTCATAGCAAATGTTTCTTGACGCAATGTGCCATTACATTTTTGATTGTTTTAGCAACACTGGTGGGTGGAATTGTCTTTAGCATAAATTTGATTTTTGTGCCAGTATCTACAGTACCTCCCCTTGATCCTGCTATTTCTACTGTTTCTTCTATACACTCTTTTCACTCGTTTCCGGAACATGAGCAAGCTCGACGCTCAGAATTCATTAATAATACTTTTGTACAGCTCTTGCACCAACACCAACTGGTAGTTAACACGACAGACTGTTGGGTGTGTGGCTTGATACCCCACACTATGGATAAAGGTATTCCCTATCTGGTTTTGCCTTTCAGCTACAATGGATCATTTCAGGCCCTTCAAACCATCTTTGCTTATGCTCTTGAGACCTATCCTCCACGTCCACCACGTTCCACTAAATATAACTCTGCCAACAAAGCTTTAGTCCAGGGAATTATTGACATGGTCAAAGACGTCAATAATACTCCATCATACCCTAGAGACGAATTGCGAGTATATTTAAGTTGGAATACTTCAGAGTATCGCCTTAGTTTAGGAGAAAGCAAGCGTAAAAGCTCAACTCCAATCTGGGTCGTACCTCACCGAGGTCAGGTCTGTTTGCAAGGTAATGGGAGAAATCCGAGAGCTCAGCTAGGGAGGAGTGAGTGCGTAGAGACTTATGTGTTTCCGGCTAACTCTTCCCCTGCCTTTCTTACTGCTAGGGGTACCTATTTCATTTGTCGAGACAGAGCTTATACATGGTTGCCTGCCGACTTCTCAGGATCATGTTATATTGCTCGATTATTGCCTCCGACATACACTGCTTCACCTGATTACCACAGAACAAGAGTAGCGAGAGGTGTCTTCAGCAAGGAAGATACAGCTGGTCAGGAAGCTGGAGACTTCTTCAAAGGCTTCCTTCCGTTCTGGGGGCCTATGGCCAATAGTAGAAACATACGTCAGCTAACACGGGTAGTTGAATCTACTATTACCGAAACTGCTGGTGCCCTTAGCAATCTGACAGCTGAGCTTCAGGCGGATAGGCTCATGACATTGCAGAACCGTATGGTTCTAGATGTTATACTTGCAGATCGAGGTGGGGTATGCAGAATGATCCAATCGAGCTGCTGTGTCTTTATTCCTAATAATGCTCCAACAGTTTACGAGGCGATCTCTAAGTTGCACAAGATTTCGGACTCCATACATGTAGATGAGGGAAACTGGTCCTTTATGGAGTGGGTTTGGACTCTGATCTCAGCGTGGGGATGGAAGGTTCTAATGGTCATTGGTGTCATCTTAATATTACTATTCTCATGTTGTCTGATTATCCAGTGTGGTCCTGCTCTGTGTAGTCTTTGTGCTACAACCTGTTTTAGGAAACCACCTGCATTTGGAGAAAAGACACGAGAAAGGATGATGATACAACAGCATGTCACTGACCTGATGAGCATAGAACTAGATTCAGACATAGATTGAGTAATTGCCTATGTAAGGGCAAAAGGAGGGTCTGAGGTTCCGTGACGGTTCCGTGACGACTTGAACCCGTGTTTTCAAGTTTGTCGGAAATACATAAAATTAGTATCAGCGAACCGCAAATGATCCATTTAGTATATCCTAGTGTTTTCGCTACGCTACGAGCAAGAGCACTCCTTCCACTGACACATTTCTGATATACCCACGGCATCCATCTTAGATCATGGCCGCCATTTTGTGGTTCCTTGCCCTCACATATGCAATAGCCTCTGATCATTTCATTCACTTCACTTTGATTAAGGACACGTAGCCTTAGCCGGAGATTCACCTCTTACATGACACGTGCACCTTAAACCAGATCACGCTGAAGCTGCATGACTCGACAAAGGCTGCCTCCTCTGCCCGAGGCCAGCCCACCTGAACTGGTTTTCCTGTCCATTGTACCTGATCATGATTAGGCGGCCGAAGCCGGTAGCCTTGCCCATTTACAACCCACAAACATCTCTTATCCCGCTTTTCTATCTTCTGCACCTGGCTCTGCTCCTTTCCTTCTGGGCCTTTATTAGGGGGAGGTAACGAACTTTACGATGAGGCGGTCCGGGTCTTGAATGCAATATTGACAAGGGATTGTGATGGACTGGTGGGAACCCCTCTTCGTGATGTTTTGGTATCAGATATTATCGACAGTTCCTGTGTAACGCCAAATATTTATTGTTTAGAGACACAAAGGTTTGGGAATGTACCGACATGTGAAATATTTGCCTAGAGCACAATTTTTAGTATATAAGGAGCAACCCACTTTGTACAAATCGAACAGTCTCCTAGATTCTGCCCGTGTGTAGATTCTGTGACTTCTGTGTCCCTGCAGTAATAAACCTTTGGTCTTTGACGCCACCATCGAGAAGCCCGTGTTTCTGTTCATTTGTGCACCAAGGCAGGTGGGACTCCGGGGTCTTTGGGTGTTGTACCCTGACACCTCTGGACGGAACCAAAAAGTCCAGAACTCCAATGGCACAGAGTCAGTGCCATCAGAGCTCGAGGGGATGCAGTCTGCGATGATGCCTGTAAAATATTATTTACTCTGCCATGAGGAGATAAAGACTCAGTTCCAATTGAGTGACCTACTTGACCGCAGTGTTGGCGGGAGGCAGTGGTCAGAGTGGGTCAACCGCTGTTCAGCCAGCTCCTCCTGGATCTCTGACGCACGATGTGTAAATGGCATGTGGAGATGATGTGTGTTTGACGAAGGTAGAGGCACCTGAGCTGAGCGGGTGTGCAGCTCGCGACATTGCCTTATCCTGCCTGGTACAGACTGTATTGGATTGGTGTGCGGCCTGCTGGACCGCAGCGTAGGCAGAAGGCAGACCTCAGCAAGGACCCACAGACACATGTGGTTGGAATGCTATGCACGGCATTGATGGCACCACATTGAAAGGGAGTATAGTGATATAAACCCAGTCATGAAAAATGTAATCTGCCATAGTGTAATCAAGACTCAGTTCCAAATGTGGGACCTACTAGTCCACTGAGTATGCCGGTGGAGTCTGTCAACGAGAAAGGAGTACTGCTGGCCTGTGTTGCGGAGTCCATGATGGTCTGAGGTGGCTTGAAAGGTCGCGGGCCTCTGGCTTGGAGCTTGCACAGGCATTTGGTGGGCCCTCTTTGACACACAGCAGTGTCAGCAGATGAGCAGTGTGGCCTGGATGTGCAGGGATGGGGAAGACGGGTTCAGGGACCAGCGACCCTGGGTGCAGCAGGCGCACAGGATCGCAGGCAACACCGCTCACAGCGACAACGATGGCCTTGTGGCGGGGTGAGAGGCACTGCCCTGGCATGGATTTTGGGCATTCCGGAAGAAAACGACGCCCAGAGTTACAAGCTTTTTATTCACACCAAGAACAACAAATGCCATGGAGCTACTGATCATGCAGCTCGGAGTCCCAACAGGGCCACAACACCCACCACCATCACTCCCAGGCCCTCCACCCCCGGACCACCACCACCCCTTGGACACCACAGAGGCAGCAAAGACAAAGACAGCGGGCCTTCAGGAAATGCACCAGCCTCACAGACTTCACACCAGAGAACGTCATTGTCAACTACAGGCTCAAAATTACAACCATCCTCCGCATCTTGAATATCATTGCCCACAGGCTGATGGTACCAACACAGCGGACAACCAACATCCCACCCCAAACAAAGCTGCTGGCTGTGCTGCACCTGTTGGTCTCTGGTACTTTCCTAACAACAACCACCAGAGTCGGAAGAGTCTCACAGCCAGCCCTATCAAAATTCTTCACACCTGTCCTGGATGACATCATCAGCTTGGTACCCCACCTATACTTCCCTCACACTGTGCATGAACAGCTAAAGACCAAGCAAGGCTACTACACCTTAGCTGGCTTCCCACACTTGTTGGGGGCAATTGACTTCACACATGTCCTACATGTGCCCCCTGCCGACACTGCACAAAATTACCGCAACAGAAAACAAACGCATTCTATCAATGTGCAAGCAATTGAGGACCACCGGAGACTCTCCACCAATGTTGTCGCCAACTACCCAGGCAGTGTGCATGATTCCTACATCTTCAGACAGTCCATCATCAACCAGCTCTTCTAGGCTGACACCTACAGAAATGCACTGCTCGTTGGTAAGTACCAAATGAACACACCACACACCTCACCTTCACAATCATGCAACTCACAACTTTGGGAATGCACAGGTTACAAACTCACATACAACATGCCAAACAACATGCCACACACCAGACACGACAACACAACTTACTGTGGGAGCCTGGGCCAGCACTGTACATATGCCATCAACGACATGGCACCTGAGCAACGCAATAGCAGTGTGCATGATTCCAACATCTTCAGACAGTCCATCATCAACCAGCTCTTCTAGGCTGACACCTACGGAAATGCACTGCTGGTTGGTAAGTACCAAATGAACACACCACACACCTCACCTCCACAATCATGCAACTCACAACTTTGGGAATGCACAGGTTACAAACTCACATACAACATGCCAAACAACATGCCACACACCAGACACGACAACACAACTTACTGTGGGAGCCTGGGCCAGCACTGTACATATGCCATCAACGACATGGCACCTGAGCAACGCAATAGCAGATTGTGGGGAGAGGTGGGGCCCAGGCATGTGCGAAGGAAGCAAGTTACCCAAGAATGAGAAGGTACACAATGCCAAGTGTGGCGTGGATGTGAAGGCCAGACTGCAGCATGCAGACCACACATATATCCATGTCAACATACACCGCTGGTGCATGGAGTGTAGTGGACAGTGGACGCAACCATGGCAGCCCGGCCAGGTGGGAAGATCACGGAAATGTAACTTGTTATGTCCCCCCTGTAAGCGTGAGTGGAGTGGGCTGGGCCGGCATACGCCAGGTCAGCGTAATGGTGTGAATAAAAAGCTTGTAACTCTGGGCGTAGTTTTCTTCCGGAATGCCCAAAATCCATGCCAGGGCAGTGCCTCTCACCCCGCCACAAGGCCATCGTTGTCGCTGTGAGCGGTGTTGCCTGCGATCCTGCGCACCTGCTGCACCCAGGGTCGCTGGTCCCTGAACCCGTCTTCCCCACCCCTGCGCATCCAGGCCACACTGCTCATCTGCTGACACTGCTGTGTGTCAAAGAGGGCCCACCAAATGCCTGTGCAAGCTCCAAGCCAGAGGCCCGCAACCTTTCAAGCCTCCTCAGACCATCATGGACTCCGCAACACAGGCCAGCAGTACTCCTTTCTCGTTGACAGACTCCACCGGCATACTCAGTGGACTAGTAGGTCCCACATTTGGAACTGAGTCTTGATTACACTATGGCAGATTACATGTTTTATGACTGAGTTTATATACAAAGGATAAATCACTAATGTTCAGCGACCAATGTCAGGAATCCAAATTCGTAGTTAGTGTCCAAGGTGCCTTATTCGCACTCCCTGTCCTCACGCCGGGTGCCCGAGTACGAGCACCCGGATTTCAACCACTCACGCCACGGGACCATGTCACTTGGAATTATCGCCACATGCAAGAATCTTCTTGAATGACCATACATGCAGCCGTGAACAAGTCACATGTTCTAATGTGTACAAGACGTGACGAAACACGTGTTGGCTTGGCTTGGAGAAACAGTGACCCGGACTTCGGGATTTCTGATTAAAAAAGAAGAAAAGAATTGATACGATCTAATTTCTGTGTTTTGTTTTTTTCACTTGTCTGAATAAGCTAAATTTGATTATCTGTGTGTGCTAGGGTATCCAAAGTGTACATTGTTCTGTTGGTTTTTCCAATAAGAGGTTTAGGGAGGCAGGTAGTTCTGCTCTACCCTCTAGCATCGCTAACTAATATTACCCCCAGGTCCCTCCGTCCTTGACACCTTCGAACACAAATGAGATTTACATATCTCCGACAGAAAAAAGAAAGAAGGAATGCTGGACCTACCGCCACCCCCCCTCCCGCCGGGAGTACAAAAGGGTACAAGTCCCAGCATTCCCTCTGTTCTTTTTTTCTGTCATTCTGACAGGAAGGATTGAAGCGCGAGGAGCTTGAAGACGCTCCCGCGCTGGACTTACCTTTTGGATTCGTTCTTCTGGATCTTTGGCCTCTCCCCCCCTGCCGGGCTTGAGGGGAGTGGCGGGCGGGCTGTTTTGCGCTTGTAATGGCCGCACGTGGGTATTTGCAAAGCGTGGGCTTGGCGTTCGCCCGATGGCCGCCCCTCCTGGTCTGCCGGGCTTACTGGGGGGCGTGGCCTCCTGTGCTGTCCCGGATTGGCTGCTGGATGTTGATGCCTTCTGGTTTCCTCTGCCTGTCTTCCGTCCTGAGGGCGGTCAGGCGCTCCTGTCCCGGCGGTTTTGTGGAAAAATTTAAAAACGCGGGCAGTAGTGAGTACCGCATAGCGGTTTTGGGTGCTATTTCCTTTTCCTGTTCTGTCGTGCTGTTGGTCTTCTGTTCATTTCGGGATGGGCAAATGTTCTAAGAAGAGGCGTCATAGGGAGAGGTCTTCTTCCTCTTCGTCCAGTTCCTCTCGTTCTTCTTCTCCTGCCAGGTCCCAGCGCCATGGTGGGGGTGTCGATGCGCGCTTGAAGTGCTTGATTCAGGAGACCATCACTGAGATGGGTGCAGGCAGGGCTCGCAGCAAGAGGGCTGTTTCTGCTCCTGTGTCCTCTGATTCCTCTGGTGATGAGTCTGCGGTGGCCGGTGACTCTGACCTCAAGGGAAAGTATATTGACAAGGACGCTCTTCCTGACATTTTGCAGTATGTCAAGGAGAACATGGGTTTCACGGATGTGGCGACTCACAGTACGTCTGGTTGTTCTTTGCTGCGGCAATTTCAGAGTTCTGCCACGGTGGATGTCCCGGTGCATCCTTTTATTAAGGAAGTTCTGAAGCGTGAGTGGGCTGATCCGGATCGTATTCTGGTTCCACGGTTTATGGCCCGCCTTTACCCCCTGCAGGATATGGCTACAGAGCTCCCGGACTCGATCCCTATTGACTCCTTTGTGGCGAGTTTGGTGAGTCGCACTTCCTTGTCGGAGGATGATGTGCTGAAGGATCCGGTGGACAAGAAGGCCGACGGGTCCCTCCGGAAGGTGTATTCTGGCTCCCATCTGGCCTTGAGGGCTGGGGTCTATGGTACTTACGTGTTACAGTCCTTGCTGTGTGACATTAAGTCCCTCTATCAGTCTATGGATGATGCCACGGACTGTTCCCCTCTTCTTGGACACATAGAGCGTCAGGTGGAACTGCTTTCTGATGTCTCTTTTGACGTGGTGCGGGTGGCTGCCCTCTCCGGCGGTGCTTGTGTGGCGGCTCGGCGCAGTCTTGTACTGAAGGACTGGAAGACGGACTCTGCGCAGAAGGCTTGTGCTCTGCGTATGCCCTTCCAGGGTTCTATGCTGTTTGGGGGGAGTTGGAAGACAAATTGCACAAGCTGTTTAAGGAGAAGAAGCACTCTTCTTCTTTTAAGACTTCTTATGCTGCCCCTGCTCCCTTTAAGCCTAGGCCTTTCTTCCGCCCTTCTTCTCGTAGGCAGTTTCGGAAGGGCCAGGGGAGGTTTTATTCTGGTCGGGGTCGGGATCGTAAGGCTAGGTCCCCTCCTCCTGCTAAGCCTCGTTCCTGACTCTTTGGCTGTGGTTCCTGGGTTGGTGGTAGGAGGGCAGCTGCACTTCTTCCTGGATGCCTGGGTTCAGTCCTGTTCCGACACTTGCGTGTTATACATCTTGCGCGAGGGTTATGTGGTGGAGTTCTCAGTTCCCCCTCCAGATTCCGGTGTCCGCCCGACTCCCTGGCCTGCTTGCCGGTCCAAAAGAGGTCATCTCTCTCAAGGGGTGGAGGCTCTTCTTCTGAAGGGGCCATTCAGGAGGTCCCTCCGGCGGAGGTGGGGTCGGGCTTTTATTCCCTGATATTTCTTGTGCCCAAGGTTACGGGGGGTTACCGCCTGGTTCTGGATTTGAGAGTCATGAACCGGTGGGTTCTGAAGATTCCCTTTTGCATGGAAACTCTGCAGCGGGTGATTCCTTTGGTGCTTCCGGGTCACTTCATGTGTACCCTGGATCTGCAGGATGCCTACTACCACGTCCCGGTGCATCCTCGGTCCCGTCGCTTCCTGAGGTTTTGTGTTCAGGGGCGTCACTTCCAGTTTCGTGTGTTACCCTTCGGTCTGCGGTCTGCCCCGAGGGTTTTTACGAAGGTGGTGGCTCCCTTGGTGGCTTGGCTTCATCTTCAGGGGGTGATGGTGTACCCCTACTTAGACGACTGGTTGATTCATGCTCCATCCCGGGTCCTGTTGTTGGAGGCGCAGGAGTTGGTTTGCTCCGCGTTGTGTCGGCACGGGTTCCTGATCAACATCCCAAAGTGTCAGTTGTCCCCGTCTTAGGACATAGTGTTCATTGGGGCCCGGTTTCGTACGGACCTCAACCGTGTGTTCCTGCCTGTCCCTCGTGTCGTGACCCTGGTTTCCCTGGCTCGGCTGTTTCGGGCAGGGGGTTGTTTTCCGGTCCGCCTCTGGTTGAGGCTTATGGGTCTGATGGCGGCGACTGTCTTCACGGTGGCTTGGGCTCAGTTCCACCTGCGCCCCCTGTGGAGTTATCTTCTGTCCCATTGGGATCCTGTGTCTGGGAGTTTGGGGTTCCGTCTGCCTGTGTCTCCCGTGGTCCTCCCGACTCTTGTTTGGTGGTCGACCAGGTTGCATCTGTCTCGGGGTCTTCCTCTGCAGCCTTCCCCTTCTCTGGTTTTGACTACGGATGCGAGCTCCCTGGGGTGGGGGGCGAGCTTGGGGTCTCAGTCCCTTCAGGGTCGTTGGTCCATCCTGGAGTGTCGCCACTCCTCCAACTGGAGGGAACTGTCTGCGGTTTGTCGGGCTGTGATGGGGTTTCATGCCCTGCTCCTGGGTCGGAACGTTCTGGTGCGTTCCGACAATGTGGTGACTGTGGCGTATCTGAACCATCAAGGGGGGGGTCCGTTCGGCCTCTCTGAACGCAGTGGTTGTTCCCCTGTTCTGTTGGGCGGAGGGTCACCTTCTGTCTCTGACGGCGATTCACATTCGGGGAGTGGACAACTTTGTGGCGGATGCCCTGAGTCGTTGCTTTCCGGGGTCATTGGAATTGTCTCTCACCCGGGTTGCGTTTCGGCTTGTGTGCGTGAGGTTTGGGCGTCCCTTTCTGGACCTCTTTGCCTCCCGGCAGAATGCGCAGCTGTCTCGCTTCTGCTCCCGATTCCGGCAGGAGGGTTGTTGGGGGGTGGATGCCCTGTCGGTTCCTTGGCCTCCGCGCCTGCTTTATGCCTTTCCTCCCCTGGCGCTGATTCCTCGGTTTCTGGCGCGCTTGTGTCTGGAGTCTTGGGATGTGGTTGTGGTCCTACCCTTTTGGTCTCGGAGGTCTTGGTTTCTGACGGTTCATCTGTTGGCGATCCAGGGCCCTTGGTTTCTCCCCCTGTCCCCATCTCCCCTGCGTTCGTCCCCGTCCCTGTCTCTTCTCCGGTTGCGGCTGTCGGTGTGGAGGTTGAGAGGCAGGGGTGGCGGCGACGTGGCTTCCCGGAGCATTTAGCTGTGGCTCTTCAGGGTTCCCGTAGACCTTCTACCCTCCGTTCTTATGATCGTCATTGGAGTAATTTCAGTCGTTGGTGTGCGGGGTTGGGCCTTTCCCCTTTGCTGTGTTCCTTGCAGACTGTACTTCAATTTTTGTGGGAAGGTTTCGAGAGGGGTTGAGCTGTGTCCACTTTGCGGGCTCAGTGGGCGGCTGTGAGGGCTTTTCGTTCCCCGTGGGGGTCCCTGTCGGATGATGAGGACTTGGTTTCTCGTCTTCTCCGTGGGTTTTCCCTTTCTCGTCCTGTGTCCAGGCCTTCCTTTCCCTTGTGGGATTTGCCTTTGGTCCTTCGGGCTTTGCTGGATCCTCCTTTTGAGCCCTTGTCGGACGTAGACTTGAAGTTTGTTACCTTGAAGGTGGTGTTTCTGGTGGCCATCACCTCTGCTGTCCGTCTTGGTGAGTTGGGGGCCTTGATGGCGCGTGAGCCTTTCTTGTCCTTTTCGGAGGGTGGGGTGGTTCTTCGCCTTGATTCTGCTTTCGTGCCCAAGGTCGCTTCTCAGTTTCACCGGGCCCAGGAGTTGGTCTTACCTGCTTTGGGCCCTGATTATGATTCCCCAGGGGGTCCTTGTTGGTCCTTGCTGGATGTGTGCAGGGCTCTGCGTGTGTATCTGGCGCGCACTTCTGCCTTTCGTGTTTCAGATTCCCTTTTTGTCTCCTTTGGGGCTTCTTCCCGTGGCCGCAAGGCTTCCTCTGCCTCGATTAGTAGATGGCTGAAGCAGGTCATTTCTTTGGCCTACTCTGTTTCTGGTTCCCCTCCTCCGGTGGGTGTCAAGGGTCGTTCTACTCGAGGGGTGGCGGCGTCTTGGGCTGAGGTCCGGGGTGTTCCTCTCTCTGAGATCTGTAGGGCGGCCACTTGGACTTCTCCCAATACTTTCATCCGGCATTATCGCCTTCCCAATTTGATGGGTGTTGAGGGGGGTTTTGCTTTGGGGGTGTTGGGTTGTGCTCGCCCTTGATTTCTGTGTTTTCAATAAATCTCTGGGTTTCTGTGCTGTCCTGGTGGTTTGTTGTGTTTTTTCTTGTGGATGAATGCCGGGTTGCTGCTTGGTATGTCTCATTTGTGTTCGAAGGTGTCGAGGACGGAGGGACCTGGGGGTAATGTCCTATTACGTATGGTAATCTTCATTACTCCGGGTCCCGTAGTCCTCGACACCTTCGTGACTTCCCTCCCTCCCTTTGTGTGCCGGCCTTCATCTTGGGCTTGGTATTTCAGAGGGAATGCTGGGACTTGTACCCTTTTGTACTCCCGGCGTGAGGGGGGGTGGGTCAGTAGGTCCAGCATTCCTTCTTTCTTTTTTTCTGTCGGGGATATGTAAATCTCATTTGTGTTCGAAGGTGTCGAGGACTACGAGACCCGGAGTAATGAGGATTACCATACGTAATAGGACATTCCCAGTTATATAAATAATCACTAGTGGATATCCCAATAGCGCCTACAAACCTATCAGCTATACTACCACCCCTTTAAGAATAAAAACTCCTTGGGAAAATGTCCAGTATGTATTCATCACTACAACTTCATAATGGAGCACAAGGAAATGAGCGAGAAGACAAAGAACCTACAAAGAGGTAAATCTCCACCGAACAAGGGTCTTTGCTCTTTAACTATATGAAGTAAGTGCTTCATTGTTAGGTGAATACGTCCTTATATTCTTACACATCAAGAACTCCTCCCCACAATTGGTGGGAAACACACTGGAGGGCTGCTTTTTAAGCTTTGCATCATCCTGGCCAAAGGCAGGAAGACCTTTGAATACTACTACCTGGACAGGGCCAAACAAACAAAGCTTCTAAGTGAATTGCACATTTGCATACTCTTACTCATTTAAAAGGGAAACCATGGACTCTGCTCTCACCAGGACAAGAAAGAACCCACTCATCACAGTCAAATACAGACTGTGCTCCAAAAGATCAACGATGCATTCACCTCCATGAAGGATTTCAGATGATTTATCAATAATGATTTTTTGAGAAAACACACTTGCTTTGCCTTTACCAAGCTTAATAGTGAGGATCATGTGTTCTTTACAGAAGTGAACTTCAAAGGACGCACCAGTTATGTGTGTATGTGTAAGTGCTTACTGTTGAGGTTAATTTTTTGTGAAAAGAGCATCAGGATTAGAACAGCCTCAAGGACTCCGTCCCCAGGGCCCAGCCATGACTTAATGGGGAGGGAGGCGGCATGGCCCCCACATCCCACTGAATTAACCTCCGGGGACCCTATCCCCCGGAGCCGGCCTTAATTGAATAAGGGAGGAAGGCCATTTGGCACCCCTGCCCATGCTAATTTTGGTCCGAGGGACCACAACCCCTGGAGCCCAGCTGAAATGTAATGGGAAGGAGGATCATGAGGCATCCCTCCCTGGGTTTATTTCAGCCCTGGGATCCCATCTCCTGGGGCCCAGGCACAATACAATGGGGGAGGGGATCCATGTGGTCCCCCTTCCCTGGGTCAAATTCAGCCCCAGTAACACCACCCCCCAGGGACCAGCCTTAATTGAATAGGTGAGGAAGGCCACACAACCCCCCTCCCCAGACCGATTTTGGTCCTGGTGACCCCATCCCCAGGGCTGGGCCAAAATGTTGTGGTGGGCATGCAGTCCTCCTCCCTAGATCGATTAGAGAGAGGTTGCGCATGGCCCCTATCCCAGGGCTGAATTCGGCCCCAAAGACCCTAATCCCTGCACACAGCGAAACTACAATGGGGGTGGGGGGCATGCAGCACCCCTCCCTGGGCCAATTCTGGCCCCAATGACACCATATCCCAGGGCACAGCCTTAACTGAATTGATATGGTAGGCGGCACAACAACCCTTCCTGGGCAGATTTTGGCCCCAGGAAACCCAGGACCCGGCATTAATAAATATGCAATCAAAAGGGGAGGGGGCTACGCAGGGTGGATTGTTCCGATAGGGATCGGGGGTCAATACTGATTTGCAAATGGCTGGGTTCAGGGTGGCGTGGCCCGGTGGGCAAAAAACAATGGATTGGGATGCGGCCACGAGCGAGTTCCAGTGGCTGAGATTAATTCAAGAATTTCATCCATCATCTTGCTGTTTTGGGATTTAACTTTAGATTGGGAGCAGACAGAAAAATATGGTTTACACTAAGATCAACTTTAATTTAAAATACTCTTTAGAGGTAAAGTCGTATTTTAAGTTTGCATTCTGAAATTCCACTCTTAGACATTAGGCATTTTGCTGCACAAAACAAATGTGCCAGTTTTCAGAGTCACATGTCTATGATTGACTTTGCTTTTCTGTGCTGTTTTGTATATCCATCTCAGACATAGTCACAAAACTACCTTGGGTGTGGGGAAGGGTGTTTTTTCTCTGAGCACGATGTCCTGGGGTTGGCACACAACCTAACTTGGCTTTATAGGGGCCGCCTCATGGCTCGCCCACCCCATTACTGACTTCTAAGCCTGTCCTTCTACTGACAAAGCTCATGCCTACGCCTGTCTGCCTTTTTTTGAACCTAGTTATTTAGGAGGCAAGACCAGGAAAGGGGTCACCTCCAACCCATAGTCTGGCACTGAGGATAAAAGTGACACTCTAATAACCTGAACTCATAACACTCTTGGACCTGTGGACAATTCAGAAGAAGGACTTCCCTGCATGCCTGGTTCTTGAAGCACTGCTTTACTGTTTGAAAAAAAGTTTGAACCTGCTAGCTTTTATCCCAGGTCAGCCTGGGTGACTCCACAGGTCATTGGCTGGTCTTCTGTGAGAGCTAAAGGTACACAAAAAGCTTCCAGAGGCATCCCTGCAACTGCCCAGCTGACCCACACCAACTAGTCCTTCCTGAGCCCTCCTGCAGGCCTCTGCTGGAGTGAGTCCTGATCGCCATGAGAAGCTTGTCAGGGTCTGCACCATTTGCTGGCATCAGTGAGAGCTCCTCCTAGAGAAAATCTTTAAGTTTGGGCTCCATGTAACCCCAAACAGTTTAGTGTGTTCCAAAATTCCTCCAACCACCAACATGAAACTCCGGTGAGACCTGCTCTTCACACCAACAGCAACCATCCATGATGACTGGCATCGCGAAACCTGCACTTAGTGCTACAACAATGCCAGCCCTCGGGAATCACCAATGCAAATATCCAGCGACAACGGGCTCTTCGTTCTACTGCTGCGAACAACAGCGACACTCAACCTGCTCTTTGCTCCGAAAGCCTCCTTCAGGGACTCCTGCAATGCAAACTGAAGTATTTGCGCCGGATTGAGAGTACAACTCTTCAGTGGCACTAACCTAGTCCCTCTGTCTGCCCCATACTCCTTCGGGGTTTGTCTGATCTTCTGACTTTCCTCGGGTCTAAAGCGGCCAGGTGACTACGATTGGAGCTTTGTGCTCCTAGGTGCAATTTTCATTAAAAAAATGTAATTCATTATCTTCAGATCTACTGCTTTAATATGTGTTCCGGTATCATTTTATTTATTAAAATGTAGCCTATATTCTAAATTGTTTTGAGATTTTTCATAAATTTTTCCTTCATTACTGTGTGTGTGCTGCATAAATACTTTACAAATTATCTATAAGTTAAGCCTGACAGTATAATTGCCAAGTTACTGGTTGTATGACAGAACAATGCATGCCTCAACAACACATACCTAAACAATGCAGTCTCAACCACAACAGCGTCTTTCCCATGCATGCCTTTACAACTCATTTTGTTGTAAAGGCATGATTGGTAAAGGCTTTTGCACGGTAAAGATCAGATCCCTCGCCTTGAGCCCTAAAACTCAGCCCCTAGCCCTGCAAAGCATCTCGTCCCCAGCCCTAAAACCTACCCCAACGCTCCACTCGGAGCCCTAAAACCTACCCCCAAATCCAGCCTCACAGCCCTGAGCGCTAAGACTGACCCCCAGACCTACAAACTGCCACTATCCTCACACTGGATCCTTACCCTCAGCCCCCATCCCTGAGCCCTAAATCCGTCCCCAGCCCTAAAACTGCCCTTTCCCCTGCTCTGAAACCTAAACAAAAGTAAAGACACTACTCACCAAGCCGCTGTTCCTTAGAATGTAATAGCAGAAACCCTTCAACACCCCCTGCCCACTCGTGGCAATGCTAAACGGCTAACTGCCCTACCTACGTATATGTGTGCTTAAAGCAGATGTGTGGTAAAGACAGCTACGTGGTTATGGTAAGCGTAGTTCCAATTGAGGTATTAAGACACGTGTGGTATAGGCCGCATTGTTAATGCCTTTTCCCAAAGTTAATAGCCAAGTTGCACAGGTTAATATAATGAGTGCTGTGGTCCTCCCCGACAAGGACTGTGGTTGTTGCAGGGCACAAGTACTAAAAAAAGAAGTGGGGGTGACACTGACGTCACGATAGGAAGTGACTTCACGAAAGGCGACTTGCACCATCAAACTCATTGCCTCCCCTCGCTCACACTTAGATGCGATTGAATCAGAGAAGCCAGGGCATGAGAAGCATTCTGAATGAGCTCCGATTTCGCCCCAGAGAGGCCAAAGAGTGAATGTGTGGCTCCATTTGCTCCAGTTATCAAGCTCTCTGTAAAATAGGTCGGGGGACGCCGTCCACCTGCGTGGTACCCCGACTGGAGCCCTGGGTTGTGGCATGAGCGTTGCTTGTACCCCGCTCAACCAAACACCCAGTTTCTAACAAAAACCATCCAGCTGGAAAGCAAATTGGCCAGGTCCCCTCTAGTCGAGATGGTAAGCAACTTCCAGACAAGCAACCCCAGGCCAGTGTCTACTCAGAAAAACAAAAAAGTGATGGGCGGATGCATGAATTATTAGCAATGACTTATGATCAAGTGGGGCTGCATTGATTTACTCCATCTTCTTTATGCCCATCCCTATACCACTCTCTAAAGGAACCAAGAACATGCACGAGCCTTAGTCCTGCTCCAACAGGAATGGTCCAGTCTGACCTGTCAGGCCAGGTCCCCTCCAAATGAGAACAACCCAGACGTGTTTTTCCCTTCAGGGACTCATCAGTGAGATGCGGTTTGTGGCACAGTGAGCAGGGAATCACATCTGTGTATTCCAATTGTAATTAGGACATCTCACTTAGAAAAAAAACAGGAGCGCGGATAGAAAGTTGGAAGAATAGAGCCTGATTAACATGTAACCGGTCCAGGGTCCCTGTCTAGGACGGTATAATGGCCATCAAACGAAGATCCGAAACGTGGCACGAGCAATTACCGGCGGCTGAGATGAAATTTAGCATTCCACCTACCAGTGGCTCAGGTTAATTTAAATAATGCACCGGTCACATTTTCCTTTTCCTGCATCCCTCTGCAGCACCGTTTCCAGCCCTTGTAAGCCACATTCCTTGCCCATCACTGCGGTCCAGAGCGGCCGGGTCTGTAGTATTACTACCTGCATGACTCTATGGCTGAGCGACTGCCTGAGTCCAATGTATGTCCTCTCCGGTACCCCAGTTGAGCCGGTTCTACTATCTACTGCCAGGGACAGAGTCCTGCCTTCAACCCCCCCCCCCCCCCCCCATCCCCCGGTCTAGCCTCATCTATGACAAGACCTATTCACACAAGGGACGACAATTTACTGTTTAAGGGAAGAGAGGCAAATTAATCGGAGACAGAAATGTCCCCTCTACACACTCTGGGAACAGGACACTGCCCCTCTCCCGTGCCCAACCCCCGCATCCTTTCATGTTAATCGGCGTCTGTGCGCACTGTGGACACTGGAGCCGGGCTCGACAGGACCTGCGCCTACGCGCGTCTGAGACGTGCTAACGCCTCGGACAGATCATGAAATGTGCCTGGGCGGTGCATTAGGCAGATGTGAAGGGATTCACGGGATGGGGATTGCTTGTTCGTGTTAGGCGCGCGTGTCTCCTTCCCTCTGCTCAGCGCTTCTCCATCCAGAGGCCACTGTGTGCGGCAGAGCGGGATAGCGCCCTCCTCGTCCCTCCCCGGTGCTGCAGCAACAGGTGCGACGCCTGCCGGAGCTGCAGGAGCCCAGCGCGCGCAACTCCCCCGCAAGAACAGCACTGCAGCGGCGCATCCTGCATCTGCGCGCCAGCACCGCACTCGGAGGGCTCCGACCTTCACTGGACAGGGTTAGCGAGCATCCTGCTCCAGGCGCGAAGTGCGAGGGAGAGACCGAGAAAGCGAGTGGGGAAGGACCAAGACCTGAATTCTCCCGCCTCGCATCCTCGCTGACTGCTCCGCAAACCCTAGAACTCGTGCCCGCAGGAAAGCCGCCCTGGTAATCCCTCAACACGGCCCGCCCACTGGCACGCTGCTAGCGGACGCGCTGCTTCATAGTCTGTTCAAGCAGCACCCGGCTGTACCCGCCGCCAGCATCAGGACCAGGAGGTCCCTTGAGAAGAGGAAACTTTTTATCCCGGCCCGGGGATGGGCACGGGCGAAGTGAGGGCATCCCAGGCGCAGGCTGCAGGTGCACTATGCCCGCTCCTGCCGAAGGAAACCAGGGAACAGGAGTGATCTTGCGCAGTGGGTGGCCTGCTGGGACGTGCCTTCTCTTTCCATCACTGGGTGATACCCGCGGGGGCTGAAGCCTTTCGTCGCTGCAAGCGCTCTGCTGCTGGTTTGCTGCTGGTGAGCGTTGCTGCTCTGCTGCTTGTGGAGATGATCCTGCGCCCTCAGGAGCGCGGGTGGGAGCCGTTCTTGAGGTGTCTCGTCTCCATCCAAGGCTCGCCAGGCGCAAACATGATGTGAAGCCACTTTTCTGGCATTGGTGCGCACCGCTCTTTGCACGCGGTAGCCTTGCAAGGTGGAGCCGCCGGAGGGAGCTGATGACGGACTCTTTAATCCCCTGGATGCGGGAGGGGAAGCACCGTAGGATAGTGAGCGCGCCGGCCCGGGGATCATGTGAGTGCTCGGATGTGCTGCTGGTCTGGCATGATCCTGGCGCGGCGTCTGCTGACCCTGGCGCGGACAGTGCTCGTCCTTTCTGCTATGTATGATCACTGAGCCCCTCTCTGCAATCCTTCAGCCCTTTGGATTTTTGGGGCAATTGGTGTGTGCTGGATCTATGCGCATCCTCTCGCTATGGACCGTGGCCTGGGTGTCCCTGGGCTTGGCACGCGACTGCACGCTGATGTCTACGACTGGTCTCTGCTCGCATCTGGAGGACAGGCGATGACACCGCAGGCTGAGGCGCTGAGGCCGGCCCACGTCGGAGGCTGCTGAGGAAGAGGGTGCAGCCGGTGCGCGCAGTGTGCGCTGCCTGGGTGTGCGGTTCTGCCTTCTCGAATCGCGCCCGTGCCTTTCCCCTCCGCCCCCGCTGGAAGTCCTCCCGCAGCTAAATGGAATTAGTGGAGATCGCAGCCCCTTGTGCAAGGAACAGACATGACCCATGGGCGCAGTTTGTTTCACAGTGAGTATGTCGGCGCCGGTGTTGGTGGTGGTGCCCTTTGGGGGACAAGAAATGGCCTGCGAGAACTACCACCCTCTTCCCAGTCCAGCCACCGGATGTAGGGGGAGTAAATGTCTACTGTTAATGATACTCGGGCTGAACAGCCCTTAATGTGCCTCAGGTCTGGCTGTTTGGTGGGAAACGGGGCGAGTTTGAGCTACCACTGAAAGTTTAAGACAGGCAAGCTTGTTGTCAGCGCTGCCGGAGAATGGATGGCTCTGTGATGTTAGGTGTAGAGAAGAGTCTGGTGATGGTGGGTGACAAGTCAGGGGTATTTGCTTTCGGGAGGAGGCCTTGATCAGTGCGGGGTGGTTTTAGGAGACGGTCAGACAAGGACTAGAGAATCTAGTGATGCCGGTGGAGGGGTGGGAGAGGCGAGGTGGGGGGGGGGGGGGGGGGGGAATGTGGCATGTGTATGCTCATAAATTGTGGCGCTACTGCTTGGCGGCGGGGGGGGGGGGGGTGGTGATGTCAATTGAGGGGTGAACGTGCTGATATAAAGCAGCCTCTGGTCTTTGCTGGACTGCTGGTGGCCTGGTGCATGTTGAAGGCGAGGATGAAGAGGTGGATGAGAATCTGATATGTGTGGCTGCTGGTGAATCTGAGGTGTGCTGCTGGGAAAAGGCTGAGTTTCGCAGAGTGGTTTGTTTGGTGCTGAGATAAAATAGCTAACTTGACTTTTGCTGGTAGTGTGAGTTTCTGTCGTGTAGGCGAGAGATTCAGTCTGCTGATGTGGGTTCAGGACAGGGGCTTTAGTGCAGGAATGAAATACACACTCGGGCGATAGCGCAGAGGACAGAGGGTGGTATACTGAGGTAAAAAGGAAGGTGGCTGGTTGTGTTGCTTGAAAAGCGGCGGGGTGGTACGTTTCTGTGGAGATGTGATCAATGCTAATGGCTGTGATGTTTTATTTTTTCTTGCAACGAAGAGAACATTTTGAATTACTGCTGGGGTGCAGGGATCTCTGCACTCGTGCTCAGGTGGACGCCTGAGATGTTTTCTCCTTAAGGTGAAATTCGACAATATGTTTGCAGGGGCGATGTATCCGTTGTTTTGGTAGACATGGGCCAATTCAAGGAATTTCGAGATTAGTGAACCGGTCAGTGAGTGATATGTTCTGGGTATGGTGTGAATGAAGTCTTGTGTGCTTTGGTGCCAATAGCCGTAGGCATTTCTACTACTGTTTCTGAGATGAATATTTAATGAGGGTTTTACAATGTTGGGAACGCATGTTTTCTCTGCGTTGTAGGTAGAAGGAATCACTCAATTGCTTGCACTAATAATGCAGGTGTGCCATTAGCAAAGCAAGCGATAAACGGTTACCAGATGCTTCTAAGTCACCCAAGGAACCAATGGGAGGCTGGTTTGTGTTTTCTCAGCTAGGAAAAAAATCGACCTCGGGGCGCACATACCGTTTTGCAATGCCTTGTGCATCTTTGTGGACATTAGACCGACAATTATTTGTTGAAATTATCATTTATTTTGAATTTCAACCAACTGTGAATACGAATATGACGCATTATGCCTTAATGGGAAAGGCTTCCTGCTTCGAGTGACTGAGATTAATTTTAATTTAAATACAAAATCAAAGTCAATTGCTTTAATAATAGGTATGATTTCTGTTTTCTCTCTCTCTCTCACACACACTTGCTCTCTCTCACACTTTTTCTCTCACACACTCTCCCTCTCTCACACACACACACTCTCACACGCACACACTCTCTCTCACTCTCTCTGTCTCTCTCACACACACCCTCTCGCTTTCTCTCCCTCTAGCATTCTCTCAAACACACTTTCTCTCTCTCTCTCTCTCACACACACACACTCACTCTCTCTCGCGCTCTCTCTCCATTCTCTCCGGCAATCATCCTCTTTTCCGATGACTCCCACTCTTGGCCTCTCCTCCCCTCTCCCTCATCTTTCATATCTTAGTTTTGTTGTGAACTCCTCTCCCTTTGTCCTTTAGTTCTACAAGACCCTTTCATGTTTCTACCGCACTGCTCACACCTCGGCATTCTTATGTAAATAATGCACCTTAACATAGCAGGTCAAGCAGGTTTTGTCAACATCATAAAACTGTCGCCTACAGTTAAGATAAAACAGGGGACGGGCTTCGACCTTATTCTAAAATATGCACGGTTTGTTACAGGCTTGAAATAATGCGGCAACTTTCTTTTCGAATGTTGCCAACGTTTTCACTTTTTGTATGAAAAATTCAAGCAAACACGTGCCACGTAAAGCAGAACTTTCCCTCCATACGAGCAGCCGCTTCTGCCTGTCTGGAGAAGGAAGCTGGGATCTGGGACCTTGGGTAGCGCCATCTTGCGCATGGCTACCGTCCTGCACCGGCGCTGACGTGTAATTCACCAGGAATCCGAGGACTGGAACATGTCCGCAGTGCTGTGAGCAGGCATGTCGCCAATACTTGGTGTGAGAAAAAAACAGTGCAAACGTGCACGTTTTCTGTAAACGGTACCGCCTCTCACACACCGTCTGTACCAAATGGTTTTAAAACCTATGATGGTGCGCCACGTGGCCGCTGGACGATTTGACGTTAGAGACTGAAATGGCCCCAGCCATGACTCACAGCAAATGTAATGACAAGGATTTACTAAAGGTGCACGGCCTGATAATGAGCCATAAAGGCATGGCACAAACATCGTCAAGGAGAGATCCCCCTGCACACTTTCGAAGCACACCACTTTGCATTTTGCATAGCCAACAGTTTCGCTGCGCTGTATCACATGGTAGCGAAGACAGGCTAATTTGTCCCTGATTGCTTATACGTTCTGTTCATGTCTACCCTCCCTCCTTCCCTCCCTTTCCATTCCTTCCTTCAATCGCTTCTGTCTCCCACTCTCAGATCCATTCTCATATTATTTCTCGGTCGCAATGCCATCGTCAGACCATCTTTTTGATTCACCAACATCTCTTGCATTTTCTATTTTTTATACTCTTTCGCTCAACCTTCAGTTGTCCCCTTTGGTATTAGACTCCCTATGTTCTGCTGATTCAGTCACTCTGATGAAGGCCTTGGGTCTGTCTCCACATTTTCCTAAGACTCATTCAGTATTTTGGTGTGTGTCTGGTTCACTCTTTGTTTGTCACCCCTACTTTCCTCCTCTGTTTTTATTGTCTTCCTTTCCTAATGATGACTTGGTGTCACTCTGCTTAAGTCTTAGTCAAAAACGGGGGCATGGCACCTTAATCGCAGCACTGGCTCTGCATAGCTGTGTTGGCATATTGTTCTTGCTTACTTGATGACATTTAGAGAAGACGTGCCTGTCTGTCTCGCTCGCTATATATGCCTGCTACTTACCTGCTGTTTTGAAATGCCTACTTTCGCTCTTAAAACCAATAAAACAAATTTGAAATTAAAAACGGGGGCACTGTTCCATCGGTGAATGTGCAGTGACCTTACATACACACCCCGAGCTGGGAAAGGAAAAATATGGGAATCCTTAAGAAGGACAGGAAAGACTAGGTTTGGTTTTTGGACCCTCTCAGTGTACACCCAAGGGAGCGAGGGGAAAGACAATCTTTGTTTCTTGTTGCCCTCACACACCCCAAAGGATGTCATGCTTCATCACCGGGCAGTGCTCCTCGTTGGGCCGGTGCTGCAATGCCCAACGGGTCTCCCGAAGGGTCGCTTTGGCGGAGATCTTTTAAGAGAACAGCTGTAAGATGTGTGCAGGTATGTGGAGGGGGTCCTATAAAGTGATGGTGTACTTGGTGAGTGAATAAAAATGACTAGGGGAATCTGGAACGCACTAATTCCAATAGTAAAAAATGGGTTCCCCTGTCATCCTAAAAAAACAAGGAAGTTGTGGGTTACAATGTGGGTATTTTATGTACCCTCAGTAACATGTAGTCAGGTCAGCTCGGGGTGTGTATGTAAGGTCACTGCACATTCACCGATGGAACAGTGCCCCCGTTTTTGACCAAAACGTTTGTTTTTTGGAGCACGGGCACTGGACCATAACAGCTCCTGGTCCCCCTCTCTTTTGTTTGATTTACTCTGCTTGAGTCCACTTTGTTTCTCGCTGCATTACTATGTCGATGTTTCGTTCAGTCAGTGTTTTTTTTCTTTTTTCTTTACCACCAATTTTTGTCTCAGCTCTTTCTTTTTTTTCATTTTATAGACGTCTCTTTCCTGGTTTGTGGCCTGCTTTTTCTAGACCCCACTCTTTTTGGGTTTTATCTGTCCCTCTCTCTGACCACTCACTGATATAATCTTATTTTGTCTAGTATCTCCCCTTTGTGATACACCTCGCTTGTTTTCGCTTCTGCTTTTCCCCTTTCTTGTTATTCTCTTTCTCATGGTCTTTCTCCACCTTCTTGCTCTTTCTGACGTTACCTCCGGACTGTCTCTGTTACTATTTTCCTTCATTTCGTGTGTCGTGGGGCAGCCTCTGCAAGCCTGTGCAAACCAACTTGTACTATAAATTTGAAAGAAACCAAAGTTCTCCATATCTCAAATATTTAGAAGTTTGGTGAAGGTTAAAGCAGTTGGAATCCCCCTGAAAGTGCCCCATACCAATTGGTGTAAAAATTCACAGCATATTTTTTCCTTACATTTGCACAGGTCCCAAGACTTAGGTTTGCAAAGTAAATGTTCACAAATGCAAGACATAAATATAGAAGCAAGTGTGATTGATGAATGTAAGCAGGAGAATACAGATCAATTTAAACAGTTTGGTTGGGCAAGCACTCACTACAGAGATCTATGTATGAACTGCAGGTCATGTTTTGAAATGTTTGCAGGAAAACCGAATCATCCAATGACAACTTTACTAGCTGTTTACATTACATAACTGAATGGTTCCAATCTATAGGTATAGGTCTTGAAGTGTGAGAATGTGAGTCAGCCCTGGTGGGTACAGTTCTGTGACATGCAGGCAGGCAATAGACTGATTCGTGCATTGAGGGGCATTAACCAACTGATTTATCCAAGTGGGATGACAGCTTGTGACATTCTGGATGGATACTAAGCATGGGCGAATTTTGCGGATCTCGCGTTCGCGAATTTTGCGGATTTGCGGATTCGCAATCCGCAAAATCCGCGAATTCCCGCGAATTTGCGGATTTTTTTTTTTTGTGTTCGCCCGTGTTTCTGCCAGTTCGCGAGGGTTTTTACAATTTCGCAATTTGCGAACTTACCTGTCGGGTCGCAAGTTTTGCGAACTTGTTGTTTCTACGTGTCCAGCCTGTTTGGGACACTCTTCTTCATCACTGCCACTCTCTGTCACCACTGCCACTCTCTGACTACTCATGCCACCCTCTGGCCCACCCATGCCACCCTCTGTTTCATCACCACACCCTCTGGTTGTCCAGTGTAAATTATTTTCGGCAAAGCAAAGCACACCTTCCCTGCCTCAAGTGACCTGAATTAATTTGGGGCTGATTAATGTGTCACAGAATATTTTTTTAGCTGGCACCTGCTTCCTTAGTGCGCCCTGATTAGTGATCTTTTGCACTTGCTAAGTGCTTTCATTGTTGCAAAATTAGTTACAACACCTGCCCTGCCCCAACTGACAATAATGAATTAGGGGCTGATTAATGGATTTTAACTTCCAGCCTGGCTCCTGCTTGTCTCCCTTAGCTGTAATTCAGGACCTTTGTGGCATATGTGTAACTATTCTGAGGTTCAGAGCAGGGTCACATAATAGTTTCAACTGGCAACTGAACTCTGGAGGGGCCCCTCAGGAAGCACTACAGGAAATGGCTACTAATGATGAGCCTGAACTTTTGAACCTGGTAAGTAGTTACTTTCAGTTTTGCTAAGATCGTATTTCTGCAATTTTGCACTTATTCGCGGGGCGCGAACTCACGCGAACAGTGCGAGCAGTGCGAGCAAAATCCGCTGCTCGCGGATTTGCGGATTTTGCGGGAGATTCACGAATCTCGCGGATTGCGAATTTCCCGAAAATCCGCAAAATCCGCGAGCGGAACGGATTTTTCGCCCATGCTTAATGGATACACCTCTCTGCAGCAAACACTCAACACACTGACATGTCTAGTTGCAATAAGAAGCTGGGGCCTTTGGTCTCTACTGCTGGAGCCACATCCTATCTATCAATCTAACAGTGATTGCAATGGTTAACCTACAGTTTGCACGTACGTCTTAGCAACAGGTAGCATGAGCTACTGAATTATTTGACTGGGATGATGTGATCTGCAGGTTCACACCAGAGCGTTGATGTTGTTCTGTGCCTGACATAAGGTCCTCATAAAGCTATCCTATGATGCAGAACTGGAAAATCACTGTCATATTATTGCCTGACACAAAGATCTTGCCCTAAACACAAACATATTGCCCAGTTTGTGTTATTAATCGACAATTCACACCCAATGGTCTAATATTTCTGTCAGCTATATTTAGGACACACTATTTATGCCCTGTGATCTTTTTGTATGTATTATTCTGACATGTTAAACGTATTATTTTCTTTCCATTCAGTTACTTGTAATTTTGCATGTAAAATGGGAAAAAGAAAACTACAAGTCAAAGAAAATAAAGACTAAAGCAAGACTGGATGAGCTACTCAAATGTGACAAAGGCAACTGTAGTGTTCATTTTACACATCACTCTCTGGAGATAGTGCATTAACTCCTCATCACATCCGTGTCCCTGTCCTAATATCATGAGGTGTGTTAACATCCTAAAAACAGACACATCAGTACCTACTTCCAATAAAAAAGTAAACTCCTGCCCCTCCAAGTGTGCTTACAAAGGACAACCTCTAATCATAAACCGCTGTTTTGCGTGCTTTCTATCAGAGCCAGTTAACTTAGTGGTTTTTGTCTCTGGATAGGAGCTCCTGCTTACTTTGTGGGCTATGTTTGGTTATTTCTGCTTTCTGTGGATCGTTTGTTTTCTTCACTTTCGTCGACGTTGAGGCCCTTTGGGCTTGTGATCTAATTTACACTGCCACTGTCAGCACCAATGCCTCCTGCTGGGCTTCTTTAGGCTGTTTGGTGTTTGTTCACGTGTTTCACATGCCCTTTCATATCTCCCTAGCTACCTCATTGTCTTGTGACTGAGATTGAGGCTGCTCTTCTGGATGTTGCTGTCAGCCCTTGATGAGTGAGGATTCTTCCCAACTAGTTGGGCTGGATGTCGGTTTCCCTGTGTACGTTGTACTCCACTATGTTGGACCCAGGGTGTATGTATTTGCTGTGAGGCTCTGAAATCATCATTTCCAGAAGACAGGTGAATTCCTCCCCTTCTCTGCCTGACATGCAGGCTGAGAATGGGCTTCCCACTATACTTCCTGGCAAACGTGTGAGGTCAAGCTTTATATTCCTGTATCACTTCTTGATCTTCTAGAGTGTGCCTCAACTTCCCTTCGGGTTATGTGGTGGTGTTCTAGTGTTTGTCCCACCCTTCCCTACTTCCTGATGTTACCTTGAGCCTCTGTTGTTGGAAGTGTAGTCTCACAGTCTCTCTGACTAGTGGAACTAAATGTGGGACAGCCACTTTCTACGCACCATGTTGGGCTTGGGCGTATTTGTCGGCTCAGCAACGTCTTCATTTCCTTCACTGGGGAATTAGTGAATGCATGTACCCCAATATTTTCTTTCTGCGTTGTGGGCTCGGCTTGGTATTCACACTCTGCTCCCTGCTGGGATTGGGACTTCTGGGACTTTCCGTTCCATATCTTGGTGTCTTCTGTTAGATATTGTGTACCCGAGACACACTTGCTGAGTTTGTTGCAGGCTGTGTGATGCTCTTGTGATGTTTGACTTGCTCTTTACTGGTTCTTATTGTGCCTGGGGCCAGTGTTGGGTATATTCTTCCGGGAGATGCTGTGGGCCTCTGGAATGCTATCTCTCCCCCTGGACTGAGGACTGGGGGGCAGTGGACCACCACCATGTACTTACTGCTGTAATAAGTCGCTATATAGCGCTGAGTCCGGAGAGCCTCCCGTACTACCCGAACTAGGGAGTCAGGGTTTGCAGGCGGATGAGGTAACACTGAGTGAGGTTACAGTTGCTATTTCAGGCTTGGCTTCGGGGAAGGCCCCTGGCCTGGATGGGCTACCAGGGGATCTGTATAAACAGGAGAACACTGTCTGGGCGCCCTACTTCGTAGCCCTTTTTAATGGTGTCCTCAGTGGGATGGAAATACCCAGTACTTGGCTGGGGGCTGAGGTGGTCCCTATCTTCAAAAAGGGATCCCCCCTGCTCCCAGCCAACTACAGGCCGATTAGCCTGATAGATGTAGCACAGAAGCTGTTCGGTAGGGTTCTCCTGAACAGGCTACAGGAATGGATTGAGGAGGTGGGTGCCCTCAGTCCATATCAGGCAGGCTTTAGGAAAGGGGTATCGACTGTGGACCAGGTCTTCAGACTGAACCTGATCTGCTGGAGGACAGTGAGGTTCGAGGGCGGTAGTCTGTACACGATTTTCGTGGACTTAAAAGCCGCCTTCGACCTCGTGCCAAGGGGGAAACTCTGGGTCATCCTAGCAGGGATGGGTGTCCCACCAGACATCTTATTGACCCTACAGAGGCTGCATCATAACAATTATGCCCAGGTGAGGTGTGGGAGGTCGGGGGAGCTGACAGATAGATTTCCCGTTGGCAGAGGGGTAAGACAGGGTTGTGTGCTGGCGCCGACCCTGTTCTGCCTCTTCGTCAACGGGATATTCGCTCACCTAAACGCCACCGACTATACTGATGCCCCTAAACTGAATGGCAACAGCGTGCCCGCAATAATGTTTGCGGACGACACGCTGTTGGTATCCAAGACACCCATGGGCATTCAAAAGATACTTGATGCCTTTGTGGCCTTCTGCCAGGATAGAGGGCTCGAAATCAATGCCACAAAGACCAAATATATGGTGTTGAATCCAAGCCCTAAACAGCGCCCGAACCCCTTGTTAGGAGCAACGAGACTGGAAAGAGTTGCCACGTTCGAATATCTCGGCGTGACACTCAATGAAAACATGACCTGGGAGACCCACCAAACTAGGGCTAACCTCAAACTAGTGCAAATCACTGGGGGCATCACACGAATGATGACCGGTTCGACCTACCGCCCACTGGGGGCCCTAATCCAGATATATAAGGCACAGGCAAGGGGGGCGATCTTGTACGGGGCCGAATTGTGGGGCCATATCCCCTGTCGGAATTTGTCTCGTACAGAAAACAGGTTTTTACGACAAATTACCGCACTCCCCCCTAGCACCCCGCTCCTCCCTTTGAGGCTTGATTTAGGGCTACGGCCACTTGTCGACGAGATAAGTCTAAGACCCATAGCCTTTTGGCGCAGGCTATGGTGCGGCGACGATCTCATCGACTACAGGGAGGAATTGGTCGAACTACTAAAACATCCCAAGGCGCTCAGTATTCCCTGGGTCCAAAACATCCAGTTGGTTTGCACAGATATGGGGCTCCCCGAGCTGTGGACTGAACCAGCTACCACAGCATCAAGAATCCCGAAGAGAGCACTTGCGAAGTTGTTCCACGAGCACAAAAGGGCTAGGGTTATAGCCACCCAGACAGAGGGGTCCCTCTCCTCCTTATTCCTGCAAACTAAGGATCTCTACATATTTGAGAAAGCCCTTGATCCTGTATACCCCATATTCACCAGGAAGGTATTTCTCCAGTGGAGGTACGGCACTCTGCCTTTACGGTCCTTTACTAGTACCTGGGCGCAAACCACTTCGACCAAGTTCTGTCCTCTTTGCGTTGACAAAGAGGAAAATGACTTGCACGTGATTTTTTTCTGCCCAGCATATAAGACAGCTAGAAAGTACTGGCTGCTGCCATTGATCAAGAATTTGGGTGGCAGGGAATACGCACCGATGTACAGAATTTTAAAAAGCGATGTTTCTGGCCCAACTGTCTTTGCACTTTCCAAATTCCTAACGAATGTCTGGCACACGCGTAGTCGTCTTATAAAAAATACTGGGTAAACTGGAGAATCCCTCTTTTTTAACAATCACCTGTAAAGTCTGGTTTTTATGAACAGTATGTATTGATGTTTTATAACTGTGATAGATTTATCTCATTTTATGTATGTGTATCTTTTATGACCAAATGGTCGAAATAAAGATTAAATAAATAAATAAAACTTACTGCTGTAATAAGGGATGAGATGATCATGCCCTGCATGAAACACTGGGGCCCTGATACTGATGTACAAGTCAGTGCCACCCTTTGTCCTGTAGTGTGGGCTGGTCTTTGGTTCCCCCCTGTGCTCCCTGCTGGACTTCCTTCTTATTGTATGTGTACCCTACCTCACTTTACCTAGTTGGCTTTTTGCGGGAGATGTGTGCCAGTGTTTGTCATTGTCATCTTGCCATTCACTTGCTCCCCCACACAGCCTAAGGCTAGAGTAGGCATTCTCAAAATGGAGAGCCTTCTTCACTAGTGGAGGTGTGTGTGTGTGTATTTCTGTTGCCCTGACTTTTAGTTTCAGGGGTGTGTACTGGTCTTGTTCTTACACTTATTCTCTCAGCTGGACTTGGGTCTTATGAGAGGTGTGACCTGTTCTGTCTCATATCAGACTCTGTGCCCCGGCCTCTTTGCTGGACTACTTGTGGACTGTGTGGTGATGGTTCTGACATATATTTTCTTCTGTGTCTGATGGGCTCTGTTTTTTTTTTTATTTGAGTAATTTCTTTTTGAAAATAAAGAGCATATTTACATGGTACAGAGTGAAACACATGGGGGAAGGGAAAAGAAAAACAGGGACCAAGAAAAACATCCGAAAATGACAGAGACCTGATTGACCTCCTGCTCACAGCGGCGGTCAAAATGGTGTTGAACAATTGGAAAGACACAGCAAAGGCCACCTTTAAAGCTTGGTTCAACTGGGTCATATTCCTAAGAGGAGCCGACACCATAACAACCAACAGCCAAACGAACTCAGGGAAAAAGAGCGAGATATGGCTGTCGCTAGACAACTACCTGTCCTCTCATAAGCTACCCTGAACGCCCGGACTAGGCAAGACTGCATAAACAACACACGCATCCTACTCTACAACACAATGCGCCTCTCTCTCTCTACTCTCTATATCCCCACACCTCTTCTTTTTGTGTTTTCTCTCTTCACGCCACCAGGGGTGCGAAAAGATAATCAGACAGGCTGTAAGGGGGCACGGGGGAAACTTAAAAACTTGCAAGCTGGACGAGAAGAAGAAGAAGCAAGCTGGTGAATGGACTGACACAAGCCAATCGAGACAATGCCTGTCCCCCCCCGGTGTATCCCAGAGTTAAGTGGTGAAAGTCCAGTGATAGTGTGGCTCCTGTTACGTCATTGATTAGAGTGTTTATGGAGTCCCAGAACTTCCTAATTTTGGTGCATTGGAAGAGGAGGTGTGCCAGGTCTCCCTTCTGCTTATTGCAGTTCCAGCAGGAGTCGTTCTCTCTGATTCACATGGTGGCTAGCCGTGTTGGGGTCCAGTAGGCCCTGTGTACTAGCCAGAATTTTGTCTGGTCTAGAGTTGTTGTCACCTTTCTTCTTGATGTGGAGGACCATAGATCTGCCCTTTCCTTCTCACTTAGCTCTCTCCCTGCTGCTGCTTCCCATTGGGTTATAGTTTCGTTATTTAATTTGGAGGTTTTGGGGCTCATGGCTCTGTATATGTGCGCTACTTGGTGTCCTGTTATGTTCAGGCTGTTAGCGTATTGTATTATTGATGGGGTGAGCGTGTTTATGCCTGCTTTGGCTATTGCCACTCTTATTTTAAGGAAGTTATAGAGCTCTACGCTGTCGAAATTGTACTGTTCTTTGAGTGTGTCAAAAGCTGTTTAAATCCCTTTCTCCTGTAGCTGGCTCACCGTTGTTATGCCGTGTCGGTACCAAGTGTGCATATCCAGTGATTTATTTCTATACTTTATTCTAGGGTTGTGCCAGAGTGACTCTAGCTGAGTTTGTCTGACGCTTATGTCTAGTACCTTATCTAATCTCAGTAGGGCCAGTCTTGTGTTCCTAAGGATTGCGCTCTGTTTGATTGCGGGGTGTTTCATCGCTGTGAGTAGTGCCACGGGTTCCATCCCCCCTAGTAGTCTCCGTTCTAAGGAGAGCCAGCCTGGGGTGTAATTACTCTTTGGTGATATCCAGTACAGACCTTGTTTTGCCAAGCAGGCTGTTTGAAAGGTTCTGAAATTTGTTATGTTCAGACCTCCTAGTGCCTTGGGGAGTCTGAGTTTCTGAAGGCTGATTCTAGGTTTCTTTCCTCTCCATAGAAATGTGTTCAGTAGTTTGTCCAATTTTTTGTGAAAGTCAGGTGTGTTGGTTAGTGGTAGCATGTTGAGCATGTAATTGACCATAGGGGTGACCATCATTTTGATGGTCTCAACCTTTCCCCACCATGTAGTGAATTTTGGTGACCATCCCTCTAGTTTCTCCTTGATTTTGTACAAAATTGCTTGTTCATTCTGGTCTAATGTGGTCCGCAGGTCCCTCTCGAAAAGGAGGCCCAGGTACTTAATGGCTTTCTTTTGCCAAGTTAGACCTGAGGACCCCAGTGCAGTCTTGTTGGTGTGGATGTTCAGTGGTTTACATTCAGATTTCTCTCTGTTAAGTTTGTACCCCGACACCTGTGCAAACTGATCTATGGTGTCCATTAGTGCTTTAATAGACCTATCTGGGTCTTCTGTTACGATGAGGACATCGTCCTCAGATTGAGTTTACACTCCTTGAGTGTGGAGCAAGCTGGGAGTGGTCTTCCCGGTAGCACACACAGGATTTGTGCCTAGTGGCATTTGTGCCCTTGCTCAAACTTGTTTTGCCCAGATATCTTACTCGTCCTTCCTTTTCCTTATTCATAGTGTACGTCATGGGACTGTTCCTTGTGCCTCTCCAGACATGGTCTTACTAGCTCTGCGGGCACTGATGGTTGGCCTGGTGCTTGTGGATAGGACTTTACCTTCTATTTCCCATCCTGAAACTCTGCAAGCTCATCACCTGTTGTTTGGTGTGGGGATTGTTATTAACGCCCTGTTCTGGGTTCGGCTTGCCCATCCCATGGGAGTGCCATATTTATATCCTTCTGCTTCCATTTGCTTCCTTTGGCTTCTAGGATGTTTTTGAAGTAGAGCTGCATTCACTGTTGGGGGTTACTCTTTAAATTTGGCCCCTATGTTCCACTTAGTTTCTCTGGTGGTGTTTTTCATTATGCTGTTTTCCGTGCTTTATGCTGTTGCCTGGCCCAGGAGACTAGTTTGGCACTCTTCATTGGTTTGCTTTCTTTTGACTCTCCACCAGCTTTCTGTTGGGCTTAGTTTTTGGGGATCGCTCCCAAGTTTCCCTTGGTGGTTCTGCTTGTGGTTGTCACTGCCTTTCACTGCTATGGGATTGGTTCTGATTTTTTACTTTATTTTAGCCCACCTCACCCTATTTTGGGCTTAGGGGTTTGAAGGTGGTCTGTTCTGCTCCCCCCCCCACACATTGTGGCGCCTGGGAAGTAGTTTGCATCTTTACTCCAGGCTGGCACCAAATCCTTTTTTGCTGCTTGGATTCCTAGTGCCTCTTGGTCTCCTATATTTGTGCTCCTCTTGGAACTGGAGCTTGCGCTACTCATATGTATTCCGTGGTATGGTTTTCTACTCCTCTGCTTGGGATTGGAATTACTTTCTTGGTACCTGGCGAGCTGTGGCATTTTGGCCTCCACTGTTTGTCTTTGGTTCTTTTGGAGGAGTTTCTAACTTGTTTTGTTAGCTTTGCCCCCTTCTTGCTTATTTGACGTATGGTTTGGTGGTGGCTTCTCCTTTGTGCTTCTTGTCGAGACTTTACCTTATCGGGGTGTGCCACTTTTGTCCTAGTGGGTTGATTCCTTAAATTCAAAGTGTACTGTCTCACCTTGTGCTCCACTCAGCAGGTTTTTTTGTGCTGAGGTATTCCAGGCACTCACCACCACACTTGAGGTGTTTAAGGCTTTTATGGTAACCCTACCTGCCTTGCAGGTCACTATCTGGGTGTCAGCTGTGCGGCTCATGCTGGTTTCTTTTTTTGCTTGCAGCTTCCTTCTGGATTGTTGTCCTCACTTTTGGTGTTAGGAATATCTACCCTTCGTTGGATACTTGCTTTCATGTGAATTGTGCTGTTGCTTGATGTTCTTGTAGCTTGAGTCTTTGGCCCTATGTTTGTCATAGTTAGTTTTCACTTAAACTTACCTCTGTGTGCATGGAATGATGTGGGTTGCATTTTGTTGACCTTGTTTTTATGCTTTTTCAACCCACTTATACCTACGCTTATATATATAGTATACTTTAATGCAGCACAACGCAGCAAGTCACCTTGCTGCGCTGCACTGCGCAAAAGGGCAGGAATGCATAGTATTTAACATCATCAGGCACATTCCTGTCCTTTACTTGCACTGGCACACAATGTGCTGCCTTGCACCAATGCAGGCACCTTTGTGTCATGGTTTAAGGGTACCTGCATTGTAGTCAGGAATATTTTTGTGCAGGAGGGTGCACCTTCATGTCCAAAAACAACCCTCAGAGGCCATTTCCTCTTTCTATGTGTGCCGCAGAATGCAAAAACCTGCTGAGTGGAGCACAATGTGATCCAATCACTCCAAAGGCTGCGGTGCTTGCTTTTTTTTGCTGGAAATGGTGACTTCCCTTTCTCCTGCTTCACTACCCTCATTCTAATGGGTCTGCCTTTTTGGGCCTCATATGTCTCTATGCGGTCTACTGTCCTGGATTCCTATTGGACCTTCAAGCGTAGGGCAAGGTATGCTCTGAAGTGCTTCTTCATAATGTTGTGCTTTCTCTTTTTGGGTCTGTTGGCTCTAGATTCTGGTGGTTCTTCCATATGTGCTGCTTGTTTTGGTAGGACATTGATCCTTTCTGAGCCTACTTTGCTTGCTGTTGCAGCTGTTCTTGTTGGGATTTTATGCTTCCTATTTTGGTGTGGTGTCTGGTTACTCACTTTGCCTGGTGCTGCTATGTGGATGTTGGTCAGTGGCTGCATCTGTTCTGGGCAGCAGCTGCTTGATTCCTTGCTTCAGGTTCTCCAGTGCATTTTGGCCCTGTTGCCTTGAGTTCGAAATTGGGTTACTGGTTGAGTGGAGTGAAACCCTTCTCGAGCAGCAGCCACAATTTCTGTCTGTGTGAAGTATTAAGCAAACCTCAAATTAACCTGTGCTTAACCCTCTGGTCGCTTGGCACAAAGCAGTCAGGGTTAACTTAAAGGCAATGTGTTAAGTATTTATGCAGCACTACAAACAGTAGTAAAGTGAAAGACCATTCAAGAAAAATCTCACATTAATTTATAAACATAGAGGAAAATGTAAAATTATTTGACTCCAAAACAACAAAAATTAAATCAGTAGAATCATAGATACACAATTTTAAATAATTAAGTGAAAATGGTGCCTAAACGCACAAAAGCCAAGTATGGGAATCTGGTCATGCTGGACCAGGAAAAAGTCACAAGTTCAGGCTGACCACAATGGAGTCGAGCAAGATACCAGGATCAAGCTTTGCCCACTGAACAAAAGTGCTTTAAATCCTGCTTTCTGGAGTGTTGCGGGATCCCATGTCAAGGAGGAGTTGTGCAGCGGTGGTTCTGAGAACCTGCGGGGCTGCAGTGTGGAGCTTTGCATCATCGTCAAGGAGTTTGCCTATGAGGGACTTTTAATGTGAATGCCTGCGTTAATTATACGTTGCATGACCACAGTTCTGAGGAGACTGCAGGCTGCGATGCAAAGTCTGGCATCAGGAATGCATTGTGGTGTGGCAGTTCTGAAGCAACTACAAGTAGATGCGATGCGCTGCATCCATTTTGCCTACAGTACCACGGCTAGGCTAGCAGAGCACATTCAGTCCCACTTTACAGGGTCAGACTGGGGGGCACCATGTAGGGGCGTAGGACTAAAAGCAGAGAGAGTCAAGGTGCTGCGATCAAGGCAGTTGGAACTTTTCTGTTCCTGAGACTCTAATCAAGAGGCCAGCCACTAGCCTATGGAGTCACTCTAGTTGTCCTGGGCTTGAGATGCAGGTCCAGTCCTCTCTCTCAGGCAGCACGGCAGAGGAGCAACCATCCTTCTTGCAGATCAGCACAGCAATCCTTCTGAGTCTTTCACAGGTCCAGGGGTGTACTGAAGAGATGGGTCTAAGGGTCCACATTGAAGTAAAAGAAGGTTCTGCAAGTTTCAAACCCCAGAAGTGTTTGGAATTTCCCTCCTCCCTGCCTTGCCCCCAGTTTATCTGGGGTCACAATAAATGTATGCCAAACCTTTGTGAGTGTGTTCAGGTTGGGTCTTTGTGATGTGCAAGTGTGGTAGGCGACAGTTTGGTCCCCCATCAAGTCAGAGATGGCTAATCCTGCCAACACCTATACACATTTGTCTCACGTAATCAACCAATCAATCATGGGTTTATATAGCATGCTACTCACCTGTGGGGGTCCCAAGGCGCTGGGGGAGCGGGCAGAGGCTCCCGATCAGTCGAAGAGCCAGGTCCTGAGCACTGTCTGGGAGCAACGTACAAAGACCAGCTATGCCTACTACACCTAATCATGTGATCAAGGAAACAAGCTCCTGGCACCAAATGGTTAGGACAAGGAAATTCCAAGTTTCTACAAGTAGCATTTTTAGAATTATGACTTACAATCTTATTTTATCATTAACAAGGGTTTTAAATTGCTATCTTTTAGATACCAAACTTATCTTCTTGCATTCGAGAGCTGGCATTTACTAAATGTAATAAGGCAACCCAATGAGACACTAGTAGTGAAAATCGAATTTAAGAGTTCTTCACTATCAGGACAGGTAAAAACACCAGCCCAACTTTTTAAATACACCGCCCTCTGCCCTCTGGGCCTTGTTTGGCCTACCCCAGGGGTGACATATATATTTAAAAGAAAGGTTTAGGCCTAGCAAAAGGTTTAGTTTGCCAGGTCGAAATGGCAGTTTAAACTGTTCTGGTGTGGTTTAACATGCCATAGTACATGGCACGCAAGTATTTTGTGTCTTGGGTCTAGCTCGTTCGGTGTCATGCTGGGTTCTGGCCTTTGTGTACGCTGCTCTTCACATGAAGCCCTCTTAGCTTTCATTTTATTTACCCTCATGGGCCTGTTCCTGTAGTCTAGGTCTTCCCATTCTGTGTGTGGACACTGATCTGCCTTGTTGCCTGCTGTTGGCCATGATTTTGGATTTCCCCTTTGTTTTGCCCTTTCTAGCATGCTGAGACCAGTGTGCTCCTGTGCCCTGTTTTAGGTGTGATGTACTGCCTGTTTGCATAATTTCCTGTAGAATTTCAAGTGTTTTTGGAGCTGCGTTTGTTATGGGAATCAATGAGGAGCTTCCATGTTCCCGTGTCCCACTCCAAATTATGGGGTTAGTGCCTTTCACTTCTGTGGATCAAGTTTTTATTGAGCTGGTGAATGCTTGCTGTAGGAAGGTGGATATCTGGCTATATAAATACCCTAACTTTTTGCCTAGTGTTTAGCTGTTTTTTGGACTTAGTTGGCCTGGGATCATGCTAATCAGGGCCCCAGGCTATCCGCTCTCTCTGTAAAATGGACTCCATATACTTTAGGTACATCTCCAATTGGATATTGGGTCACCTTCTGAGCCTCTGTATAGTGTACCATAGGTACCCAGGACATCGGTGCATCCAAGGCCTACCAGGGGCTGCAGCATGTATTATGCCACCCCTGGCTGGCCATCCACACTGACACAACTGGCTGATCACTCAGCTGGGGCAAGGTTGTGTAATCACCCCTTGCTTAGGTATAGTATCCCTATACCTACCATTACATATAGACACATATAAACCTATAAGTCACTCCTATGGCAGGCCTTGACAATCCTGAAGGCAGAGTGCTTGGTTTTATGTGAGATGGTTCTCTAGCATGAGCTGAGCCTGTCTGCAGCTTTCAAAACCATGTACTTATAGTTGTTCTATGATATAGCCATACCAAATACTCTTAAGTGCATTATAATCCTCGCGGTTAATGCTAACTTTGGTTTGGCTTTATCAAAATATTTCGTGTAAAGTGTCATAGGCTTTGGAATACTACCCCCCGCCAGTCCTGGCGGCGGCGGTAGCATTCCACCCTTCTAGTGGGAGAAGACATGTAGTTGTAGCTTTACCTGGTTAAAGTTAAACAGAGCCGTAGCATCACAAGATGGATGCTGCTGCCACAGACACAAGTCTGACCTCCTGCAGCTGGGAGCCCTTTCAGCGAGGGAGGCCTGGACAATAGGTCAGGCCATAGTGTATTGGGGCAGGGTGGGTTGAATGAAATGAGACACTGCATGGCGTACACAAGGTGTTCCATGCACAGCCCGGTTCAAACCAGTTGCCGGGGCACTCTAGCCCCAGCTGTAGCGTGAAACTGGACAAAGGGAAAGGAGTGTAACCACCCCCCTCCCAGGTTCCACCCACAGGAGGGACCTAGCAGGTAATCCAGCCCCTTTAATTTGTATAAAGCTAGGAGCTGAGTCTAGAGACTTTAGATTATCCTGAACTGAAACTCTGAAGTGAAACTCTGGACCTTTGACATTCTACGCAACTAGAAGACTGAAGAATCTCCCTTGTGGTCAAGGAGTGACCACCCTGTGCAAACAGGTACCACCTAGCGAATTGCCGGTTTGCTTTGTCGACGCTCCCGAAGAATCCCGACAACTTTGCTTCACAGGACTGGACTTCCAGACTTCTCGGACCCCGCCCCACAACTCCAGAAAAGCTGAGATCCATGGTGGACAAGAGAGACGTGGGACCAGACACCTGTCCATTTTGCTCTTTGCTAAATTGTGCAGCTTCTGAGGCATCCTCGAAGTTGTGCATTGAGACTTGAGAATCCCCAACCCCGAGTGGTCAGTGCTCCAAAGCTCAGCCCTCCACACTCCCCGAGTGCGGCGTGGGGCCTGCTCTTGCATTTCCTCTTGATGCGTCTTTGCGGTTGCTAGCCTGCTGGCTAGTGGCTATCTTGAAGACTCCATTTCGAAACAATGCTACTTGCCTAGTTTCTCTGGGCTTGCTCTTGCTTTCCTGTAAAAGGGAAGCTCCACAGACCTTGCTGGTCTGTACAAGAAGCCGATCTTAACTTCCTGCGTGGTTTGCCTTTGTCAAGGCTTGTTGATCCAATCCGGAAGCCGATACCACCAACAGTGAGAACCTTTGTAGTATCCAGCTCCTGGTTGTCGTCGACGCCTCCTGGTCCACATGGCTGCAGAGCCAAGCTTCACTTCTTTACCTGTTTGCAGCTCGACATTGCCTGGTTCCTTCCTGGTTCCTTCCTGGTCACTGGCTAGTGACCCAGACTCTGTCACCTCTGCTTTCAGGTTCTTCACTTCTTTGATCCACCCTTGGATCTATCCGGAAATCTTCCTCCTGGTCGCCTGCAGCATCTTCTTGCAGCTCTTCATAGGAATCGACGACGAAACCCGACAAGACTTCACACCTATGCACCCGGCTTCCCTGGGTGAGGTAACTCGAGTACTTTGGTGCTCCCGTGGGCAATAACTATCCAAGTGTCCTGTTTTAAGTGGGTTTCCCCGCAAGTCCACCCGGACTGTCCGAAATCAACTAGTTTCTAATTTTTACGTTCCCATTCTAAGTCCAAGTCTATGAGAACTTGCGTGTGTGTTTAGACACTGCACACACATCCTGTGAGACTCCTACTTCCTAACCTGTGGTTGTTCAGTGTAGTCCCAGCGATTCCCTAGGCCATAGGCCTATTCACTTGTTCTGAAGTGGTTCTTATACCACTTACTTAGTATATGGCTCGTGAGGCCCCTAGGGAAGAATTGTATTTGTGCAACTTATAGTATGCTTATTGAGTCTCTTGTGCTGTATCTCGAAATCTGACCTCATAAAGAGTGCAGAGGAGTGGTGTTAGTTATAAATACATATATATTTGATATATACCTTGTGTGGTGTCCTTTCATTTGATATTCAAGGGGTTATTATTGGTAAAACAATTGGCTTCACATGCTCTCTGAAGTATTAGCCTAAGACTGCTTTGTACATGCTACCACTAGGATAGCTGTTCTATAAGGTTGACTTTACAACCATTGAAAAAATTGAATTGAAAAATAATTTATAATGCGCAGAACAATAACCCGCAGGTATCAAGGCGCCTAACAGAAGGTCAGAGGAAGTTCAAGAAAACTTAGGACCTTAGACCATCACCATAAGGGTTGTTTGGACTGAATAGTGGACATCACATATCAGGCCAACTTCTCACACTTGCTTCACTGTAGGGCGTGGGGACTTTTTGACCTTCTGGGTTTTGTCCTTCCTTCTTTTTTACCTGGACTTCGCTCTTTTTGACTGGCTAACTTGGTGGGAGAAAGATACTTATCCAGCCTGCTTTTGTATATCCTCATGAGGTAAGGACAGGAACGAGGGCACAGTAACGGGTAATGAGATTACCGACAAATATTCAAACTAGTTATTTAACAAGCATTTGGAGCCTTTCAGCACGAGCTTACACACAGTTTTCGGTTTCAGAATAATTGGGGCTAAGAACCGTCTTCCTATAGCAAATATGTTGCTGTGCTGACATATGCCCTTTTCACACGTGTTCATCCTCCTCCCCAGTTTCATCACTCAACTGCGTCATCCCACTATCACTCACTGTCTTTCCATTCAAGCCTCATTCCTTCCCTGGACACATGTAAAGAAGAGATTTGTTGGCTCACAGCCCATATCCAAACTGCTCACCATTCAAAAGGATCTGCCTAGACATTTTGTTTCCATTTAAGCAGCGCATTTAGTTTTGTGAAAGGCAGACTCACACTCTCAATTAACTTCATGAAACGTCAATCCCTCATTCTTCGTTGTGCAGAAACTGATGTCCACTGGTGTAAAATTAACTTGAATCATATTTTGCATTAGTCATACAAGTGAATATTAACTTGACACTCCATGATAGCAAATGAATACAAATGCCCCTTCTTCTGTTTCAGTTGTAGCAAGTCTTATCATCCTACAAGCGTGTGGAGCAACAAAGAAAGGACCAGGTTAGTGTTGTATACCTATTGCTGGGGAGGGGGTGTGTATTGGGATTTGTTATGTTTACATTGTTCATCCTTTAGCTATGAATGCTATGAATGAATGGATGAAAAAAGTGAATATATTTAACATAAGTGTTAAGTAAACGTTACGCTTGCCTAGCACTTCTTAGTATAGGAATCTGTGTTTAGGCACTAGCAGTTACTTCAACTTTCTTTCCCTCTGCCAATGGAATTAATAACTGTTGAGTGTCTAATCTGCAGTATTGGTTCCAAGAAATACAAGGCTATTTTTTTTTATAAATCTTGGTGATTCACTCATTCTTTATGGTCACCCTAGTTGACCAACAATTCCTCAGGATACAAATTTTGACTCCGGCAACCAGCGAGGCAAGTAGACGTCATTCATGTGTCGACAGTGTGGGGGCTCAGTTATATCATGTTGCAGTATTAGTCATTTAGTGAGGCACACTACAGTGTGTAGGCCATTACTGGTAGTATGGCCTACCTAGGTCCAGTGTTGTAGTAGCCCAGGGAAGTTGAAGAGAAGGTGGGATGTGTCCCAGCCCGAGCTCCTCCACCTCCAACTGACAGAGTGATGCAATGGCCCAATCGTGAAGCGCTTGTGCGGGGTCCTGTGCCAGTCCTGTAGGTATTTAAGAAGGCTGAACGCCATTCTGGATTCTCTCAACACCCCCAGTACAAATGTTGCAACATTCCTTCTCATTCATGAAGCTCATTGATGACCTCCTAAAGATGCTGTCATTTTGTTTGTAACTTTATGAGAGGTTTTTGAGTGCAGATGGTGTACTAACAGGTTTTAAAAACCTAACATCACTCCTTCTAGTGCATTTGTATACTCTTTGACACATCTCGCCTTATTCTCCCACCCCCCCCCCTTAGTCAATATCTTTTAAAATGTCTTCCCATCCATCATACTCATAGGTGACCCCCAAAACATGCTGCTATTTTGTATATAACTGCAGGAGATGTTTTGAGTATAGGTGATGTACTAACACTTTATAAGAACCCAACATCACCCCTTCAAGTGGGATTGTATACTCTTTGACACTCTTTGACACATCTCAACCTTATTAACTAAGTCAAGCGGTCATATCTGGGTGTTAAAGCCTCCAATCATTAATCAACAGCACACATCAGGCTATAAACAGATGAGAGGCAAAGACAACAGATTTTAACACCAACAGCAACTCGGCCATAAGGATATTAGCATATGTGCTCCAGCCCCACCCCAGCACAGAAGCCCACACTCCCACTGACTTTACCTGTTTTTTTTTGTTCCAATTCTTGCTTATAATTAGTGCCACTAGGTTAAATATCTTTATTCGGTTAAGTTCATAACCATAAACTAACTTAGTAACATAATACATATATATCAAGCATAAAATCAGCATACTCACAATACAAATACAGAATAAACGTAAAATAATAAAATCACCAAGTATAAAACCTGATATGAATTTCATCGCCAGCGTCACAAATATAGCGGTTGCCACTAGCAGCATCAATTTTAATCAGGTCTAGAAAGCCTCGATCTTAACATAGCTCTTAAAAAGCAGGATATTATGAATGTAATATGATCATTAGATAGGAGCTGGAGGAACATAAAGGCAGGTCGAACCGGCGTAAAGTTCAAAGATTTCAGCAGAGGCGTGACGAACATTTTCTTAGGTGAGCTAAAATATCCACAAAACATCATAAAATGTAAGGTGTCCTGCGGAGACACATTTCTCACAGCTGCAAGGACCCAAAGAGCGAGGTGTGCTCCAACCACTAGGGGAAGCCAGCAGGTGATGCAATAAATTAAATCTAAATCAGGTCAGCAGAAATCTGTTCCAATCACTAGTAGCCATGGACTGGTATGGAAGCATGCCCTGGACTGTTTTTAAAAGGGTATGCCCCTGAACCAAGGGTTTTATCAGTTTTGGCTGCTCTCTTTGTAATGAATTGTATTCAGTTGGACTTGGCCCTCTCTGCAGGGTCTTCCCTGAACTTTTTACCTTCCTCCTACATTCTCTCTGACCTGTTTTTGTTGGTTTAATGACTCTGGGCACTTTACCACTGCTGCCCAGTGCTAAAGTGCATATGCTCTCCCTGTATATAATGTATAAATGGATTGGATTTCATGTTTGGCTTATTTGGTTTACTATCAGACCCCAGTAAAGTGCACCAGGAGTGCCAGGGCTTGGAAATACAAATGCTGCTGGTGAGCCTACAGCACTGGTTGTGCCACCCACTGAAGCGGCCTAGTAAAATGTGTCTAAGATCTGCCATTGCAGAATCGGCGTGCAGTCTGGTACTGTCATGCTGGCTGGGCAGGTGCACACACTTGCCAGCCCCTAAACCTTCCCTTTACTTCATGTGAGTCACCCCTATGGTAGGCCCAAGGGCAGGGTGCATTGTAATCATAAGGTAGGACAAGCCCTGATGTATGTGGCATGTCCTAATAGTGAATTACAGTCATTTTCGTTTTTCACTATTGCAAGGCTACCTGTTCTCATAGGCCAGAATTGGCTGCTGGAAATATTACACACTATAATCCCACAGGCTCAGGGAACATGGTAGAAAGTCAAGTTTAGTATGCCTGAACTCAGAATAATAAAATACATATTTAAGTAAAGTTTATTTTAATATCCTGTGTTTGCAAATACTACTTTTAGAAAGTTAGTATTTGCTTGCCTAACCATTTCAGCCCGCCTCTGCTCTGATGTGTATCTGCTGTCTGGTTTCTGTGTGTGACATTGCTGGGGAATTCCAGGAAACAGGCTGAGGCTGACAGGTGGTGAATAGAGAGATTACACCAGGATGGGTTGGGGGAGTGCCCCTTGACTCTGAATAGGGCTGTGCTCTGCTACCTCAATGCTGGCTCCGCCCCCTGGGGGGCGACTGATGATTCTGCCCTGCACCTTGTGAAGAGAGAGGGGGAAGACTGTCAACAGAGTACTCCTGGACTGTACTTGTCACCACAATGCTGGCTCCACCTCCTGTGGAGCGTCTGATGTCCCTGCCCTGCTCACTGAAAGGAGAAGCTAGAGTCTTCAAAACAAAGTGCTCAGGGACTGGACTGTATTAGGCAAAGGCCCCCCTGGCCTGCAAGAACAAAGGATTTTGTGTATAAAAGTAGGAGCCCTGCTCCTAAGAAATCAGATCCTGTTTGTGCCAAGAAGAAACTCTGCCTGAAGAGAAGGACCTGGAAAACCTGCATAGAGGACTACTGTACCTGACCTGGGAGACTGGCCTGTGGTGGGTGCTTTGCTACAAGAAGGAGAGGAAAAGACTGAGAAAGACTTTTGAATCTACTTGTGCATTCTTTGAAACGATCTCCAAGGGCTTGCGTGTGAGCCTGCCCCCTGAACTGAGCCCCAGGAACATTGGGCTCTACCCCCCTGAAGAAAAAGCGGCTGATTGTGCTGCCTTTCCCTGCAGTGCTGACCGAGGAAAGCTGAGTGCGTTGTGGAACTTCGCCACGCACTCTGAGAGCCTGTGCTCCCCTGTCCCGCCGAGCAATAGGACTTCTGCTTGGTCGCGCCGCAGCTTGCACCTTAAAGGCCAGCCCTGCCTGGCCCAAGCACCGTGACTGCTGCCAAACCGAGCCGTAGCTCGCAACGTAAGAACGGACCCGTCCGGTCCAAGCGCCGCAATTCTCTGGCCCCCGAGCCGTAGCTCGCAATGTAAAGACAGACTCCACCCTGTGTTCACTTTCCCCCGTGTGGTGTCCTGCTGGAAGCTCCCCGCGGCTTGCTTCGCCTTCAGCTGCTTCCCCTCTTCAGGACCGGAGCGGACACTGCCCAAGAGCCTGTGCCCCACAGTGCTTCGCTGCTCTAAGTAAAGTGACTACTGTGCCCGAGCTGTACCTCTCACCACCAGGAAGGAACCGCGACGTGGGACGTCTGACCGGCACCGCCACATCCGCCCCGAACTTTCCAAGAAAGACAGGGGTACTGTGCAACCCTCCGTACTGTGAGCCACGCCCCGGACTGAAGTGTCCGCAAGGCGCATACAATTTGGTGAAGCCTGTCCTGTCAACGCGGTACGAGTCGCACGGGAGTGCTATTACTCGTGCCCCTGTGTGACCCAGTATCGTTGTACGCATCGTACCGTGCACCGCGCCTTGGACTAAAGTGTCTGCGAGGCGCGTGAAACTCTGCAAAGCTTTCTTTGTTCATCCCGCTTGAATCGCACAGGAGCTTTAGGTTGCGCACAACCATTTAAAAACATTGCCAAAGAACTGATTGCTGCATTAGTATTGTGGAACCGTTTTAAGTATTATTGGAACTTGTAATAAGCCTGCTTAAACCTGCATATAAAATAATTCTATTTTTTACATAAAGCCAGCCTTGTGTCCATCTGTAGTGTGCCAACTGGTTACTGTATGTGGTTACAAATGCTTAACTCTTAACACTCTGGGGATCAGCCTTGCCTGCTCGCGCCAAGCCGCCTAGAGGGTGAGCAGGAGTTAGTTCCAGGAGTAAGTCTCTTGCCCTGACTAGAGGAGAGGGTCCCTGCTTGTCACAAGTGCTTGCCTGTGCCAACCAGAGACCCCCAAATCTAACATATTCCAAAAACTGATGCCTCACCCACTTCAACTCCAAAGTGTGCATGGACTGAGGACAATAAAATAAGCCCTCCCTACCAAAGCAGTTGAAGGGGGCCTTGACATATGCAATCGACGGTATCTTGTCCACGTGTTCAAGGGCCATACAATCGGTGAGTACCAGCCTATTCAACTGGGATTCCTTCCTAGTCCAGATCTTAATCCAACATAACTGTGGTCTGAAGGCAATTAAGTCTCCTCAGAGTTTTATTCTGAGATCATTATCCACACAAAAAGCTGGGGTGCTTTGTGGAACCCGTAACACATGTCTTAATAACATGTTTTCAACATTCTGGATACTATTAAGTTTGATGTATCCCCAGACCTCGTTTCCATATAGGATCTTAGAAACACCTTTAGGCTGCTACACCTTGGATAGAATTCTTGGGGGCCTGGACCCCAACCTCTGATCAAAACCATCCAGAGCGCCTGTGGCCTTGATAAACTCCACTTTCTTTACACCAATCAGGGTCTTCCAATTCATATTAGAGTCAAACAAGTCCCAGATATATGAAAAATGCATAGTATGGTTTCCCACATTGAATGTTTTGGATCTGGTGTACCATGGGCCATCTACCATCACATACGATTTAGTGAAATTTACTGCAAGGTCCAAATTAGTCATAAATGAAACAAACGTATCCAGTTATAACTGTAAATCTACTGTGGTGCACGCCATGCTGACCACATCATCAGCGTACAGTAGAACTGGAAGCGCTGTTGTTCCCACCTTTGGGCAGTCAGACTTACCTAGGAGAAGGGCTTACTCCAGATCATTAACACAAAGGCTGAATAGGAAGGGGGCAAGAATGCAACCCTGATGTACCCCCCCACAAGTAGTTCTAAAAGATTGGGTACGAGCTGATCCCGGAGAATGCCACAAAGAAGCTGAGGTCTGGGCATGAATATCAATTAGAAGGAACACAATATTCGGGTCCGCCCCTATTGCAAGAAGCAGGCCCCATAACTTCTCACGATTGACCCGACAAAAGCAGACATAAGGTCCATGAAACCAAGATAAATTGACTCAGGTTTGGCAACAGTGTACTTGCTAATAAATAAATAGAGATTTAGGCATTGGTCCATTATTGATCTGGCTCGTCTGAAGCCATATTGTAACTCTGAAAATATGTATTTTCCATCTGCCCACAACATCCACCTATTAAAAGTATCCTTCCCAGGACCTTCACCATTGCATCAATCAGGGATATTGGTCGGAAACATTGGTTGTCCTTATCCTTCCTCTTAAACACCAGTTCAATTAGTGTGGTGGACCACAAGGGTGGGGTGCCCCTCCTCACCACCGCGTTAAGGACAGGACCATTATCACGGTTGGACCCCAGATCTCAATATCATCCAAAAGCAGATCAGGGGGTATCCTATCAAGCCTGGGGACTTATTGCGTTTTAGCACCTGGATGCCCTGAGTGACTACATCTAGCGCAAACATCCCATTTGACTCTGCCACCTGCGAACCCATTCTGGTCCTCTTTGCCTCCACTTGACTCATAGTTATAGATCCTTTCAAAGTGCTCTATCCACTGTTGCTCTGTAATGTGATGATATAGATCAGGGCCATTTATGCTGGCAAAGAACAGCTGATTTATTACATACCAAAACAACTGCATTATCTATGGTCGTGCAAGCTTGTTCTAGATTGTCCCTGGCTCTCTTTCTAATGGTGGATTTACCACAAGCAAGTGCTAGTTTATATACCTTACTGCAGGCAGTGACCCATTCCTTGCCTCTAGGTACCTGCTTTAGGGTTGCCTTCAGCAAATGAAGAGCTTCGGAGCAATTGCGATCAAACCATATTGATTCCTGTGGCCTGTCGTTTGTTGCAGGAACATTGAGTAGCTCTAACACCTTGGGTGAGAGGCGAGCATATGCCAACACGATAGCTCCACTTGAGGAACGTGTATCCAAACATGGAGATCTTGTGTTGTCACCCTGAAAAAAGAGAGTGCATGGTCTCCACGTGAGATCACCTAAGCCTCCTACCTTGACCTATGAGGGAGAGCACAACCTGAGCCACTGATAAGGCCCTAGCACCACCGTTTAACCCACAGATCTTTAGGGACAGGGGTTTATGATCACTGAACGCTCGGTGCCCTATACTAAAATTGGAAATAAACAAGAACAGGGGAGATTATACAAATCTCTTTTTTTTCGCTGAGGGACAACCCTTCTCTCTAAAAGTTGATAAAATACAGGGATTGATAGACTTGCCAAATTTCTCCATAGAGAAAACAAGATTGTAGGTGCTTAGGATTGTGCTGAGATCAGATCCCTCCCTTGTAATAAACATATGCATCCCCTCTGCCAACATACATTTGGGTTTGCTAATTGATAGATCTAAAAGACAATCAAATAAATGACAATTACAATTGCCCACGAATATAATCTTCTACATCTCATATCTGTTCCCAGTCACATATTCATCGGCAGAGTTTAAAGAGGAGAGGGTAAATGCCTCGTCTGACCCGGCTTTAGCATTATACACATTAATTAAAGCACAAGATGTACGTCCCTGGAGGGTTTATTTCTGCGCTTTCAGCAGATACGAGTCTCAGGCAAAATCCATAATTTTCCCATGCAATTCCAGGGAGACAAAAGTAATAAATCCCCCTTAACCCTCTCCGCAACTGAAACACAGCAGGGGTAAAATATGTTTTGTATCCTTCTAGGAAAAAAGGTTATGCTCTTCCAAAATTTCTTGTAGACAAATCACCTAGTATTTCATAGCAAACTGCATCCAGTTGCAATCCTTAAACGATGCTGGCAGGCCCGCAAAATTCTAAGACAACAACAGGAAATCATGCAAGTTACTAGCCAATATATCCGGTGGGGGTCTTCTACACAGGGAAGTAGAAGGGGGCATAGATGGAACCAGGGGCATACGTCACTCACAGATCTTAAGCTTCCTCAAAGGAGCAAATCTATTTGTTGTCTGCAAAGATGTTGACACAAAGGGAGAATATAGGGGTCTGCTCCAAGTGCTCGAAGAGCCCTTCTCCTGTGGGACTTGATTCCAAAAGGTAGGACACATTTTTTCTAGATTGCAAGCAACCCCCATGGAAAGGGCCTGAATGCTGGACAGTCTAGGAGATCTAAAAAGGATAAACATTGTCAAGACGTGCAGCTATAGTGGTCTATTAAAGTTTACCACAAAACAATCCCCAGCCCACTTCTTACATCAGACCCCAGCCAGTTCACCCTTCGCACCATGTTGATAGAACCATATATTTGCATACCCAAATTAGAGTACAAGTCTAACCAGTGAACCACCTTATTATTCAGATCCTAATTGGATTCTGACATAGACCTTGTCAAGGGAGGGACATTTCCTAGGACCACTACATAAGCGGTAGTGGCAGGTGGTAAGTTAATTACCACCCCTGACTTAGGGGGCATACGCTGAACCAGTGACTGTAAACTCAATCCTGCAATAGAAACTGATGGGCCTAACAGGACGGAGAGATCAAGGAGAACATTATTTAACACCATAAGAGAACAAGGTATTTCATGGGGAGATTCTGGCCTAACCAGATTCACTTGCGAGTTTCATGACTAAACAGGAACTGTCTTATCGGTTGCACTACTTTTTGAGGAGCAAGGTCCAAGTGATGCTTCTCCCAAGGATTTCAAACAGTCCAGGATCTGTGACAATCTGGATTCACATGCAGCCTGATTCATCAACGGGCCATTTTGCGAGCCCCTAATAGCGAATCATAGCGATTCGCTATTAAGGACTCGCAAAACGGTAATCATGTAGGAATCGCATAATAAAATGCAATTCCTACTGATTCCTTCCAAAAGGCCCATAGGAATGAATGGGGAGTATTCCTTATTTGCGATTAGCAATTAGCTAATCGCAAATAAGATTGCGATTTGAAGGGTGCCAGGGGTGTCCACAGGACACCCTGTAGCACCCCTCAAATGAAATTTCACACAGGTGTTGCACACACACATGTCCAAAGGACATGTGTGTGTGTAACATGCAACTCAGAAAAATGCTTTTAAATGCATTTTTCTGAGTTTTCGCAATTTACCGCGAGGTCTGACCTCGCGGTAAATTGCGGCAAGAAATTGCGAATTCGCAATTTTGAATTGGATGTTGAATTGCATTTAAGGAATCTCTAATAGAAATTCCTTAAATGTAATTCCTCGCACATTTGCGACATCGCAATTAGCGATTTTTGCATTTGGGATGCTGAATCCCAAATGCAAAAATCGCTCTCGCAAAGGGCCGGATTCTCAGAATCCGGCCCCTTGAGAGCGCAATTTCGGCTAGTGAATCGGGCGGTAAGTGTTTGACTTGAGACGATTGGTTCTATTTTTGGCATTGAACACTTTTGTGAAAACATTTTTGAACTTCCCTGAGTGGCCATTCAACATGAAGCCCCGGGTGGGAGGAGCTTGGCATAAGCTCCATTTGCTTGACCACATTAATATAACTGCACGCATGTCAGTGGGCTGCTGCCCATTTCCTGCCCTTATTCTTGTGGCTTGAACTAGTATGGGTGTGCTGATGCGTAGGGTCAGCAGCCCTGCCCACCTCAAAGGTGAGGCTTTTGGCATGGAGCCATATCCTGATTTCCTTCTGGTGAGCTTCTTACATTTGAGCTATGAGATTCAAGATGCACAATTGAACCACCTGGAGGGTGGGAGAATCTTGGAAGAGCAAAATAGGGACCATCCACTGTCAGATAGCCACCTCTCTGCCAGGGTAATCTCCTTCGAGACTACCCCCACCATCCATGACAGAAAGCCATCCCTGGTGGTGAGTCGAGGTGCTACTTGTAGGGACGATGACTTTGAGGGAGCCACTTTTCTTTTTCCAAAAGCTCAAACAGAACGAAAAAACAATATATGCCCAGCACAACATGCCAAATGTGGCCTGTCAAGGCAGTTTGTACCAGAGAGCATGGAGTCAAGGTCTTGCACCCCCACAAGAAATTAGGCCAAAGGGACATTCGCTTAAAGGCACAACAGTGGAAACCCCCAGCTGGAAATAGACACAAGGATTTCAGATCAATTGGACCCCACACTTGTGCAGCAAATCACAAAATTGCCGAACTGATGCTCCACATGACTCAAAACTGGTTCCAGGGCCAAGACAGCCTTGCTAACAAAGTCATATCCAAGAAGAAGTCCAGGAGTAGAACACAGTCAAGGCAAAAACCAGGAGCTATGAGCATACCTGAGTGGGAGGGTGATGATATTGAAGGAGTCTGATGACACCCAGCTGCTGTACCAACAGGACTTTGCCAAGCCCTGCCTCCTCCTAACACTGATAGGCCCGCTCTTGACCTGGCCTTAGCCCCAGCCGAAACCCAGGAACCTCCAACATTTGTCCCGCGCAGTGGGAGTCCTTGGAGCACCTTAGAGCATAGTGATCAAGTCAGCCTCACCTCTCTCCTGGCAGGTGTGGGAAGCATAGTCCCCACAGCATCACCTTCTCTCCCCACGAAGTGGGAGACCTTGCAGCACTTATGAGCACAATGATCCGGGCAGCTCCTCTTCTCTCCTGGCAGGTGTGGGACTCATAGTCCCCACGTTGTCTCCTTCTCTCCCCTGTCTAATCTGCAGTGATGGGTCCAATAGTTACAAGGATATTTTATACATTTTGGTGACCCACACATCATGGAAGGGCACCCTAGGTGAAAACAATGCCTCCGGATACAAATTGTGTCTGTGGGAACCGCCAAGGCAAGTAGACGTTGTTCATGTGTCGACTGTGTGGGGGCTGTCATATCATGTAGCAGTACTAGTCATTTAGGGAGGCACACAATCATGTCTAGTGCATTACTGATACTATGGCCTACCTGTGACCAGTACTGTAGGAGGCCAGGGCGGTTGAAAAAGATATGACGTGTCAAAGCCCGAGTTCCCACACCTCCAAAAGATCAAGTGCTGCAATGCCCCAATTGTGAGAAGATTGTGTGGAGTCTGGTTCCAGTCCTGTTGGGATTTAAAGAGGCTGAAATTCATCCTGGATTCTCCCACCCCACTTAGTCCATATCTTTTAAATTGTCTGCCCATTCATCAGACTCAGGTGACCACAAAAGACCCTGCTATTTTGCAAATAACTGCAGGAGAGGTTTTGAGTGTAGGTGATGTACTAACAATTTACAAAAACCCAACATTACCCCTTCAAGTGGGATTTTATACTCTTTGACACAACTCACCCTATTAACCCAGTCAATCGGGCATACCCGGGTGTCGAAGCTTCCAATTATTAATCGACAGCAGACCTAAATCTATAAATAGATGAGTGGCAAAGACAACAGCTTTTAACACCAACAGCACCTCTGCTATAAGGCGATCAGCATATGTGCTTCTGCCCCACCTCAGCACAGAAGCGCACACTCCCACTGACTTTGCCTTTCTTTTTGTTCCAACTCCTTGCTTATAATTAATGCCACTAGAATTATGTGGCAGGGAGTAACACTAGCGAAAGGGTTGATTCATTCTTTCCAGCAAGAAAAGGCAAATTACGAGGCATAACGCAGCACATTCCATGGCAGCAATATTCTGTAATGTTGTCTTTTTAACAAATATCAAAACTTTCAGGGGGAAAGCTTCATTTGTACCAGCATAATACTGAGTACACAATTTAAAATTAGCCATTAAAGGTCCTAAAATGTCTGCCGCTATGCTGCACCAGATATGGCACTTTCAAAGTAACTTTTGAACCATATAAGGCCAATTGTTGTTGAAATCAGCACAATATGCATCAGGTGGTGGGTGACGTGGCAACTGCAGGTCATATGTATGTGAAAAATATCACGTCTGCAGAACTGCATAATCCAATGGTCCTTCTCACTGAGAACTTGAAATATAGGTAACCATCCTTGGCAAATACCTGTCTTCTACGATTCCTGATTGGCAGTGCCGACCTCAGCAGTTCACGACGGTGCTGATTTAATTTACCCCAACACATATCATTAGAACATTTGCTGTCATTTGTTTCTTAGATTTTCTATCTATCGTGTTTTTACTCTTTGAAACCCCGTCCCAAAGCAAACGCCTATATATTTAAAAATGATAGACTTTGCCTTTTTCCACTTGCTCAGTAGTTGTCTTGTTATTTTAGGTGATGTGAATATTAATACGACGCTGTCATTTGCGCAGAGCCAGTACACAATAAACTCAGGAGCAATGTTGTTTAGACTTAGTATGGCTCATTTTTGGTATCCTATCCCTCAGATGCCAATCACAGTAGAGACCTTGACCATTGCCCGTGTCACTCAGTAATGAATCTTACCGGTAAGTAACCGGGCATTGCAGCTGCAGTCACATGACGCAGATTGGTTGAAAAGTAAAAAAAAAATGCAAGGTCAGGACTAAGTCTAGTAAGCTTTATATGAGGAAATAGGATATGTCAGTAGAGCTATATACTTTGGAATTCTGTGTCTTCTATAATATATATATATATATATATATATATATATATATATATATATATATATATATATATATATATATATATATATATATATATATATATATATATATATATATATATATACATATATATATTTATTGTCCTAAATGAGCCTAGATGTGATTTTAAGTATAATGATTTTATTTTTTTGAATTTTAAATGCAATTTGTATATATTCTACCATGATTTTTTTCAATCGAAAAAAGATGAACTTGTCTTAACCTGTTTCCGAGTATGACAGAATCATTTTTCTCTAGAAAAACAGACCCCTACAGAAGGACAGAAAACAGTGGACTGTGGCGCGTGGACGAAAAACGCAGATGGAGGAATTTTCACTTCTCCCAATTATCCCAGCAAGTACCCTCCTGACACCGAATGCATCTACATTATAGAAGGTGAATAACCAATAATGCCGGAGCGCGTGGATTAATTGACTTGCACATAAATAATAGATGTCCACTTAAACAGAAAGTGCTGCAGCGAAAAGTACAGTAGAATAGGGCTGGGAGGTGGGCTGCAGTAATGTGTGAGGGAGACACTGGTGTGAAATATGGCCGCATTCCTTACTGCGTCGACGTGCAGTCCCCAGTCCCTTCTCATATGAGAGTGAATAATTGTATTGATTAAGTTCCATAAAATCAATTCATTTAATTCATATTCACCGTTAGGCCGGCTTAACTGTTGGTATGACCTCAGCGGCCCATTTGCAATTCTCAGAGGGTGTTGATTAACAGACCATCAAATCTGAGCTGGGTATATTAACAAAGTAACGGATGTATCGTTTATCTCTGTAAACATATCAAGATTCCAATTTGTAATCTCCCAAGGTTAACTGTCAGCCATATTTGAATTCGCTCTGTCATGCATTCTGCTCGCACGTTCTTTAGTAAATGTCATGTTTTTGGCACTGCACACATTTTATCAAAGTATTGAACAGTACAAGATGGTGGATTATGAGTTTGAGCTATGAGTAACATTTTGTTGGATTATGCAAAATTGTTGAATTTGGTTGGATTTTTTTTTTACTCACATTGCGATATCGTTTGAAAATTGAACAGGAGGCTATGCCTCGTGTTCAAAAGTAATGTGTTGACAAGGACAAGGTGACAGGTTGAGGAGACAATATCTCTTGCAAGAAATTTTCAGCTTGAACCAGGAACCAGTTGAAAATATAAGTGGAATTTTGTTGAGGATAAATGCACATAATTGCACAAAATTCCCATATTAAGAAATTAGAGAACTCCATTGGCATTGTAGACATTTCACAGTGGCCAATTTCTAATCAAACTTAATTACAAGCTTATATTTGGATTAGTTATTGCCAGATGTTCACACATAGATTTAATCTAGATATTCCAAATATTATTAGAGTCTAATTTAATTCCTATGGAGTTCGAAAAGCAGGTTAGTTTGATTGACACACTATTATTTAACTGGTGGTCGTCAGAGGTTAAGTCACATAGTGGAAAATACTAAGGCCCTCTGTATACAACACAAATTGAAGAACTTGAACCTGTTTGTTGAACTCGTGGGTTCTAATTATTCAGGTATGGTGGATGTTATTATTATATCCATAACTGAATGTGCGAATAATGATCACTTGCATGTATCTCCACTAGTAGGAGGTGACCCGTATTGAGTTATTTGGTAGTATCAAATTTGTGTTATAGACACTGAGTAATGTAGTGTCACAGAATTTCTGTATACATTTTCAGTAATCTCCAGGAGTGAGTCCAGCTTTTCATTTTCCCAGTTCTTACCTCACCAATATAAACAGGCACATGAAAAGTTAGATCCTCTTCTAGCTGTGGGAAGGTGTAAGTGGGTCGCCCTCTCTATTACAATCAGTGTATAAACTTAAAAACTCAGAAGAGTTAACAAAGAACAGAGACATTGACAGTGGGCATTCTGACTATGTGGCGATGAACCAGAACTACGGTCTGGTACAAAGTAGAGTCAGAGTCAACGTAATGAAGATGCCTGGTACCTAATCAATTACTACACAATCAAATGATGGATGGAATGCTGAATGAATCATACATTCACCCCCAGTCAAGAGATCTTGGTTAAATCCAAAATCCGTCTATCATATGTTCTTTTTGCATTTGGTACCTAACCCATCATCACTTTTATCCTCTTCCTTATTCGAGTCAGGGCCAGACTGGGAACCTAAAGCAACCTTGACAATTTTGTAGGACTGCCACCCTCTCCCCCGTTGGAGGGAGGTGCAGGTGCAAGTGTAAAGCACTGCTGCTTTTGTTACAGGGGGCCGATATTGCAGCAACGCTGCAAAACCGAACCCCAGTAACAACAAAAAACGTCCCTCACTACTACAAATCGGGCCCCCACCTTTGCAGCGTCCTGGGAAACCATACAATGCCTGCTACAGCCAGTCCAGCTGTGGTCCCAGTCCTTCCAACACCAATATGTACCAGGCAGGATAGTAGATTAATAATTGATCACACAGAACCAAACAATGCAGACCTATCGTGGGAGATTTATTTTCAGTGCAGCAATGCAAACTTAGGCATTAGCTGTGCCCAAAACTTCCTCAGCACATGAGGATCAGCAACTTGAGTCTCATAATACAAATGGATGTGTTCAGGAAAAACTCAGGCGATAGCCCCATGATTTCTCCTATCTGGAATACCTATACTCTAAACCAAAAGGTTTGTGTTGGACTTGGCCCTTTGGACAGGGTCATCCCAGGACTTTTTTCCTTCCTCCTGTATTTTTTCTGACCTGTTGGTTGTTTTATGTCTCTGGGTACTTTTTCACTGCTGATCAGTGCTAAAGTGCATATGCTCTCTTTTGTAAATTGTTGTAATGGATTAGTGACTCCATGATTGGCTATTTGATTTACTTGTCAGACCCTAGCACAGTGCACCATGGGTGCCCAGTACCTGTAAGGCAAATGCTGCTGGTGGGCTTGCAGCACTGGTTGTGCCACCCACAGACGCAGCTTGTAAAATATAGTTTAGGCCTGCCATTTGCAGAGCCTGTGTGCAGTCTGGGACAGCAATGTTGACTTGGCAAGTGCACCCACTTGCCAGTCCCTAAACCTTCCCTTTTCTACATGTTAGTCACCCCTATAGGCAGGGTGCATTTTATGTGAAAGGTAGGACATGCCCTGGTGTTTGTGGCGTGTCCTGATAGTGAATTATAGCCAATTTAGTTTTTTACTATTACAAGTGTTTGTACATCTAATAGTCGAAGTCGTATGTTGGTTAAATTGATCTAAATGTATGCTGCGCACTAGTAATTTTATGACACTCTGGATTGTTTACTTTTGAATTGGGTAACTTTCAATATTTCCTAAAAATGTTTTTCTTGGAAAGAAAATATTTTCGATTTGATTTGACTAGATGAACGTGGATCACCACAGCCTACTCACAGTCCGACAAAATTATCAGTTTAATCCAGTTACTGCGAATGGACAAAGAAGGCTGTCTAGCCTTGACATCTGTTCCAAAAGAAACAAAGACGTTTAAATATAAATATTATATATGGTTCAACTATATGTTAACTGTGTTGTATGTTGGAACAACGCATGCCTTCACCAAGCATGCTGTTACCCAACAGTCTTTACAATGAATGCGTCTTTAACATACATTCCTTTACCACGCATATCATTACAATAGCATGCCTTAGGGAAAGCTTTGAACCTAGAAGCGGTATCATTTGCTATTCCTGCTCCATTCTGCGGAACAGTAGGTAAAGCGTTGGACATTAAAGTCCAAAGCGACTTTCCCTAAGCCATGCCGCTGAACAATATGCATGGTAAACACGCATTTGTTGTACCGCCTGCGTTGTAACAGCAGTACGTGATTGACGCCTCATTGTAAATGCTGTTTCCCTGCAAACTGCAGCACCCATGGTATGGGCTCATTCAAATGCCTCAATAAGAGGCTTCATCGCTTGAGGAAGGGGACTGAAAAGCTTGTTAAAGCAAATTCCAGTCTCAGTTTTAGCAAAACGAGAGAAATAGGGGAAGCACTACGGCATAAGGAAAGCACCATAGCAGTGTTCTTCTCAATACATGGCACTGATCTCCCTGTAGCGGGACTGCAGCATTTGCCACCAGAATAACAACTTTTTCAAGAGGAATTTACAAGTATTCTCACAGAGTCCCTTTGATAGCACCATTCCTAAAGGGTCCTGGAAACAGCAACAAATCTTAAGCTGGCATCAGAGTATGTACCATGGGATGTGCAAGCACAAGGCTCCTCAAAATATTGAAAGCTAAAGGTTCATCTTGCACATCTGTGGTCAGGGCTCCCTACAGTCCTAGAGGGCTGCCAACTGAACTCTTAGTGTGGAGACAGTAAGTCCAAGAAGAAACCCCAACCGTAAGAAAAATCAGAAACTTGTTAGGATCATGGCACATGGAATGTAAGAAAGAGTATAAGCGAAAAGTCAAAAGCGACTCAATGGGGGGCATATGTCCACAGGGTGAAGGGTCTACTCAAATGTTGGATGGGACGTGACACCTCGGCAGGTTATAGATGCCTGCATTTCAGTTTCCAGACAATCAGACACATGATCATAAGCAGCAAGGTGGATCTTTGACAAATGTATCCCTTCCGGGTTTTGCTGATCGTTGTTTTCTGTCAGTGCTGGGTGCCGATTGTGGAGTTTGTGGCAGGTCCAGTATTTATGGGAACTACTCCCTTTTCCGCATGATGCAATTTCCACGTGCCTGCTTATAGTGTAGGTGTTTGCTTACTATAGATGTCATCCATTGCGTATGCACAGCTAGTGAGTTGCATCGTCTCCTGCTGTGGTGGATTGTCTCTGCCCAGGCCAGGGAGCCATGCCTTCTCATCACCATGAAGAAAATGAAAACCTATGTACAAGAAGGAAGGATGAACATTGAAGAAGGAGATGGGCATAACAGGATGTGTCAGGCGAGGACAATCCTCTTGTATCATTGCCGTGGGGGGCGAGTGAAGCTGTATTTGAATAGGTAATTATTTCAGGAGGCAGCGAATTGCCTGAACCAGGGGTGGGTTGCTCTTGTGACAAAATGGCTTAGTCGAGGGATGAAATGGTAACACTCTGCTTTGCTTTGTCTTTCCATTATTCATAGTTGCAAGGGTCAGAGTGAATCCCATTATGTTTCTCAGCAATAGCTACTCATTTGCAGCAATTTTAATTAATTTATATTCTTGTAAATGTTTATAAGATTGCACAAGTGCATTCCATTTCCTCATACAATAATTGAATGATGAAGAGATTCAGAGGAGTTTTCAAGGGTCTTGATTATACATGTTCTGAGATTGGTTCGACCTTGGGTGAATTTCTCAGAGACTAGAGATTTGCATAACATTTTAGTTCGGTGTTAATGTAACTTATATACAGTTCTTCAGCTTGCAGTGTTTCTCCTTTCATAAATTATGTAATGTTACTGTAATTTATAAAGCGCACATGCACCGCACGGTCTCTAGGAGTTTTGCAGGATTCTATGCAAAACCACACTTATTTAACTTGAAATTTTATTAAAAGTACAATAATAACAATTAAGCACATACTACTTCAGGTAAAGTGAACATGAGAGAAAAACATACAGGACAAATAATAAAAATGGAAAATAATCCATCACAGTTTTCAGCTATCCATCATTCGAAGCGTTACTGGAATGTGCACAGAGCCTTGGTCCCTTCTCAATACCGACGCACACTCACCTGTAGGACGTCTCAGTTCTCAAAAAGATGTTTTAAGACTAAACTGCCCCATAGGCCCATCAAGCCCATTTACTGCCAGCTTATTCACCTGATTGCTTTTCATATTCACTCTGCTCCTTTCAGAGAAAAAACGAGGCCTCTGAAGGTTATATAATTACCTCTGTTGCTGAGACAAGGAGGAACAAACTGGTGTAAGACTTCTCACTGTGGGGCTCTCACACGCGGGTAGTCCCTTTGTTAAGAGCAAATTTGCATCCTTGTTCTAAACGTGTGTTTCTGTGGTACCTGAAAATATGTGTTGTTCCTTCCTCTCTTTTGTGGTTTATACGTCAGCCATATTCTGCATGTGAATTTGTAACTTTTACTACCAGGTCTGTACTCATGTCTTCCATTTCCCGTGTCTGCATTTCTGATTTCTTTCCTAGTGCCTTTGTGGTCACAGTGTATGGGTTCCAAGAACAAGTGCTTTAGTTTTTTTTCTCCAGGAATAAATCACTCAGAGTCTCCCTGTCCTCCGTCTACTTGTCTGGGTGCACCCTTTCGTTGTGCCACCCCGTTACATTCCCTCACTGTTCCACCTTCTACTTGCACAAGAGTCTCACTGTCCATGTTCTTCTCTGGTCTAGTGCCTCTTTCATGGTTTCTTGTTATGAGAATGGCCTCCTGTCTCGAGACTATATGTCTCCTTTCACTCTGTACGTCTTCCTGTCTCACTTGTTTTATTGTCAATGTTTTCGTGGAAATTGTCTATGTCTCCACGTCCTTGTGCCTGTGTGTTTGTGTCTCTCTATGCCTGTGTCTCCTGTTTTCTATGCCAACGTGTGTGTCTCTACTTCTCATTGTGTGTGTCCCAGCACACTCATACTTACACAATCGTTGGGATGTATTGTCAATGGCTACATTTTTGTTTTATGTTTCAAGTGACGTGTCAATGTGTTTTGTTCTCATGCTCTGCAACAGGTTTTCACAGGCTCTGAATCAGTACCTTGTGCTCTCAATGCTACTGTCTATATCTTATGTTCCTAATCTCTACCTCTCTCTTTTCCATTGGATATGTCTACTTGTTCTCTGGTTTTCTTGTCCCATTGTTTCCTGATTTCTCACTTTTAGGACTTCTCCTTGTCCTGTTGATTGCCATTGCCACTGTAAACCTGAGTCCTGATATGTCCCCGTAGCTCGTTGTCTACACATATCCCAAATTCCTCATGCACCACAGTGGCATCCCAAATTCCTTAATCTTCTGAGTCTGTCTCCCTGGTCTAATGTTTTTCTTTGTAACTCACAGTGCATGTGACCGTGCCTCTCTATGTCTTTATCTCCTACCTCTTGCTTCTATATTGCCCATCTCGTTATGGCCATAATGTCCTCCTGTCCTTGGCTTGCTTTTCTTTGTCCTTGGATTCTAGCCCCCTTGTATTTGTCTCCCTATCCATGTGCCCCCTTCCCATGTTTTCATCTTCCTTTATTCTTATTGGTATCTCTTTTCCCAAATGTCTCCCCTAGCCATTTTACCTACCCCAAAATCTTAGCAAGCGTGCGTCTTTACATTCCAGTATTTTCCTATCTGACAGTCTCCCCAAATTCAATATCTGCCCTTTCTCCAAGTCCAAAAATTCCTCTTACAGACTCTGCCTTTCCAGGTGCCCCCTTCTCATACTCTCTTCCCATCCCGCTGCCTATTTTTACTGCTGCTTCTCTATCCCTCTGTCTTGCTTTCTCACAGGTTATGGACAGCTTTAAAAATATTTCGGGGTGCTACAGCGCCAATTTCACCATTTACAGCTCCCTCGGGTGCGCATCTCTCTCCCCGACCAATGTCCACGAGCAGGAAGGGGAAGAACTTCCTGCTCAGTGGACACCAATATGAGAGCAGCTCCAGGATTGGTGGGAGCAGGCTAACCCAGCACTCAATTTTAGGCTGGGGGCCTGTGCCAGCAATTCCCAGCTGTTTCACAGTCATGGGATGGCTGGGTTTACAATGTGCATGTTGGGCTGGCTGTAGCAATACATCCAGCCAACCCGACATGAGCACTTCAGGGGCAGCTGTAATCCTAAAATTGGAGGATTCATCCCTGCTCTCACACTGCAGTGTTTAAGTAAAATGACATCAAAGTGACATTTCACTTATCTGTGTGTGCTTGCTGCCCTCGCAGCAGACAGGGTGACGCCCCTCCACTCAAACAGAGGAGCTGCACCTGGTTATGCATTTCACTGCCTCCCTGTGCCACTGCCTTCCTCTTGTACTGTTTCTCTGTCCTTCGAAGCCCATGTGCAAATGCCACCTGTCATGGTGTTTCACTCTCAAAATGTCTCATTTTTGTCTTTTCTGTATTATCATAATCACCCTATAGATGGCATACAAAGTGCACTTGCCTCCAATCACCATTCTCCACCCTCTCATAGAGACACCTGAGTCAGATTTGGTCTTCACAGTGTGTACTTTTATTAGATTACATTTCTGGGCAATTACTCCATTGGCCTCTCTTATTTATTGTAAAAATATTTAAAATTACTTTGCTTATCAACACCACAGCATTTAAATAAACCTCAAAATTATACATTGTCATTATATTTACAACCTGCTCTCCAAGGGGCCTTTTTGCTTGACATTCGGGCTGTGCCAGCAGGCCACAACCAAGATAGCCTGCTCTCCTTAAGTTGGCCGCCCTCCGGTCAACAGAGCCGCAGGTAAATAATCTGCCACCACTTGTGACAACCAACGGCTTCCAGGGTAGAGCTAGAGAATCCAGAGCCAACAGCAGGTCATCCCCAAATGTCTTGCCAGCCCGGAGCCCCTGATGATTTCCAAGACCTGTTCTGGGGTCAAAAAATGGCACCGACTAAAGGAGTCCCTGTCATTCCTCTTGAGTACGCCCCAACGTGACTTAGGCTAAATAAAGGATCGGGCGCGAATAAGGGGTGGTGATCAATGCTCCCTTAAAGGTGAGTACGCTGCAAAAAACATTAGGTTAAGATATAAAAAGATCGGGCACAAAAGGTAATTTCCTGCCGCCAGCGAACCGGCAATCTTCGTATTTACCTCCTCAGAGTGCCCGTGAACCATTTCATAACAATTCTTGACTCGATCACTCACGCCCACTCACCGCTCTAGATCCACAACGTCGATCGCTCTGATCACCACCATGAATGCCACACACGAACCGCACTCTTTGATCGCTCTGATCACCACCATGAGTTCCACACACGACCCGCACTCTTCGATCGCTCTGATCACCACCATAAGCGCCGCAAACGACCGGCACTCAAACCACAGAGCCCCCTGGGCATCCCCCATAAAGAAAATATGAGCCTACAATCGCATGAAATTATATGATCCTCCCCCGAAAAGCACAGTGTGAGGCCCGCTCACCTGCTCCTAGAATCGCCTGGACTCGTTCAAGTCCGACATGCCGCACTCGGTCCCAGCAGGAACTTCTGATGCGACCTCCGACCCCGGGCAGGAGAGTGGACAAAAGGGTGCGAGTCTACTGGCTCTCTGCCTTATCAAGCCTCGCGCCAGCCTTAATTGCTTCCGGGGTCAGCCTCCCTTCTTCCTGACGCACTTCTGGCTTGAAGGTTGGTATCCCCTTCCGGGTCATGTGACCCGGAAGGTATCCCTACACTGTCCGGCTCTTTGTTGCCACTAAAGTCGCCACTCCCCTTAGGTGGGGTGGCGCCCTTCACTGTCTGTGTTATCCTGTTCACTTTCTCTATTTTCTTACCCCAGCGTCTGTATTTTTCCCGCTCATATTTTCATATATACGTGTGCCTGTGCTTCTCTTCACCAATATTTATATTGATATCCTAATGCTCATATCCATGTTGCAGAGTCCATGCATCTCTATCACAGTGTGCATATTTACCGGTCCCATTTCCTGTGGTTCTTTCTCTCAGTTCCCAATTTCCATATCACAGCACCCTTTTCTCCCAGCCTAGTGTCACTGTTTCTCTGTCCTACTAATACTTTCCCTATGTCCCTCTCTCACAGTGTCCTAGTGTTGGTGTTATCCTCTGCAGTGACCATATTGCCTATCTTGCTGTTGATGTTTAGCCTATTCCAGATTTTTTGAAAACAGGCTTTGGGAACATCCAGTCAGAGTGAGAGTGGTTGTGGTGACGAAAGTGGTAAGAAGTTCATTTACTGTGCATTTGATAGTGGGTGTCAGTGCCTCTATGTGCAGGGTGGTTGCTGAAAGTTGTGTGTGCTGATCAAGTAGAGGTGGATGTGTGCTGGTGTGGTATGGTATATGTGAGCATTTCTTGGTGCAGATACCCCTGGGTGTAGATGCAGTATAGGTGTCAGTGGGTGCTGGTAGTACCGGGTGGCCATGCATGCTGCTCTGGGAGTAGTGTTGGTGTCCTTAGGTGAGGATGCTATTCAGGTGGCAAAAGTATTTTTCCCTACAGATACCAGTGAGTGTGACTTTGTGTGACGCAGGGCATAGATGTGATACTGGTACCACTGTGAATGGAAGGTGTGCGGTTGCCACTGTGGACACATTTCAGATGTTAGTATATTGAAAAGTTACTGTGCTTCAGACACTATGCAAGTTCTAGTGAGGGCAGACCAATTCAGATACAAGTGGCTTTGAGTTCAGTGGAAGTCGCTAGGAATTTCGGTTGAAGCAGTTGGGCAGATTAACAACATTTGGAGGTGATGCACAAGCATTCATTATCTGACTTATTTTGTAGTCCTGGTCATGACACTCAAATGCCGCATCTTGGAATCACTGCCATAGAGAGACGTCTATTTTTAGTGCTTTCCAGAATAAAATTGGTCTGCTGTTTTCTGGAGGGCTGAAGATGTTCCTGATAATGATGTCCCACCCTTATGTGTTGAGCTAAAGATGGATATGGTGATAAGTGGACATACGTGGAGCGGTGGATTTGATTATAGGTTTTCTTTGTATATTATAGGATGAAGATAGACCGGAAAGGGTTGTCAGTATCTGTGACGTGACCGTAGTTATTTTTTTAACTGAACTTGAGGGAAGGGGATGGATTTATGTACGAAGGGTAGTGAGGGTTGTTCTGGTTGAGAAGCTATTATGGGAGTGTGAAGGGATGAAGGAGGATGTGCCTGGAATTGCAATGATAAATGGAATTTCAAGAGGGAGTATAGTGAAGAGAGAGATGAAATAAACACTTTGAGGAAATCAAAATGCATTATTATGTCTAAATATATAGACTGTTGACAGGCTTTACCAGAATAGAAGAGGAAAATGATGGCAATGCTTGGAGTGAGGAAGAGAAATTACAAGATTGTGATGTGTGGAGAGCATGCTTGAGAGTGGAATGAGATAAGGTCATTTTTTGGAGTATGGAGAAAACTATGCAGAATTATGTTCTGTATGGGGGAGGTGGTGACAGGTTGTGGTTGCTTTGGTGAGCTAAGCTAAGGTGGAGTTGTGAGATGGTGTAGTGTGTGGGTCTGAATGAATGATGTGAGTATTTGGGGTAAGGTGTGAGATACCTTCATATTGATGGACAGTTTATTGACAAAGGGATGATTTGTAAGAGTTCAGTTATGAATATTTGTGGCAGATATTGAGTGATTGTGGGAATCTTGAGTGAAGGAGGGAAGTGATAAATGGGAGGCATGTGAAGAACGGTGAAGAATGGGAATTGTGGTTATTACTATGAATGTGACTGGATGCATGACATTTGTTGTGGATTGGTAGGGGGATGGTATGACATCTATTGTGCATTGAGAAGGGATGAGGAATCTAGCTAGTGGCTCATCAGGGTAGTAAGGAGCAGTGGTTGCGAGGTAGAAATGAGAAGTCATTGTGAGCTAGAAATGTGTGTGAGCCATTGATAATGTAGTGGAAGGACAGATTGGTAAGGAAAGGAGTTGTGTGAGTTGGGAGGGGAGATTTGCATGGAATTGTTTCAGAGAGGATGTGAGTGATTTGTGGGACATCATATTTAGTCTAGCAAGAGTTTTGAGAAAGGGAAGAAATGTCAGTAGTGAGGTGATTTCCATTCTACATATCTCGGAAACAACGAAGGCCTGGAGCTGGCAAATATCACAAGGTCACTAGGGGTTATGTGCATGGGAAATAGAGTATTCAGGGAGGGTGTGGTTTGGGTATTAGAAGTGTAAAGTGTTGAAGTTGGTGTGGGAGGATGGGTGCAGAAGTTTTAGGGCGCGCCAGGTACTCAGTGTGAGATTAAGAGGGAAGTGTAGTAATGTTTGTGGGAATCATTTGGCAGGATTGTGATGAGATTATGAGGGCATTAAGAGTTTGTTTGTTGGCAGTGTTGGTGTGTCATGTGTAGGATGAGCTATTCAAGAATGAAAGTAAGTACAGAGAACTTGGTTACTTGCTAGACTGTGCTGTGTGTTCTGAAGATGGATCAGCAGTGGGGTTATTTCTGACAGACAGGCTGATGACGATACAAGTATTTTCAAGTGTAGCGCAAAGCAGAGTTAGATGACAAGGATGAGCAGATTGTCTAGGTTGTTCTGTTATTGAAGAGAATGGCCATTTCACAAGAAGAGTTGGGGGGGTTGAATCTAGTAGCAAGGTTGTAGTGTAGAGGTAGTATTCATCTTATTGTGAGGGAGTACCTGCGTGAAAGCTGCAGGATTGTGAGGTAGGACGTTGTTCAGTGTCGGATGTAGAGTTAACCTATATTAGATTGGCAAGTAAAATGTAAGAATTATCTGAGGGCATAATTTGTAGCACTTAGGTAGAAGAAGAACAGGGGATCCTGAAGTGATGAAAAGAATTGGGAGGGAGATGGGTAAGTGGCAGGAGAATTAATTGAACTTAATTGAGTTTAGAGTTTGTCAGAATGAAGTCCTGTGTGAGTTGGTGTTTGCAACTGTTATAAATCGGATTTCTAGTTGGCTGAGGTATGCATCCAGGTCAGGCAGGAACCACCAATCTAGTCAGGGTAAGCTAGATACACGCTAAAAGATAACTTCTGAACAAAACAAGACCAAAACAACAAAAATACAATATATAAAAGTTGAGATATTTAATTTTAACAGAATAAACGCAATAAAGCGCTTAGAAGCAAGTAGCACTAAAAAGGTTACTTTAGGTTATGCTGGACCAGGGCAGAGTCAAAGTTCGGGCCAACCATGATGGCGTACCTGCCAGCTATTGGACCCACGCATGCACTGTTGATCTAAGCACCTTTCCTGGTCACAAACTGCTCAATGTGTCAATGTTGAGGCCTGCAGGTACAGGATGTATCAATATTCTCCATGCTGTGAAGGCAATGCATCAGTTCTGGAGACGGGAGCCAGATTCAAGAGGCTTTCTGCGATGTGCCGGATTCTGCCATGCAGTTCAGGGGATGCGTTGATCTCACCAAGCTGCTGCAGCCGCAATACAGTGTCCGATGTGTCAATCTCTGGAGGCAAAATGCTGGTTCTGATGCAATAATTTTCACTCCCGCAACCAGGTGAATACACCATTTCTGCTTAACTCAGACAGAGGAGGTGTCAAAATCAGTGTTGCAAGTATCTGGGCCACTTAGAGTGAGCCAGGCACGAGAGCAGGGGTAGAAACTTTGATATCCCTGAGTCACAAGCAATAGAAGGCAAGCCAGCAAGCCTTGGACATCACTTCGGGTGACGGCAGAGTCCAGCTCTCCTTCAGCTTAGTCAGAAAGCAGCAAGTAGCAGTGCAACAAACAGAGAAGCAGACCTTCCAGATCAGCAGTCCAGTTGATTTCTTAAAGCAATACAGCAGTTTTAGATTAGGGGGTCTCTAGTTGGCAGAGGTAGGTACCTTTAACAAATAGGAACCCTTGCGTCTAGTCAGGGTAAGGGGGTAAACTCCTAAAATGACCCCTGCTCACCCCTTGGTAGCTTGGCATGAGCAGGCAGGCTTATCTCAGAGGCAGTGTGTAAAGCATTTGTGAACACATACAGTATCCCAGTGACAACACTACAGATGTACACCACACAAGTTGTAGTATAAAAATAAGTATTTTTATATAGACTTAACACAAGACCACAAACGACAAAAATCCACAATACTGTATTCAAAAATGGTAGAATTAGCTCAGTTCTCTTAAGATGTAAAATGCGATACTTTGAGTTCAATGTACCTTAGCATGAGTAACGCTATACAACGAAAGTGTTGCAGGGAAGGTGATGCGTTGGTTCCTTAATGCAAGAAGGGTGATGCGTCGGGTGCCTACTGATGCGTAGGGGATGCGTCGTTTCGTTTTCGACCAGGGGAGGTGATGTGTCAGTTTCTTACTGCGCTTCAGTGGCAATGCGACCAGCAGCGATGTGATGCGATGAAGATTGGGTGCATTGAACAAAAATGGCGTCTTCTCTTGGATGCAACACGATATGTGCACACCCGAAGGCCACGCAGTGACTCAACGATTCTGCCGAGCTCCCACAGGCCCTGCGACACGCTGCCGGGTGATGCAGGGGCATCTGGTGCAATGTCGATCCTCTTCTCCGGCGATGCGAGGCGCTTCGGCAATGACACGACAGCTGCTGTGGTGGCAACACGCTTCTCCGTTGATGCGGCGGCATCTGATGTGACGTCAATCCTCTTCTCCGGCGATGCGATGACAGCAGCTGCCCCGGCGACACGCTTCTTCTTCGTGAGTTGTGCTTCCAGCTCCTTGCGACACGCAGTTCCTCAGAAAGCCCAGCACAACTGCAGCCACTTCCAAATAACTCTTGTGGAGCTGGTGGTTGAAGTCTGTTGTCCCTGAGACTTCAGTAAGAGGCAAGTTCTATCTCAAGCTCTTGGAGATACTTCAAAAGATGAATAAAAGTAGCACAAAGTCCTTTCTCCTCTCTTTGGCAGTCAGGCAACCACTGCAGGCTAATCCCTCACATTTAGGGATAGTCTCTCCTCAGTCTGTCTGGTTCCTCTTCTCAGTAAACATTTCTTCTTGTTTCCCAAAGTGATCTAAAGGTCTGGGGTCTGGTCCCCCTCTTTTATACTCATTTTCCCTTTTTTCTCTAGGCAGAGAGGCATTTGCCTAGTCCAAACCCGTTCTGGTCAGTCCTGGAGGACTTTGTTGACAAGACTCCTTCCTTCCTTTCTCAGTGTAGGGCAGTGACATGAGACACACCACAGGAGGTGGAGCCAGCATTGTGGAGGGAAGGCACAGCCCTATTCAGGTCCCAGGCACAACTCCTCCCTCCCATCTGCATGCATATCTCTCTATTCAGCCCTGTGCCGATTCTCCCTGTCTCATTGAATCCCCCAGCCCTGTCACTCAAACTCCAGACACGAAATACACAACCTAGCAGAGGTAGGCTTGGATGGTTAGACAAGAAAGTACCTACTTTCTAAAAGTGGTATTTTCAAACATAGAATGTTAAAACCAAATTCACTAACAGATGCATTTTATCATTCTGAGTTCAGGCATACTAAACTCGAATTTCTACCTAGTTCCCTGAGTCAGTTAGGATTATAAGATGTAATAATCAAACTGCCCATTGTGGCCTATGGGGAACAGGTAGCCTGGCAATAGTAAAAAACGAAAATGGCTCTAATTTACTATTAGGACATGCCACACACATCAGGAAATGTCCTACCTTTTACCTACAATGCACCCTGCCCTTGAGCCTACCATAGGGGTGACTAATATGCAGAAAAGGGAAGGTTTAGGGACTGGCAAGTGGGTGCACTTGCCCAGTCAACATGGCAGTACCAGACAGCACACAGGCTCTGTAATGGCAGACCTGAGACACACTTTTACAGGCTGCTTCTGTGAGTGGCTCAACCAGTGCTGCAAGCCTACCAGCAGTATTTGGTTTACAAGCCCTGGGCACACTCAGTGCACTGTACTAGTGTCTGACAAGTAAACCAACCTAACCAATCATGGAATCACTAATCCATACATCAATTTAGCACAGGGAGCTCTTGCACTGTGGCAATGGACAGCAGTGGCACATTGCCCAAAGCATCTATAACCAGCAAAAACACATGAGGCAACAGCAAAAAAATGGAAGGGAGACCCACGCCATGGTGCCAGGTCTAACAAGCTGTTCTTCAGGCAGAACTTCAGTTACAAGACCAGTTGTGTCTGATTTTCGGTGGTGAGAGACCCAGTACTTTTAACCAAAAGAGCTTTTGAGGTGGGAGGGGCTTCAAAGCAGCTCCCTGTAGTACACAAGCGGCCCTTTCAAATCAGTCCTGTTTGCCAGGCTATCCGTGGGGGGTAATCAGTCCTTTGTGTGGGGACACCCCTATAGCAGGCCTGACTAATCCTGCAGGCAGGGTGCTTGTTTATAAGAGAGACAGTGCCACTGCATGAACAGAACACCCATGCAGCCTATGGAGTCCATTCTCCAGGGTTGTCAGTGTATCAGCCATTTACAACATTTAGACTGGCATTAAGCGACCATGTGATGACCAGATCTAAAACGGCAGAAAGTAACCCTATCTTTCTTGGTATCAAACATTGTGGAATCATACCCCCAGAAACAAGCTTTGTGAGTTCCCTGGTGTTCCCGGTACCAGCCTTCTAGTCCCTGGCAGCCCAAAAGGGTTGCTGCCGAGCAGAGAAACATATCTGCCCTCCTGCTGAGCCAAGCCTGAGCAGGGGAGGGCAGAACAATAGCCATCCTGTCAATTGAGTGGTTTAATGAGGAGCTCTTGTATTGGGTCTAGGTCTCTATAACCATGGCCATGGCTCCCTCAGTGGAGAGATGTAATGTGATCACTCAATTCTTCCGGGATAAAGTCTCAAATATCTATGACTCCTTCCCTAGAGAGACTTAATATGCCCAATGCCTTGAAACCTGGTTTGAACCCCTAGATGTAAAGATGGGACTCTCCAGGTTTGACTCCCTAACTGTAGAAGATGTGTGTGCCCTGATGGGCAGGGTGAAATCAGGTTCCTCTAATGATACTGCATCACCCATGATCTTGAACTGAGGGAAGGAGGCCATTCTACCAGCAATGTGTGAGCTGCTCAATAAATCTCTTACATCAGGGCAAGTCTCGCTGAGGTGGAAGTAGGCTATGGTTGTGCCACTATTAAAAAGAATTATGTGAGAAGCCACAAAACCCTAAAACCTTGGACTCATCCCTGTGCTTCCTTTTTTTGCCAAGGTGACCGAGAAACATGTAAATGATCAGCTGATGAGGTTTGTGGAAGCCCACAACATATTGCATGAAACCCTATTGGGCTTCTGCTGGACTTCAGCTCAGAGTCTCACTTTTGTTGGCATCTGAATCCCTGAGGCAGATAGAGGATGGGGGTAAAACTGCCACACTGATTATGTTAGACATCAGTGCAGCATTTTACACTGTATCCCTGGGTCTTTTGCTGGAATGTTTATGTAATTGTGGTGTTGTTGAGATGGTCCTATGCTGGCTTGCCACCTTTCTTCAAAATCACACTCTCCAGGTGATTTTCGGTCAGAGGCAGCTTTATTGCAGCAGCGGATACCTTAGGGCTCAGTTTTGAGCCCCACTTTGTTCAACATTTATGTGCGATCCCTTCCGAATGTCATCACGCGTCATGGCTTTAATATCATATCTTACGCCGAAGGCACGCAACTGATTATCACCCTCTACAAAGATGAATGAGAATCTGCAGCCAGATTAAACTCTTGTCTGGTTGATCTGGCAGAATGGATGAATCAGAGTTGCCTCAAGTTGAATGCCAGAAAAACTGAGATCCTCCTAGTAGGGAAACAACCATGTACTTGGACCTCTGCATGGTGGCTGGATGTTCTCAGGCCTGTGCCAACGCACAAGTAGGAAGAGAAAAACCTCAGGTTCTGGTTTGAGGCTGATCTAGCTTACGATAGTCATATATCCTGCCTAGTAGGAAGGTGTCTCAGTATCCTAAAAATGCTGAGCAAAGTTTTGTGCTTTCTCCCGAAGGTGACCAGGAAATCAGTAGTCCAGGCGCTGGTCATGTTCAGGCTGGATAACTGTTATGTGCTATATCTAGGAATCTCACAGGGTAGATTGGCAAAACTTCAGACAGTTCAGAATGCAGCAGCCTGCCCATTGCTTATTATCCAGAGTCAGACATCCATTAAGACAGCTCTTGACAAGTTACACTGACTGACAGTGAGGAAGAGATCATCTTTCAAAACATGGTGTATCTGCCAAAAAATCTTGAATGGGAAGGGCCCCCGCTACATACATCCCCTGATCAAGTTCTATTACCCTAATAGAAGCCTGAGATCTCGCTTACTGCTGTGCCCAGAGTGAAAAAAGTCAGTATGGTTGGCAGGTCTTTTGACCTGCAGGTCTCTAAACTGTGTAATAGCATTCCTTTATATCTGAGACAGGAGAGGCCTGAGCAGTCTTCCGGAAGAAACTTAAGACTTGGCTTTTTAAACAACCATAGGTTGGTCCAGCCTTTTAGTTAGGGCCTGTAATGTTCTTGGTCATAGTGGGGGCAACACAGGGTCACTCTGGATGGAGTAATCAGGCGCTCTATAAATCATCTTATTAATATTAAAGTGCTCAGTATTCTATGGCCAACAAAAAGAATTAGCTAAACAGGAGGTTAAAAGGCAAAAAGTGGGAGGTAGACCACCCTAAGGATGTCAAGTCTAACACATATCCCCCCCAGCTGAAAGTGGGGAGAACTATCGAACCTCTAGGGAATTATCATCACTAAGGCAGAAACTCTACATAGGCCATCAGCATTGACATGGTCTACCCCAGATCTGTGTTTCACCCTGTAGGTAAATGGATTACCTCAACTGTTTTAGGTTATCACCTGTTAATATGGAAATCGATACGTTCATTGATAAAATGAAATCTCGTCCTTATTATTAGAATTGCCCATTCTGAACTTCACATCTATCTCGACTTTTAAATATAGAGTCAAGTAGGCCTTGAGACCTAGGCCCAGGATCACTGATTGATGGGTTACAGGTGGGAGGGCGCGTAGCTTGCAGGCAGACACTCTTGCAGGAAACTCTTTATCAATCCCACAGATAGGAGCAGCAAAATTACAATGGTCAGGGGAGATTGCCCCAATAAAGCACAGATGGCTGGAGGTGGTAAGAACACTCCTAAAAATACCATAAAGTCATATACCACATGAGTTAGGAACACATATCCAATCAGGACCTAGCACAGGTAGTGATCAGGCGCTCCCCATGCCAGACATCTGGACGTGGTATCCACTGGCCACACTGCGCCCATGCGAGGTCGATATCCACCTGTAGTAACCACTTGACTATTAATTTATGACTCCAAAGGCAGTAACCTACATTCCTCACCATATATGGTTCACCGGAAACTTTTACAACCTGTTGTATTAGTTACATAGGAAGGGCATGTGCCAACTGTAAATTGAGACCTTCTTCAGACCTCGTGCCTGTAACTGTTCTCTGAGCCGTAACATTTAATTATACAAAGGATTTTAAACTCAGCAGCACACCCTCATTTGCATGAGCCACCTGAGGGGCCTGTGGTCAGTCTGAGTCAGGAAGTGAGTGTCAAATAGGTATGGCCTCAACTTCTACAGTGCCTATACCGAAGCAAAAGTTTTGTTCTCAATAGCACTCCACCTCCGTCCCTGGGGAATAACCTCCTGGAGATGAGGCTACAGGTAGGTCTAGTTAAAAACAAAAGAGTTACCCTGGTAAACCAGAAAGGACCGGGACTAAAAAGTAATAACAAACTATTTTCCTTTCTGTGTTCTTTTCTATATATACGACAACTGTCATACGATTTACACTGAAACCCCAGGAGTCTATTTGAAAAATCTAGCAACACGTAGTTTGATATTCATCATTTATTCATAATTTGATGGCAACAATATTAAAATCACATATGAATCTAGGCACAATAAAATAACAATTTAAAACACATCATTCTAAATAAACATAAATCAGTTTCGTTCTGACTGCTAGTGTTGGTTTTCATGTCCAACCATTTATATAAAGTTACTGCTTTTATAGTTATAGTGTGGCAGCCGTTCCTCCAGGACACGTAACGCCTACTTCGGCAGACGTTACGTGTCCTGGAGGAATGATTGTCACGCTATATCTATAAAAGTGGTGTATGCTCTGGAAGAAGTGGGATATCGAATAGGATCCTAGATCTCTACAGTAGCAACCCTATGTTGGAATTTCAAAGAAGGACAGTAACTTTATATAAATGGTTGGACATGAAAACCAACACTAGCTGTCAGAACGGAAGGTGTGAACATTAATACAAGAAACAACAGTATCGTAGACGACGGAAAGTGGGAAGCATATATAAAAATCATTTTATATTTTAAACCTGAGACCTTATTTACAAGGAAGTAGAAGGAACCATTGCATACATTCCTTCTGAGAAAAATTGACTGTGAGCACTAGCCAGCGTAAAAGGATATGTTGGCTGGCACAGTCAAGAATATACCGTTTTAATGTACTCGTCCTGAGGAAGGTGTTTTCAAATAATCCAGACACACCGAAACACGTCAACATAAGGACATTATTATTATGTGTTGTAATGCACTGTTCTTAACTTATAGTGATGTAATGTTGATTGTATAATTTGATTGCAGTTCACTGTTTTCTATGATTGAAACAATAATTGTAAAAAATCTCTCAACCAAAAAAAACTTTCTTCTGAGATTTGAATTTTTTTGTAAATTTGAACTGATTTATGTTTATTTAGAATCATGTGTTTTTAAATTGTTATTCTATTGTGCCTATATTCATATGTGATTTTAATATTCATGGCATCAAATTATGAATAAATGATGAATATCAAGCTATGTGTTGCTAGATTTTCCAAAATGACTCCTGGGGTTTTAGTGTAAATCGTATGACAGTTGTTGCATATATAGAAAAGAACACAGAAAGGAAAATAGTTTGTTATTACAGGTAGGTCTAGACCATCTGTATTAGGTCGGGATAGAACTGCCCCTGTGCCTTGTTCTGAGGCATCTGTCTGAACGTTAAAATCCTTGGTGAAGTCAGTGGACCATAACACAGGAGCTGTGCCCATGGCTTGCTTCAGGGAATCAAATGCAGTTTGGCATGCCTTTATCCAAATCACAGCCATGCCTTTATCCAAGACAGTCCCAGTTTGTCCCTCATCCCCAGCTTAACACATGACGAACTTGCCAAACTGTGCACTAAAGTCAAATCTGGCTCTCCCACAGACGCCAGGAGACCCGCCAAATTCCTAGAATCTCTCGAGTTCTTCCTTCCTCCTCTGACTACCCTACTTAACCTATCATTCTCCTCAGCGGTGGTTCCCACATGTTGGAAGCAGGCTTGGGTCTCTCCAATCATTAAAAAACCCACCCTAGACCCAGCAAAACCAGAAAATTTTAGACCAATTTCATTGCTTCCATGGGCCTCAAAATTGGCAGAGGCCCATGTGAACAAGGTTCTAGCCAACTACATGACGCAACATCAAATCCTAGACCCATCACAGAACGGCTTCAGGCCAGGATTCAGCACCGAATCCGCCCTGCTGACCACCATTGAACACCTACAGAACATCCTGGACGCCGGTCAAAGTGCTGCGCTGATTTTACTCGACCTTAGCGCAGCCTTTGATACGGTCTCCCACTCTATCCTGCTAAAACGTCTCGAAGCCATAGGTATCAAAGACCTTGCCCTAGAGTGGTTCCGATCGTTCCTGACAGACAGATCTTTCCGGGTCTCTGCCCCCCCGTTCATATCCCAGCCTCACCCCATAGAGCAAGGCGTCCCCCAGGGATCGGCGCTCAGCCCGTCCCTATTCAATCTTTATGTCCAGCCTCTCGCTGAAATAGCAAAAGAATGGGACCTGACACTAGTGTCGTACGCCGACGACACCCAGTTGGTCATCTCCCTGACTGAAGGCCCCTCGATCTCAGCGGCGAGATTCAAGAACGGATTAGAGGCAGTCGCACGCTGGATGTCACACAACTGCCTCCAGTTGAACGCTGGCAAAACAGAGGTGTTGCTCCTAGGTAAAAATCCCGACTACTGGACTGAACACTGGTGGCCGTCCGCACTGGGCCCTACCCCCCCCCCCCCCAAAACCGTGGTAAAAAACCTTGGTGTCTGGGTGGACGCATCTCTTAACTTCCAGACCCACACTAAGAAACTGGCTGCCACCTGTGTGGGCCTGTTGAGGAGCCTTCATCCGATTCTTGGCTTTTTTGACCACCATACGCGCCAACTGATAGTCCAATCTACCATCTTGGCTCGACTGGACTACGCCAATGTCCTTTTTCTTGGCCTTAACAAAGCTGAGATGGCGCGGCTACAACGCATACAAAACTCTGCTGCCAGGGCAGTTGTAGGCCTCCCTCGTAGGTGTTCTGCAAGAAACACCATCCAGAAACTACACTGGCTGCGCATGGAAGCCCGAGTTCAGTTTAAAGCCCTTACTACTGTTTTTAAAATTCTCAAGACTGACTGTCCTGGTCTCTTGCGTCTACTCCTAGAGCCTTACATCCCTCAGCGGGCCCTACGCTCCTCGGGTCAAAACTTGGTTGTTACCCCACGTATAAGGCTAAGCAGAATAGGCGGTCGCTCTTTCAGAGTCTTGGGGGCAAGGCTCTGGAACTCCCTGCCATTTCACATTCGCTCCATGACTAACCTGCTGGCTTTTCGTAAAGCGATCAAAACACTTCTATTCTCCCCATCTTAATCTCATCCAGTCCTTCCTTTCCTTCCCCCCCCTCAGGTTATTGTTATGGTTCAGCGCCGGGACGCCTCGTTGCTGGGGCAGCTGTTCGCGCTCAATAAAACGTAATAACATAACATAACATAACATAACATTCATGGGCTACTTCTTCAAAGTTAGCTAAGTCAAGAGGGCAACAATTGTGTCATATCCCTTTATAAACCTCCTATAGAAGCCAGTGAAGTCCATGGATGCTCTGACCTTAGTCTGGGTTTTGGGGGGGCAGTCAGGCCATGAGCCATGATGGTTTCTATCTTGGCCTGAACGGGGTTGCGCCTTACCACTACCCACCAGGTATCCCAAGTACACACAGACCACTGCCATATTTGGCACTTGCTTGCCTTGATAGTCGCACCTGCCTATTGCAGAGCCTGAAGAACTTCCTGGAGGTGAAAGTGGTGGGCCTTCCAGCTGCAACTGAAGACAACTATTTGATCCAGATAGGCAACACATAAGGCCTCCATATCAGCAAGGACCTAGTTCATCAGCCTCTGGAAGGTGGCAGGGGCGTTATTTATTCTAAAGGGCATCACCCTAAACTGATGGTGGCCTTCTGGAGTGGAAAAGGTTGACCTTCTCTTTGTTCCCTCAATTACAGCGATATGTCAGTACTCTGATTTAAGATCAAAGGTACTGAGATACTTGGCAGCTTCTAACATGTCAGTCACCTCATCAGCCTGGGGATGGGGTGAGAATCTGTCTTAGTGACTGCATTTTGCCCTTTGTAATCCCCACAGAAACTCACTACAGGTGTAGTGCCCCGTGGGGCAGCTTTTGGTACCAGAACTACAGGACTGGACTAGGGGCTAATGGGGGGTTCCATCAACGCTAACTCTAGCATTTTGGACACTTCAGCTTTAATACTGGACTTCCCTTATCTGACAACCTGTAAGATTTATTGTTAACAGAGAGTTGTTCCATGTGTCCACATAATGGGTACACGGGTGGGTTATCCCAGGGATAAGGGGGAACAGACAAGAGTACTGTCCCAACACTTGGTGGCAGTCTCTATGTTGCTCAGGAGTTAGAGTGGGGGATATGATTACTCCTTCCACAGACTCATCCTTCTCTCTGGAGTCCTAGAGGTCAGGGAGAGGTTCACTCTCTTCTTCCACTTCTCCATCTGTCACCAACAGCATGGTGAGCTCAGACCTTTCAAAGTGTGGTTTGAGGCGATTTACATGCAGCCCCCTGTGGAGTTGCCTAGGGGTCTAGAGATCCACCATGCATGTGGCCTCACCCTTTCTTTCAATCACCTCATAGGGCCCATTCCAGCAATCCTGGAGAGCCTTGAGATCTACTGGCCCCATCACCCACACTTTCTGAATAGGTTGTAACTCCACAGTGGTGGAATTTTTGTCATACCATTCCTTCATGACGTCTAGGCTGGCTTCGAGGTTACTGGAAGCCTGCTTCCATAACTTAGCCATCTGGCTTCTGAAAACCAACATGTCGTTCACTTCATCCTGGGTACCTTTCTGGGACTCTGCTCCCACAATTCTTTCACCAAACTCAGAGGTCCTCTAACTGGGTGCCCACATAACAGCTTGAAGGGGCTAAACCTCACTTCTCACTGTGGCTCCTCTCTGTATACAAGCAACAGGCATGGTAAGAGGATATCCCACATTTCTCAGAGGGTCTCTGGCAAACCTCTGATCATGCCTTTCAGGGACTTGTTGAACCTGTCAGCAAGCCCATTGGTTGGTGGATGGTAAGGGGTGGAGAACTTGTAGATTACCCCACACTCCTTCCACATTGACTGCATATACATATACATGAAGTTTGTGCCCCTGTCAGACACAACTTCATCGGAGAAAGCCATTCGGGTAAAAATCCTTATCAGGGCTTTTGCCACTGTAGGTGCAGTCATGGTTCTAAGAGGGATTGTCTCTGGATACCTAGTGCCGTGATCCACCAGAACAAAGATAAACCTGTTGCTTGGGGCAGTCTGGGGATCCATAGGCCCTACAATGTCGATGCCCATCCTCTCAAGGTGTATACCGACGACCGGAAAAGCGTTAAGAGAGGCTTTAAGCCTCTGACATGTCTTTCCACTGGTATGGTAGGACACAAATGTCCTACAGAATGCATCTGAGGAATTCCTGATCCTAGGCCAATAGAAGTGGGGGCATGTCTTGCAAAGGTCTTGTCTTGGCCCAGGTGTCCTGCCAGGGGACGTTTGTGAGCCAGCTCCAACAGGAAGGCCCTGTTGCATTGAAGAAACACCAAGGCCCTTGCTGTACCATGCCCAGGAGCCTTAGGCACACCATGAAGGAGGTTGTCCTCCCAGTAAATGTGATTTCTATCTGAAGCCTCGCACCAATACAAGGAGAAGGTCAGTCTGAACATATGACAAAAACACAAATTGCTCAAAGAGACCCGTTCACCAGATGTAGAAAGCTTGCCCAATACTTGGTTAAAAGGAAGTCTCCATCAGCCCACCCACTTGGCGGAACTTCGTCATTTGGAAGACTATGAGAGGAAGGTCAAATGTAGCCAAACGTTGCTCCAAGGCTAACATTGATAGATACCTGACCTAATACTCTCAGGGATTTCAGCCACAGTAGTTGTTTAAGACATGAGACACCTGATGGAGTGCAGTGCGAGTGATAAACAAGTGCAGTTAAAAATGACTATGTGGACAAAAAATAAGTTTATTGGGTATTGTCCAAATGCCATAGGATAAAATAGATCGCCTGACAGTGTGAAATAAATTTACTGTCTCCTGGCGAATAGTGAGGTCGACATGTTTCAGTCGTATGGCTGACTAGCCTGGCTTTCTTCAGGACCTAAAGGTTGCTAAATGCTACTGCAAGGAAAGCAATCCAAACAATGTGATTGGATATAATGCTAATTTGCACATGAAAAGTTTGAATAGATCAGTGGTTTATTACCAGCCTACCAGAAATGATTTCCATGTGTGTGTAGGTGAGAACATTGTCTTCATTCCCAGCTTTCTGTGGGAGTAAGCCCCACCTCAACCGGCAACTGCTCGGTGATAGAGGCCCCGCTCTGTCCGTCGGTACCTCGTTGCGATCTGCAAGCAGTGTGGGAAGCCTCACCTGCTGCTTGGGCTTCATCCTGTTGTCTCATGTTCACATGGGATGGGTACTCCATTGGTGCCCTACAGAACTCCTCCATGATGGGTCCTCCTTTCCCATGCCATCCAGCAAGCTCAGACAGGTCACCAAAGGAAGCAATAACCTCCTCAGTGGACTCCGCAGTGGCCTCAACAGGTGCCCCATCCCTTTCACTGGAGGTACATTCAGGACCTGGTTTCCCATGTCCCTCTGCCTCACACCTTCCTAGCAGCTGGCTGGGCCATTGTTCCAGGCTCCAGCCTTTTTTGACTCTCATTCTGGGCAGCCATGGACCGTGTGGTACCACAGATCCAGACAGGTAACCCTAACATCTCCACATGAGCCTTGAACTCCACATGTTTCCTGGTAGTGTTCTCCAGGTCATGACCTGTCAAACAGTCCACAGGTATGGCAAGGCTCACTACAACTTTCAGAAGACCTGAAAATCCCCCCCAATCAAATGGAACAAGGGCCAAAGTATAGTAACCCTCTCCATTGTCAATATACTCCGAACAATGGTTCTTGAGCAATATAATCAAACTTGACCAAAAGAAGGGAAACAAACCCACCCAAAGAGTAAAGGAAAAAAAAGGAAAAGGAAAAAAACCTATGAGTGTTACAATGTCACAAAAAATACATAAATCAGTGCTCATAAACATTTAATAAAGTAAGATGAAAACACAAGGGCGCTCAAACAATTACACTTATAATTACTACATTCAAAAGACATAAACATTTGAAATCAAAAAACACAATGGCAGGGAATAAAAAACAAATCACAATATATAAAATACACAGTAGAAAAATAATGTGATCTCTGATTTATGCGATCTACAATGCGTCGACGGCGTTGCAACCCAAAATTACTTTAAGGGTCATCATCAGGACAAATTAGCTTCAGGAGCGAAAACGACCACTTGATAGACTTTCTTGACGGTCTTTCTAAACGTAGAGGGAATCTTCACCTGTTATACCAACTATATTCCAACAGGGAACCTGGTAGAATACAAAAGTGCCACAAATTGGCAAACCTCCGAAAGGGAATTTACAAAGAAGTGTCGAACACAATCATCAAAAGATTGCATGGACACCCCAGGAGCAGAAAATTCAAATAATTTAATCTATTTACGGGTATCTGTCCCACGATCGAGTGTTGCACCAGAAACTCTTCATTGTCAGCCACCAAAACCTGGAGGAATGCATGGGGATTTACCTGATCCGGGGAAACCAACTGACTCCGTACCATAGTCATACTGGCTACTGTATCCCTCAGAGCCTACAGCTTTGCCCATTGATGTTGACCCATTTCCTATACTTTGTAGTATTTGAAGGCACATGGATGTTTAGAACTATCTCACTGTCACCCATGGACACTAGGGTATTCCCACTAATCCCCCCTCCCATTAACTGGGTCAAACCCCTCCCCTATCGTTACACTAGCCACCCCTTGAATCATTTCCCCAGTGGGAGGTGGAGCTCTTTTTATACACTTGACTTCCCCCTTGTAGTGTCCATATCATAGCACCTATAGCACTTAACACACTTGCTCTGCTGATCTTTGTCAGCAGTTTTTCTTCTGGTGGCCAGATTGGGAATGTGAACTAGACCCTGTTCCCTGTGAGTTGTTTTGGGGCCTGTGAAAATTCTTTCTTTTTGTCTCCCCCTGCCTTTCTGTGATGGCAACCCAAACCACCCTTTTGGGAGTCCCCCCCGATATGTTTTTGGACACTCTGGTGCTGACCCCGATGTTCACATCCTCAACAAGCTTCCTGTAAGCAGTAAGATTGCTATGAATCAGGTGGTGGCACATCTCTGGAAAACAAGTATCAAGAATGTGCTCCTTTAAAAACAAGTTGTGCAACCCTTCATAATTATTAACTTTGCTACTCCTCATCCAGCCCTTCAGTCCCTACCAGCATAGTATAGGAAATCCACCCATGTTTATGTAGAGAGTTTGAACTGGCTATGAACCATTGCCTGTACTTCCCAGGGGTCAGCCTAATCTTGCTGACTAAAATACCTTCATGGTGGGGTAGCTTGTCTGGTCTTCCACCTCTAATGTAAGGAGTGTTTGCTTCCCACTGAGGGCATGTACCAACATAGACTACCCTCCCACGGAACTCCTCTGGTACCCTGTGCATTCACAATGCCACTTCATAGGCTGCCAACTATTTGTCTATGTCATGTCCCACTCCATAATTGGGCTCCATATCTTTTGGAATATGAAATCTGCAGTTGTGTGAAGACACTTCAGGTATGCTGCCACCAATATTGTTGTTGCTGGACCCCACTTCAATGGCTCTAATGTCCAGCTCTCTGAGTCTAAGCTCATGGACTATCTTCCATTCCTCCTTGGTCAGCCTCTTCTTTTCTAGAGCGTGCTTTTTCTCTAATTTAGCAAGGGCTTGCTCCCTATCAATCTTGGAAACCTCTAGGGTTAGTTTCCTCTTCTCCCTTCCTGTCCACCAGCTCGTTTGGGGACAGGTTCTTTGAAGACATACTTCTGCCTAGTCTAGAGTGGACTTTCAGTCCTGGGAGAAAAATGCACACATCCTCTGTAGGCTGCATTATAAGGCCCACTGTCAAGTCCTGCTCTGATCCTTCCTCAGACTCAGATCCCTCCTCCTCATCCACGTCTCCTTCTGGATGGGCTGCTGTTCATGCTCTTAAGGCTTTCTGAAGTTCTGCCTTCTTGGCACTTCCCTTATTTAACACCCTTCTCTCCTGGCAGAACCCCATGAACTGGCCCACTGTGTATGCCTCCAGATTGGCCATCTCGAATTTCATAGTGCCAGGTAGGACCACAGACGTTGTAGAAAAGAAAAAATTGGAAATTCAAAAGATGTCAGAACAGTAAGAATTGAAAATGGCTCGAATTGGTCTCGATAGAGAGTTGTAGTGAGCAATAAGTTGCTATATGGTATTGCATAAACACAAGTCCTATCCTCACCACTGTTCACCAATGTTAGAAAAGGGATTACTGATTGACCGAGGTATGCACCCAGACCAGGCAGGAACAACCACTCTAGTTAGGGTAAGCTAGATGTACACTAAAAGACAACCTGAGCTCGCCCTCTGTTAGCTTGGCACAGAGCAGTAAGGTTTATTAAAAAGACACTGTGTAGAGTATTTGTGCAACACACATATACAGTAACACAAAGAATATACCGCAAAAGACTCCACACTGGTTTAGAAAATAGAATATTATCTTCTGAACAAAACACAACAAAAACAACAAAAATCCAATGTATAGAAGGTGAGATATTTAATTTTAAAATAATAAATGCAATAAAGCACATAGAAGCAATTAGCACTCAAAAGGTTACTTTAGGACGTGCTGGACTGGGGCAAAGTAAAAGTTCAGGCTAACCTCAATGGAGCACCGGACAGCTACAGGACCTAAGCATGCCCCAGTTGATCAAAGTACCTTCCTGGTTGCAAACTGATAGGCATGTCGATGTTGAAGCCTGCAGGCGCAGGATGTGTTGATCTTTTTGATGTGGTGAAGGCGATATGTCATTTCCATAAATGGGTGCTGGAGTTGAGAGGCATCAATAGATGCGCCAGATTCTGCCATGCAGTCAAGGGGATGCATCAATCTCATCAAGCTGCAGTGGCGGCGAAAAGCTGTCCAATGCATCAGTCTCTGGAGCCAAAGTGCTCGTTTTGTTGTGATGCGCCGATTGTTATTCCTGCAACTGCATCAATGCACCAGTTCTTCTATATGCAGGCATGAGATTGAGTTCCGACGAAACCCATATTGCAAGTATATGAGCCACTTCCAGGGAGCCAGGCACAAGAGCGGGTTAGAGATTTGATATCCCTGAGTCTCAAGCAACAGGACGCAAGCCAGCTAGCCCTGAGAGATCACTTGTACCAAAGGCAGAGTCCATCTATCCTTCAGCAGAGTCAGAGAGAAGAAGGCAGCAAGGCAACAAGTAGAAAAGCAGGCCCTCCAGATCAGCAGTCCAGTTGAGTCCTTTAAGCAGCACAGCACTTCTTCTGGCAGAGCTTTAGTTGCAAGACCAGTAGTATCTGATTTTAGGGGTTGACTTCAAATAGGCTCTCTGAAGTGCATGGGTATCCATTTTAACCTAGTTCTGCCTGCCAGACTATCTATGGGGGGTAATCAGTCCTTTGTTTGGGGACAGGACACTGCCTATTCAAGTAAAGTGATAGACCCTTCATTACATTTTGCCCAAGCAAGGCCAATTGAATTCAGATGTATGTAGATGGGTACTCAGACACACATATCCTTCCTGTGTTTTGGCTGTCTAGAGGGAATGCACAAAGTGTAGCTGTCACCCACCCCAGATGTGAATTGAAGACAGACTGTCTGGCACACAGAGCAGTAAGTACAGAGAAATATTTGCTTTCTAAAAGAGGAATTTCTAAAACAGTAATATTAACTCTAATTTCACCAGTGAGCAAGATTTATCATTACCATTCAAAAGATACTCCTAAGTCAGTGGTTCCCAAACTTTTTTGACCCGTGGCTCCCTTAACCTAATTAGCAGTTGGCCGTGGCTCCCCCCCATTTTTTTACCAGTGGACGGGTGGGTGGGGATGTAAGCCCGACCTCGGGAGTACTTCCTGTTGTCTTCCTTAAATTAATTGGGATGCAATGAAGGTATTTAATCATATTTGTAACAAAATAAGATAACCGTTGTAAAAGGGGAAAAACAAACTTTTGTTTTGTGTGCAGATATGTTTTCTCTCATCGAGAATGTAAATGCGTTGTGAACTCAGGCATGGGAGTCTGTATTGAAGCCAGTGACCATACTGATGTTTCAGTAATATTTGAATGCCTTCCCTTTTCAGGGACCATCCGAGAGTTCTACTGGGTTTGGTCTAGAATAGATAAGAAAAATTACGATGGCCCGGTCTGTAAACGCACATTTGAAGATGTTTTTTAAACAAAATACACTTTCTTTTTATTTAATTGTAAATGCATATTCCCTATTGAATATATGGAATATGCATTTACAATGAAATTTTAAAAAAGTGTCTTTTTAAAAAAAAACATCTTCAGATGTGCGTTTACAGATAGGGCCATCGTCATTTTTCTAATCTATTCTAGACCAAGCCCAGTAGAACTCTCGGTTAATCTGGAGTTAAATTCCAACAAGTTAAGACAGAGCCACTCGGTGTTATCATATATACTGGAGGAAAAATGCACCCAACAGGCAAACACGCACGCCGAAATTCATTTAATACACCCCTGTCAACCCTCTCCCCATGTCTGCCAGAAGAACCCTGCCAACCCTCTCCCCCCTGCCACCCTCTCCCCCTGCCTGCCAGAACCCTGCCAACCCTCTCCCCCTGCTCCCGGATGTCTCCCAGTCTCTTGTTTTATGTCTTGTGGCTGGCCCTGCGCTAGGAGTGCTCATTCTGCCCATGATTGCTCCCTTCGTGACCTCTCCTGCCCCCTCTACCCATGTCTGTCCCCTTCGTGTCTTGAGACTGTCACTTCTTTCCATGCCTGCTCCCTTCGTGTCCGCGGACTGTGTTTTCTATCCATGCCGCTCCCTTTATGTCCTCAGACTACCCTTCTCTCCATGCTTGCTCCCTTCGCGCACTTAGTCAGCTCCTAGTATCCATGCCTGCTTCTGTCGGGCCCTCAGACTACCCTTCTGTCCATGCCTGCCCCCATACCCCTGACTACCCCTTCTGTCCATACCTGCCCCATGCACTCTGACTGCCCCCTCTGTACATGCCTGCCACCTCGCCCTCAGACTGCCCATTCGGTGCATGCCTCTTTTTTTCGTGACCTCCGACTACCCCTTCTGTCCATGCCATCTCCATACGTGCCTTCTGACTCCCCCTTCTATCCATGCCTGCTCCCTTCATGCCCTAAGTCTGCCCCTTTCCTCCATGCCTGCTCACTTCATGCTCTAAGTCTGCCCCTTTCTTCCATGCCTGCTCCCTTTGTACCCTCTATCCATTATCTCCATGCCTGTTCTCTTTGTGCCCTCAGACTCAGGCGCGCAACACCCATTGGACTCAAAGAGCTTCAGCCAACCCCCCCCCACTCCCCCCTCCACCCCCCCCATCGTGTGTGGCAGCCCGGGGATAGGACCTCAAAAGTGTGCTGCTAATCACCATTCTTATGGTAACTGTGAGCCACCATTGACGTGCACAACTTCTTTGACATTTTCTGATTGTGCACATTCATACTGAATTACAATTATAATGGACCGCGTTCGTTGGTACTTAGGGCTCCCTTTAGTTACTTTCACACATCATCTAATCGGATTCCTCCTCTGAGCTGGGTAACTCATCCCCACTCCCAGTGACAGGGGTCTTTATTATATCACTTCTGTGTCTTCTCGCACTGAGCAGGCAGCCTGTTCAACATTGCTTGGAAATGGTGATGTTCTGATTCAGGGCTTCCATGGCGCCCGCTTAGCAACATGCACACGCTATGAGCTTCTTTTAACACGGAGGCTCAATGCGTGTCAGTTGCCTGACGGACGGTGGCTCGAGATTTTTCTCGGCTCCCAGACATTAAGGTAAATTCAGGTACTGAAGTTTGACAATCGAATGGGTACATTATCCTATTCGGGGTTACTAATATCTACAACCCCCCGTTTTTCCACAGATTATTTATGTGATTAACTCGAAATTTGGGATTTGGTTTAACTCTTTTTGAACTGACCCTCAGGGTCTCTTGGCCTCCCTTACCGCAACTGTGATGCATGAAAGTTTTAGTTTATATGGCAGTTTGAATTAATACTTTTAATAATTAACCTTGGGCTCACTAACCTGCACCTTCCCTTTACACCCTTTCTTGAAATTCCTGTTTCCTTAAAGCGGCAGGTGGCATTTCTAAATTTCTAGCGCTGCCACTGCAATTTCCCACATTGTGCCGCTGCCCTGGCAACTCATAACGGCGCACCAAGGTGCTGCGGCGCATAGTTTGGGAACCACGGTCATAAGTGTATTAAGGAATTCTCAATTCTAGTCTATGAGAGGAGTAGGTCCCACAGTAGTGAAAAACGAATTTGGGTGTTTGTCATTACCAAAACATTTAAAGATTACACACACATGTCCTACCATTTACTCACATGGTACCCTGCCCTTAGGGTAACTTAGGGTCTACCTTAGGGGTGACATATATGTAATAAAAGGGTAGTTTGAGGCATGGCAGGTAGTTTTGAAATGCCTAGTCAAAGTGGCAGTATACTACACACGCACACACACACACACCCGCACACAGACCCACACACACACACTGATGTGGCAGGCCTGAGACAGGTTTGAAAGGATACTTCTGTTGATTGTGCACTCAGGGCTGCAGCCCCACTATTACCTTTGACTTACAGACCCTGGGTATATGGTAAACCATTTTAGATGGGACTTAACAAGTAATTTAAATATGCCATTCAGGTATGAACTAATGTCCCTATGTTTATGGGAGAAGCACATGCAAATTAGCACTGGTTACCAGTGGTAAAGTGCTCAGAGTCCTAAGGGCAACAAAAAGAATAACCAAAATAGGAGGTAAAAGGCAAAGAGTCTGGGGCAGAGCACCCTAAGGATGACAGGTCTAACAGCAACACTAGACAGGTGGTAGAGTTGTGGATTGCTGGAGTGAATGGAGAGTTTGGTTGTACAAATAATGAGAATTATCATGTTTTTTAAAAAATCCTTCCGCAGGGCACACTTAGTTCTAAGGCTGCAGAGTGCTCTACAGCAGAAAACTGATATCAAGTAAAATTATACATCTGATAACCTTAATATTTATAGAAACAAAATGCTAAGGGCTGAGCTGCTCATCATTGAACTGCTGGTTTTCCTTTGGGGTACAGGGAGAAGGTTATGTGTGACTTTTTATGTGAATGTTGTTACATTTAGTTACATTTTTCTCTTCTCTCCTCTTCCTGTGGGATTTTCTCAGTACCAGTAATGTGTTGGATTTAATTTAAATATAAAAATGTAAAACTTTAGTTAGTCATATGAAGAAATATGTTTTACATACTTAGCAGTTCTCAAGGGAAGAGGAAGAAAAATACTAAGAAGGATGCATTTAGAGTTTAGGAAATGAAAATCCTTCAATTTCGGGAGGAAACTATAAATATGGACTGGAATTCTCTAGCTGATATTAATGCACAATACTTTCCCCTGTGGTGCAGAACTTCAGAGGATTACACTGCATGTTTGCAGTTTTCTCCAAATATCAGAGGATTTACAGATCCCCACAAACTTTAAACAAGGCTCAAAGTCTGCCTGCTTTCCGGAAATTACGTAAATCTCAGAAAAATACCAAACGTAAGGTCTAGGACTTCATTTTATGCAGACTAAGCAGATGTGCCTTTGAACAGCTAATACTTTCAGTACCTCGGATTTATGTTGTTTGTCAGCATCCTATTTTAAAAGGAACTGCTTTACACATATTACAGACCAATTAAAGAAAGTCCAATCATTAATTGGAAACCAGCGATGAGATTGCATGCTGGGAGGATCAAGGTACTGTGTTCAGTGGGCCTGCATGGCTCCCGTGTGTGGCCTCTGCTCCATAGTGATCAGCCTGAAATGTTGAATTTGCCCCAGTCCAGCATGACCAGATAACCCCAATAGGTGCTAATTCCTTTTAAATGCTATTTCTACTTTTATATTTAAAAAATTCATTTTGTGACTTCTACTCATTGGATTGTTTGTCATTTTGATCTTGATTTATTTATAAAAGTCATATCTGTTTATCTAACCTGGTGTAGAGTCTTTTTGTGGTGTTTTCATTGTGTTACTGTGTGATGTGTTGCGGAAATACTTTACACATTGCCTCCTACGTTAGGCCTGCCAAGTGCCAAGCTACCAGATGGTGCGCACAGGATAGTTTATGGTGTGTGACTGACTTACCCTAACTAGAAATGTGGTCCCTACTTGGACAGGGCGCATACCTCAGCCCGCTAGAGACCTAATTTCAAATAGCCATGCATTTTGTTTGTGTGTCTCATTGTAAGGACTCTTCTGTAGTCCTTTTATTCTGGACCAGGACAAAGTCAAAAGTTCAGACCGGCTGTGATGGAGCACAGGCCAGCCTATAGGCAAGATAGCCTTACAATAGTGAAAAACGAAAATGGTTGTAATTCACTACCAGAGCATGTCACCTGTACTAGTACATGCTCTACCTTTCACATACACTGCACCCTGCCCAAGGGGGTACCTTGGGCCTTCCATAGGGGTGTCTAATGCACAGCTTTCCAAACTGTGTTCCGTGACAGGGCCCTATGTCACCTCCTATGTGTGGGTGTGTCGCGGTGCAATGCGACGACATCTGCGGGCCGGGCCGATATTAGGGGAATGCAAACTACCGTCCTAAGCTTGAGTAAGGCAAGGACGAGGTAGGACGTGAATGCAAGGCAGAGCAGCGGAGCGGAGCCTAGGTGGATCTGCATGGTTTCGCAGCTCGATTCCGCAATGCCGAGGCTCAGTGGGACATTGTCCAAGGCTCAGAGGCGGACTGACATGGGCCTGGATTTAACGAGTAAGAGGCCAGTGAGAGTATTGACACCCCTCCCCCTCTGGGAGTGCACCGTGTGGCATGCGGTGCGGTGCTGCGGCGCTGCTTACGTCTCTGCCCTCATAGCTGCCAAGGTTGTGGTCCTCGAATGAGGAGACTAGAGATGATCGGGAGCGGGGGCTTGGTTGCCTGACATGATGGCAAGACAAAAAGCAGCAACTATACAATTTTACTGAAACGGCGCTCACTATTCAAAACTCTGTTACTTATTCTGCCGGAAAACATCCCCTCTTTGGAATGCTTTGGGGTGTGGTGACCGGCATAGGCTTGATTGGTCCGCCTCCTACTCTCCTCTTTCCACAGAGGTTGATTACGTTTCCTTTATGAGCTGGACCTCGTGTGGACTCTTCTGAAACCCACGTGCAGCTGCTCCTCTAGTAACAGGGGCAGACAGCAGCACTTACCACCTTAGTCAAACACTGCCCACCGGCTGCCTACAGCCTGCAGCCATGCCTGTGCAACAGAACTCTGAGCTACAGGCATATTTCGAGGTTTTTGTTGTTTCTCATGTAATGGAAGGATTATCCAAAGAGTAGTTGTTCTAGTTTTTATGCTTACGTTGTGAAAACCTCTTCTCTAGTCGAACCCTTTCCAGGAAGGCTGATTGTAGACACAATTGCTACATTTCTATGTGTCACTCTTCAATTAAAATAAAACTTACCGACTCGAGGATTTGTCGAATGTACAAATTAAAAGGCAGAAGTTAACACCATCGGCCAGGTGACAGTCCCCCTCCGCTTCTGCCTCACTTATTCTTCCTCTGGACGTGACGGCACTAATAAGGTCACATCCGGTAATCCCGAGCCCCCATGGTGTGCCACAGTGACAGCCACTAGTAACTACTGCTGAGAGGTCAGGCCCCACACCTCCTTCAGTAATTGGCAGCAGTGTGACAAAGCTGCGCGGCGCCACAGTAATTAATATGCAGCCTGGAGCCATGCACCACACAGATTGGGCAGATTTGTAATATTGGAGTGCTCTCAGTCACTCCATAGCTGAGAGAAGACAATCTTAACTATTTATTCACCTACTGAGCCCAGCAAGCAGTTGCTGGCAGCACGTCTCGGAGCAGCAGAGCCATGGCACAGGTGCCGCCGGTGGTGCGTGCTGGTGAGTGGCATTAAATGCGTGACAATGCGTGGCAATGCATTTCAGTGCGGTGATGCGGAGCACCACACTGAAATGCGTGAGCGTCACACCTGATGTGTGATACTTGGCAGGCATGTGCCCTGACCCTGCCCTCACTGCTTCTGAGCGCGCAGCCTTGTTGGAACGTTTAATGTAATGTAATGTAATGTATGTGGTCTTGTAAAGCGCACTGCTGCCCTGAGGCGTCGTGGCGCTGTAGACCGCTGGGGAACCCGTCCTGGCTATCCCTGTGAGATGGTCCCTACTGGGTATCTCCAAGGTGAAACCAGGCATCCCCGGCGAATGTGGGGGGCCGTTGTAGAGATGAGGCAAGCTAATGCCCAGAGTCGCCGAGTGTGATCCCTGGTTAGAGTAGGCACCGAGGCGAGAATTATCGAGTCCGCTGACCCTGGTTCATGACCCTGCCGTGTCGGGAATTGAACCCTGGTCCCGGGCCGTTCTCTGCTTCCGGGTCTGCCGCCTCTAACCAGTGAGCCACACCACTCCACAAGCCACCTCTGCCCCCATCCCAGGCGCTCGGTAAGTTATATTTGGACATTTAAAAACTCCCATGTAGTCTGGTACAGATTTGACTCGTGCCTAACCATGCGTGCCCTCTGTGTACCAACATTGCCACCACTCAAAGTTTCATTGCGACCGCACCAAATAATTCCTGTTATTTTCTCTCCATGCAATTGTTAGCCAGGTTCCAAGTAACTCCAGGGCCTGAGAACTTATAAGTCTTTGAGGAATACCATGTGAAAATCGGCATTACTATTAAAATTCTTATATATTTCCCTCCTGTGTCTCAAACAATTCAAGCTGCTTCTAGCAGCCTGCCGGATTGTGCTAGTGAAACATCAAAATGAATAATCCTGGTGTAGTCGGTACCTCGCTTCTCCTGCCCCAGAGGGCACTCTTAATGGAACTTATCCTAGAAGCATTTAACTCTTAAAATCTGACATGAATATTGGCGACAGGGCAAATATGGTCTGTAGTTCTTTCTTGACTATATATCCAGCAGAGAAATAATGCGGCACGTCATGTACTGTAACATATAAAAATACAAACAGAATTTATTAAAAGGCCCTCTTATTATTTTTTATTATTTTTGTTTTGGACGTTGTTTCTGAAGGCTAACCATGCTATAGTATTGTGCATCTGGAAAGATAAACAATGGCCCGCGCTCCATCAGAAAGTCTCTCTGGACTTCAGGCAACAGCGGTCAAAGGTCCTGCGCATGTAACCCCTTCGAGGAGGGAGGGGCAGGCTGCGCTCTATCAGCTCCTTGTCTCTAAGAAGGCATTTGTACGGGACTGTGTGAGTAAGTGAGGCCAGCTGGCCCTCAGAATCTGCCTTTTGTACCTTCATATCTTGGTTTAAAGGGGCCAGCCTGGATGTACATGTGCGCCTCAATTTATCTGGAAAGCATCTCGAGAGCTGCTAACGGGGGTCGTGGGTGCAACTTGACTGGGGCATGTGTCAATGTGTGCATCATTATATTCTTGTTTCAGGCACAAACCTAATCTTGCTTGCACCCAGTTTGCCAGTCACTGTCTTTGTTAGAACAGATTCACAATTGCTTTATTAACCTTCCTGTTTTCTCAAATTTGCTTGAAAATGCACAATTTGCCCACTATTTTTTTTAAAAATTCTCGGGGGAGAACCCTCCCGAACCCCCGGTTCCGGCTCGCTCACTCACATTGCCGTATCACAAGATAAAGATTGTCTAAAAGGTGTGTCATCAACATCAAAAGTTTGGAAATATGTGTTCTAATGTTTACAGACAGGGAAGGGTTAGGCCTAGTCAGTGGGGACACTGGCCAGGTGGACATGGCAGTTCACAGACTGCACACAGGCACTGCGGTGGCAGGCCTGAGACACCATTTCAGGGCTACTCATGTGGGTGGCACAATCAGTGCTGCAGGCCCACAAGTAGCATTTGAATCACCAGCCCTGGCACACTCAGTGCACTTTACTAGGGACTTCTTGGTGATCCAAATATTCCAATCATGGATAACTAATTACAATAACAATTTATACAGAGAGCATATGCACGTTAGCACTGATAAGCAGTGGTAAAGTGCCCAGAGTCCTATTGCCAACAACCAAAGGTCAGGAAAAACAAAGGAGGAAGAAGCAAACAGTTTGGGGATAACCCTGCAAAAAGGGCCCTTTCAAAAATATATGATATGGCTGTGGTGCCTTATCGTGGAGTACACTCGCAAATGTCCTCCTGGGTCTAGTCAGTATTGTTGACTTAACCTTAGCTCACCCCATGGTATCTGTGGCTGTAAAAAGTAAGGCTTGCAACAAAACTTATTGTATAGCATTTAACAGCACCAAACAACAAAATAGGAAAGTCACACACCAATAAAAAGATGCAACAACAATGTATAAACATAGAGCACATTTTAATTAAGTTTTAGAGACCTTGTTTTTCAAAATCGACTGGACGGTTCCGGAGATACACGTTATAGAAATTTTTTATCACTTTAAAATGCAACCGCAAACAAGCGTTGGTCAACAAAAACTAAGTAAACTTTTCAAAAGTTAGTGCAGGTACCGGGTTGGGTGACCAATTCCAGCAGGGAAAAAGTCTAGGGGGCCAGAGAGGATACCTTGGACAGTTACATGGCCACCAGAGCACTTTTGAAGCTAGTTCCTAGCTTTATAGTTTCACTGCCATAGACACACATGGTGCTGATGCTGAGGATACAGGCAAAAGATGCTCTGGTGGTGGTGCAGTCAACACAAGTGTCTCTGGGGCTGTCCCTCGGTCCATGGGTGATGAGTGGTGATTTTGACCACGGAGATTGGGGTTCCTTGAAGTCTTCAATGCAGTAGTCGGTCAGCAGTGATGCACTACTTGCCATTTTGCACCGCAGTTGGGGCAAAATCCACAGGTGGGGACTAGTGTCCCTTGAGTATGACAAATATGGTCTTTGATAGCACTCTCTGGTCGGGCAGACACAGGTGCAACTTTTAGCTATCTCAGATTTGTCCTTTTGTGCGCTTGGCGACTGGTAGTGGTAAAACTTCTGTGGTGGCTACCAACTTGTCGGTTTGGGCTCTTTCAGCTCTTGTGTCCTTGGAGCAGGTTCCTTGGGATCAGCCAACAGCTGCTTGAAATCACTGCTGTGCGTGAAGGTAGGGAATCAACTTTCCCCTGTGTCAGGATCCACAGGCACAGTTCCAATCTCCTAGGCAGAAAGTGATGCAGGTGCAGTCCTGTTGATGGTGTAGTCTCTCTTTGTGTGGGGTAAGGGCATCAGTGCATTAGCACACTCCTTTTTTGGTCCTCTCTTTGATTACAGGTTGATCAGAGGGGCAGGGTGACAGGGGAGCCACATTTATCCCTGGAAGGTGTCCCTAAGGAGCCACATCTTCACTAGCTAATGGGCTACTGGGTCCTCTTCTGCCTGGTGAGATGTTTCCTACACTGTGTGACATCTAGCTATCCCAGAATGCCCCATTCTTGCCCCTATCAAAATGGCATGATCCTTCCGTTGACTTCAGGAGCACAACAACCCACCCTATAGATGTGGCTACCAGTGGGGGATTTGTCCAAGGGGAATCGGTTTGGGGACGGGTATCCCTCTCCAGCTCTGTCTTCTAATTCTCTACAGGAAAAAAAGGTATCTTGCTAGGGGGTGTTCTTGCAGTTTGCCCTTGAAATGTGTATTCACTTTTGAAGCTCACCTTTTGGGCTAACACCTTGAGTGGCCCTCCTGGGAGAGGAGGTCTCACAACGTTCTTTTGGCAACTGCCTTTGTTCCTGGGGATGGGAGTTGTTCACATGTCTCTCCAGGTGATCAGAAATCCATCAATGTGTCAAGGCTTTTGTGAAGCCACTGCACTGGCTGCAGAGCAAAGAGGCAGCTTTCTAAAAGTTGCTAAGTATAATAGTGATGTTAAATCTGGTCTTGGCATCAGGTCAGATTTAAGGACAGAATTAATTTGATACCTTACTCAACCTTGTTAAGTAGTCCCGTTCTGAAGTTAGGTAACCTGTTAGCCAGCAGGGCTTCTAACCTTTCCACAACAAAATTACAATTTGGAAGTGTTGCTGTTAAAACATACACAAAATCATGTGTCCTTATTAATAATGTACAGCTCCCTGACATAGGGCTCCACAAGTTTTCCTTAGGGGAGACTTACATACATCTTTAGGGGAAGTGTTGGCTTTGCCTTAGATGTAATGGAAAAGTCAAACTACCATTGTAAAACACTGCCCTTTCAGTCTGCAGTGGCAGGATGGAGTCCATTTTGCCCTTGTCATGTGCAAGGTGGCACAAACAGTGCTGCAGCCCTAGTTGAACACTCCGCCTTACATACCCTTGGTACCATATGCTAGAGACTTATAAGTGAGTCAGTACTTGCCATTTGGATGTTTCCAATTTAGCATATCTTTGTATATGATTGAAATACTATCACTGAGATCTGGTTAGCAGGCCTCACTGCAATCTCCGAGTTGAAAAACCAGCAGCATCTGTCCAGAAATGTGGGGTGTACATGCAAATATAGACACTTCCTTACATTTTTTTTTTGTAAACATGTACTCTAAATATCTAATTCACTTTGGGACTCCTATTGTTTGATGTTTTCACTTAACTAACTGCATACACATTTTAAACAATGCCCTAAGTTAAGCCTGTCTGCTCTGCAAGGAGTTGAACTAAGGTTATTTAAGTGACTTTTGGGTTCTCCCTGGCAAGTTAGCATTATTAATACCTGTGGTGAGCAACCACCCACCTCAAATAATAATGTGCTTTCTTAAACCAACACAGTGCAAGTGTTTGTTTATGGAAATGAAGGAATTAATTTCAGGTGGTTATCAAATAAAGAAACTTGACATTGTTGCATCTTACAAATACTTGAGATTACAAATGTATATGAGCCTGATTCACAGAACTAATTTAAGACAAAATCCTAAACCTACTACCATCTACTCATTTTGGTATTCACAGAAGGCACTTACTCATTTTGGTATTCACAGAAGGCACTTACTCATTGATGAGTAAGTGCCTTCTGTGAATACCAAAATGAGTAAGTGCACTTACTCATTTTGGTATTCACAGAAGGCACTTGCTCATCAATGAGTAAGTGCCTTATGTGAATGCCAAAATGAGTGAGTGCCTTCTATGAATACCAAAATGGTAGTAATTTCCTTCCTGCCATCCTGATCTCTTCTATGTCTGTTTCCATCTACATATTCTTCGTGCCTCTAAACTTAGATTACTTCACACTACTCATACATTAAAGAGTGTGAAGCACATCACAATTGAACCTTTTCTATTGAAGCCTATAGTTACACCATTCACTAAAACTGTAAGCTCCTCTTCATGTTTCCTTTTTCATCATGATTTATCAGCCGAAAAGCACAGATTAGAAGTTACAAAGGCTATTGATAATCATGATTTTAAACTCTAGCACTGAATGAAACTTAACCAAATGAAACCTAAAAAAAATATGAACCTCCTTCTTCCTCGTGTTTATTCTATAGTTTGCTGTCATCAGGAAGACAGGTTCTGGCGAGGGGCTGCTGTAGTCCACATGTAAATTGATACTTGTATAGCGCACTACTCACCCGCAAGGGTCTCAAGGCGCTTGTACAAATACCGCTGTGGAACCCATCCTGGCTTTCCCTGTGAGGTGTCCACTCCTGGGCACCCCCAAGGTGGAGGCCAGGCATCCTTAGCGCTGTGGGGGCCATTGTGGAGATTAAGCAAGCTATTGCCCAGAGTTGCAGAGTGGGACTCCATGATTGGAATAGGCACCGAGGCGAGAATTATCAGGTTCATGGAATTTTTGAGCCCAAGACCAGTCGAGTCAGGGAATTGAACCCTGGTCCCGGGCTAGACCTCTGCATCAGGGTCTGCCGCTCTAACCATTAAGCCATACTTCTCCACATGAGTTCTGGGCATTACAAACAATTACCCAAAGGCATTACTCATCCTGTCAATGTGGAACATTATATAAGTGCAGGCAACTTCAATCAGATTATACGTCATCTACTACAAATGATCTTTCCTTTTCCAGGTACTTTTTTATTTGCTGTTTACAAATAGCAAACATTTAGACCAATCTACAAAAATCATGTGGTTCATGACATCAGAACGGTGGATATTACCATGAAAGCAGTGGGACCATAAACAATATTGCACTTCTTTCATCAAGTAAAGATGTGCGTGCCCCCCCGCTTCTAAATGTAATAAATGCATTAATTAACTTATTGATGAGGTAGCATGTCTTAATAGGAAAATAACATCTAAACCTTTCATCCAATATTATTACTATTCAATTTTCAGTTATGTTTATTACTGTTTTTAGTCTCTTTAAGAGGACAAAATAACTAGGCTAAGTACATTAAAAAAATTAATTCAAATGTCAATCAAAAAGGCCAAACCAGACTCACATAAAATGCCAATAAGTAATAGTAAATAGCTGCTCTTAAATCACTTAAACACCATAAGACAAAATTCAGTACCAAGTCAAAAAGCTGGTAAAAATTAAAAAATTCAATTGCAAACTGCCAGGAAAGGTGAGAAAGTAAAAACGTGTGTGAATCCTCCACATGTTTAATGTCATTCTGTTAAAACAACAGCCACAGACGTTTCCTTCGAATTATTGTGCACGCAGGGAAACTAAAGGCCTAATGATTCACTCTTGAGTACCTAAAGTACAAAACTGAGAGATCAGTATTCAGTTGGAACGCTCTCCTGAATTCCAGTGCAGTTTCTTAATTATAAACCACTCATTCACATGAGATTTTTTTTATCTTGTTACTATACTGTACTTATTTAGAGTTGGAAGTTTTCCATAAATTCTGATTCTGAAAGTAACAAATATTTTTGACAGTGCTTTATCTTGAGCCTGATTGATATTCAAGATTATTTTCTTCGGTATAAAATTCAAACAGTGTAAGTTAGTCCATCTATATTAGTCAATTCACATGAGTACAAATAATATAAGAGTTACATTTAGATTTAGAAGAGCATCCTTAACAACTAGTTGATATGTTTGTTTCTATTTTATTGAGGTCCCTCAATGTGCCAGTTGCAGTGCGAGAAAATAGGTATCCATATCTAATGACGACTGCTAGTCCCCTTACCTAAATGCGATATAAATCAAATTCACAGTGAATTGCCGGAATTGGTACAGACTGCATCACAGCACAAAGACTGCAATGGAGTTTGGCCTCAGTTTTGCTCAAGAAGGAAACTAAGTATTGCGTTAAAACTATAAACACGCAAAGAAAAGTAATTTACTAGTCAATAAATATTTTCAAACAAGTGTAAATTGACAGTTATCAATTCACACAGTGACATCATTTTGGGAGCTAATGCTACTTTCACAATGTATCAGGAAGTTGATATTTCTACTGCAATATTTTGATACAGTAGCCTGTCAAGGCCTGATTTTGGCAAGTTCTTCTTAACAAGCAAAATAATTATTCTTATCACCCATCCTATGAACAATCCAATGACTTCCTTTTGAAGCTAAATGACTCTACAACATGGCCTGTATCATTCAGAGATCTTACTCACAGCACTTTTCTCTATCTGATGATAAAGCAGAAACAATTGGGAGGCCAATGGTCACTTAGTATAAATGAATTCTTACTTCTGGAAACTCTGACGTTCACAAATTAGCACACTGTGTTCAGGTGGTGCAAACAGAACGTCTAACTTTCTCCCTCCATTTGTATGCACCACCATCACTTTTGCAGCATTGAAGAAGACCCTTTTTTGGGGGGAGTTTAAAATGCTTTATTTATAGGATAAAAACAATGTAAAACATCAGTTCAAAATGTTAGTAATAAAATAAAAATAAAAATAACAACTTGGAATGCAGCACAAAAGTGCAATAACCCGTGAAATAAAAAAGGAAAAACTATACTTAGTATCATGAGATTTTTGGAGAGAAGATTTTAACATAAGAAAGAAAAGAAGAAGAAAAAAAGGAGAAAAGAAGAGAAAGAAAAAGGGGGAGAAGAAAGAAAAAGGAAGATCAAACGAGAAAAAGAACTTCAATAATAAAATCACAGCAAAGAAGATATGAAACAATTAAGTAATAAAATCAATAGTAAGTCAAGTTAACATTCTTGACAAAAAAGTAGTGAGGGGTAACCATAATAAGTCTCTTTTGATTAACAAGAAGGTGGAATTGGCATAAGCTTTGTCCATTCTGTGGTGATGACACAATACATTCCACCAAGCTTGATAAGATAATTTTGAAGCGTCCTACATTGAAAAGTAATATCTAAAAAGAGGTTAATAAAGTGGGCTACCTCTTTATGATTGGCAAAAACTGGAGAGAGACTACCCAGGAACACATGGTGAAAATGAAAGGGAATATCTAATTGGAGAATATCATTGAGCTTATTCTTTGAAGAAGACAATTAAGCTGTTCTCGTCAAGATACATTTCTAAACTGGTTTAATCTAACTATGCTTATGACTTAAGCATTCTTCTTAAGATTTGCTTTCAGAGTCGCTACCTGTTCTCTTTGCTTTAGGCTTTTTGCTTCTTTGTGATCAGCTCTTATATATCTTCTTCAATTTATTTTCTAATCTACCGTGATTTTGCATTTCTCCTTTATGACCACTTGGTGTTGCCTTAAAAGCTGCTCCCTTTCCGCTCTCATCAGTTGTTTAACTCCTGCAACTCAGCTTTACTTGCTTTTATTTTAGTCTTCGTTTAAAAAGGACTCTTAAGACCCCTAATCATGTATCACTCCTCCAGTCATCTATCTTTCTTTTGTACTGTTCACCTTATTTACTTTTGTTAGTATAATTAGATATGTACAATGATTACTTGTATGCAAGTAGTGGTGGCTAATCATAACACTTCTGTAACTGATTCCTGCAATGCTTAGCTGTTTAATGCTACCAGGTCATGTTTGCCCTACCTGAAACCCTAAAAATGCCTACCGAAAAACCTTTTGAAAAACGATCACATCTTCACCTTTTTATTTTTCAATTTAGCTATGGAAATATTCAGATCACAAATGGTTGTATCATTTTGTAATGACCAAAAAAGGTTTTGATTACAATGAGCATATAACTAAAATTGTTTGTTGCATGCACAGTGCACCCTTGATAATGCACGAATAGCAATGTTGCTGACAACATATTTCTGTTATCATGTTCAGTGCCATGGAAAATCATGATCTCATCAAAATAAATGTATTTTGAAAACTGAAGTGTGGAATGGATTATTATTGCTAATGATTATTTTAAACAACACAATTGCATTTCTTCAAATAAAGCTATTAAGATTTTATCTAATAATTGTGTATTTAAAGGGCCATTCATTGCTGCCAAATAACTGTTCTCTCTACCCAGTCCTGCATCACTAATGCTGGAGCACTGGCTTTCACTTGTCACTTACTCATCAACATGGACCCCGCATACAGGTAGATGGATATTTGATGTCAGCTGAGATGTAAGGAAATGAATCTCAATATAAATAATTATTGTTAGAAATGGGGGTTTCTAGTTGCTTGGTTTATACCCTGTCCAAGTAGGGGCCCTTCCTTTTAGTCAGGATAAGGGAGTTATACTACTAAAGGGACCCCTACTCACCTCCATGATAGCTTGGCACGAGCAGTTAGGCTTAACTTAGAGACAATGTGTAAAGTGTTTGACATAACACACAGTAATACAGTGAAAACAGAACAAAAGGATACCACACCAGTTTTAGAAAAATAGTCACTGTTTATCTGTGTATAACAAGACCAAAACAAAAATATCCCAACATACAGTAATAAAGATATGAATATTGCAAGAATCAACTTTAAATACAGTTCCTTGAAGCTAATAGCTCTATCTGGGGCTATCACGGCATTGTGAACAAACAAATCCAACAGCCCGACCTCGAGGTCGCAGGCCAGATACAGTGTCAGGAAGACCCGCAAACAGTACCTCAGAAATGCTGGGGATCGGGACCTTGCGATGAGCCCCGAAGAGGCGGTGGCAGCGGTATCAGCAAGAGTCGGCAGGTGTCAGTTCCAAAAGTCGGTGCAGGAGTCATCTGGCCCTTAAAATCACGTGCTTTGCAGGTTAAACTCCCTTAAGTTGAAGTCAGAACTGCTGACCTCTTAAGTACTGAGTGGGACCAAATAGTGAAAAAATGTAACTGGGTGGATGCCTGTGTATGCACTAACCAAGATTGTAATATCAAAGGTATAGCAATTATTTAAAAAAAATAACTTAAAGCCAAGATCGACTATAAGGCAGTGGACAGTAAGGGAAGATGGGCTGTGACCACGATAACATGCTCACTATAGGTGGCTACTATGGTCCAAATTTGGACGATCCGACTCCTCTTCAAAAACTTTACTCAGAACTTTTATCAGCCACTGCCCCCATGATACTAGGTGGCGACTATAACATTATACTCAATCCCAAGACGGATAGGTCCCCTCCTAGTAAGCATGTAAACTTACCTAAGATGAGGGAATGGTTAGGTTACTACAAAAAAGACCTGGATTTGAAAGACAATAGGCAGCCATTTACATTCCTCAATAAAAAACTGGGCCACAGATCCAGAATTCTACTAAACGGGAGCCTACTAGGCAGCGTTAGAAGCATTGAGCACGTACCAGCTCACTTGTCTGACCACTCAGCAATCCAATTAACCCTCCTAATGACAAACAACAATACATTACCCAGATGGACAATCGATCGGACCTTACTGTCTGATCCGCAATGTATAGAGGAACTAATGACTGTCTCCGCAAATTTCTTTGAGGATAATCAAGTTGGCACGTCAAAGCAAACCACCTGGGACGACTACAAGGCTGTTGCTAGGGGGAAGCTATTAAATTTGGGAGCCCATAAACATAAAATCAAGAAACAGGAAATTAGAATTATTGAGAATGACATCAAACAAATGGAGGCACAAATAGTGTCAGGAAGCCCCTCAGAATCTAAGGAAACTTTAGAAAAAAACTACCAAACGCTTAAGGAGAAACTGACTGACTACCTGGAGGATATAGTGAGAAAAAAGTGGGAAGCAAGCAAATTGTCAATCCATGAATATGGGAAAGGGTGCGGTAAAATGTTGGCATTGAGAACTAAAACAGATCAAACACAAAATAAAATTTCTTGCATTCAGAATCATAACCAAAGGACACCAAGCTCTGACGACTCTGTAATAAGGCAGGAGTTCAGAACTTTCTTCTCTAACCTATATAAAGAAGACATAAACCCAACCGAAGAACAGATAAGAATGTATTTGGACTCCGTACCACTTCCATCACTAACGGAGGAGGAGAAAAAAGAATTAAACAGCGAAATCAAATCCGAAGAAGTGAGAGCTGCCATAAAAGTTCGGAAAAGAGGTAAAGCTGCTGGCCCTGATGCACTACTGAACGAATTCTATTTAGCACTGAAGGAAACAATGGTTGCTCAACTAACAGAACTAATAAACACAATCTACATAGACAAGGAAAAAATCCCTGACTCATGGAACGATGCAACGATCAGCATTATTTTAAAACCTGGGAAAGACCTTAAACTGTGTGAGTCCTACAGACCTATTTCACTGCTAAACTGTGACTACAAAATCTTCATGCAAGTCATAGCAACGAGGTTAGCCACAGTAATGTCAAGACTGATCAACCCTGATCAGAAGGGCTTCATAAAAGGAAGACACATACATGAGATAACACATGAGCTGTTCGCAACAATAAACATAGCCACTTGCGAAAAAATACCTGTAACCATAATTACTTTTGATGCAGCCAAAGCTTTCGTTAGAGTCAATTGGACTTTTCTAAACAAAACCATCAATAAATACAATCTAGGGGAAAGCTTTGGCCACATGGTAGGGGAAATATACAAAAAACCAAGAGCAAAAATACTAGTCAACCGAAGGCTCACCAGTAAAATCGAAATACAAAGAGGCACAAGACATGGATGCCCGCTATCTCCGCTACTTTTCAATTGAGCCACTCGCATGCTCCCTTAGAAATCATACCTCAATATTCCCCTTTAACCATCAAAATTGGTCAAAAAAAGTGGCACTCTATGCCGATGATTTGATGGTATTCACAGATAACTTTGAAAACTCCACTGATGCAATAGAGGACACGATAATTAATTTTGGTAACGTATCAGGCAACTTAACAAATCAAGCAAAAACTGAGGCTATGAGTTGGAATACACACCCCAATACCCCATACACCAGAGACAAAATAAAATACCTGGGGATTAACCTGGTTAAAGGAGCTAGAAAATATCCCCCAACTGAATTTGAATAGAGTTCTCCAAGAAGTAAGGAGATTACTCAAAGTTTGGGACGGGCTACCCTTAAGCTTCCTGGGAAGAGCTAATATAATTAAAATGCCAATCATACCCAAATTCATATATCTTTTTAACACCATACCCCTGGAATTCAAGAAAGACGCATTAAGAAAAATCCAGGGAGAACTAGCCAGCTTCATTTGGTCATCCAAGAGTACAAGAATAGCATGGAATAAATTAAAGGAGGAAGAAAGAGCAAGTAGGAATAGCTAGCCCTGACCTATTTGAATATTACAGGGCATTCCAATTTAAGAACATGAGACCTCTATTAAGGAAGTACCAATCCTACCCAGATTTCCTACAGAACATGACAGGCAAAACAGACCATTTCTTATTTAAGTTTGGCCATCCAAAATTTTTCAAAAAGATAAAACTAAAGTTTCTATACAGTGCTGCAAAACTATAGTATCAAATCAGAAACACAGTAAATAAGCGTACTATAGCACTATGGCCCCGATAAGGGACTCTCCAGGCACACCAGCCTGTTTAAAAGACTCTTTGGCCTTACCACTAAAAGCAACAAGAATCGAAAGCTGGGGACAATTGTTGGTAGAAAATTCCATAATCACGTGGGACCAAATATCCTCAATCACCAAATTAACCTTATCTAAATTTAAATATTTTCAACTGACCAGCTGGGCCAAATCCCTAACAGAAAATAAAATAGGTAATGAAGACTTAGAGAAAGAAATGATAAAAGCTACACCAATAAAAAAGGAAGTATCTAGATGGCATGGCGCTCTCATTGTGGCCGGAGAGAAAGACTGTCTAGTCCCTGAGACAACATGGAGGAAAGATATGCTTGAATTAGACCTACAAATTATTTGGCAAAAATCTCTAGAAAAATGCTGGTCCACCATAAAACCAGCCACCTTGAAAAGGAATCACTTGTTCACAATTCATAGGGCACACTGGACCCCAAAAAGATTATCAAAATTTAAAGGAGCAAACATAAAATCCTGCCCCAAATGTGGAATGGAGAAGGCAGATGATATCCACATGTTCCAGAAAGGCCCCTCACTAATCTTCTGGCATGAAGTTGGTAACACGATAAGCATGGTATTGGGAAATCAAATAGATGTAAGTATAACTCTCATTATTTTTGGGATTTTAATTACTAATGACACAGGTATGAGTGAGTTGACAAAAAAAACAGGAAATGCTTTTGTTTGTGTTGATACTGCTAGCAAGGAGAGAGATTTGTATAAATAGGGTTAAACCAGCACCTCCTTTACTCACGAATTGGCTAAACTCCACTTTAAAAACGAACAAACTTGATAGGAAAGGGAACAACAGCAAAAAATCTAACTACTGGGAAATATGGGAACTGAACTTCCAAACAGTCACCTAACACCTTTTGTATGGCTCCGGAATCTAAATCCTATGATTAAAGCGATGGCAATAATTCAGGCGGAAACCATCTCTGCCGAGTAGCCAGGATGGCTAGCTCCCCCCCTTCATAACAGAATTATTGACTATGTTAAAGGACAAAGGAGGAACCTGTTTGGAAACAACAGCTAAAGGGATACTCCCCAAACTAGTACGTTAAACATGGGGCAGTGACGGCATAGAACGTTGGAACAACAGACTCCCGAAACTCCTTACACATATAATCAGCAGGTGTCAGTTCCAAAAGCGGTGCAGAAGTCATCTGGCCCTTAAAATCACGTGCTTTGCAGGTTAAACTCCCTGAGGTTGAAGTCAGGACTGCTGACGTCAATGGCGTCATGGCTTTGATGCGAAGTGGGAAGATGCAACATGCAGTGACCACATGTCACGGTACAGGCAGCAAGTCGGGGACGGTGTACGACGTTGTTGGTGACACCAGGGCTTCGGTGTGAACCGGGGCAATGCGACATCCGGTCACAGGTCACTGTGCACTTAACGCCGTTGTCATTGCTGAAGCGATGTTGTCGGTAGACTAAGTTTTGATGCCAACTGGATGATGCTTAATGCAGTGCCCACAGGTACCTTTGCAATCAGTGGCATCAGTTGACGAGGATTGAGTCACCTTTTCCAGCTCGTCTTCTTGGCTGATTCCTTAGTCCAAAGGGGTTCATAAGTTCTGGGGTTGGGCCCCAATACTTATACCAGTTCTGGCCTTTGAAGATGCCAAACTTCCAAGAAAAGTCCTTCTTGCTCACAAGATCCAGTTCTTTCCTGCTCTGTCCAAGACACACTCCAGGAGGTGGAGACTCTTTGTGCTCGACAAGTGCAGCCCTATTCAAGTGCCAATTACAACTCCTCCCACTACTCTTAGCCCGGGATGATCCATTAGCCTGACGATGAGTCATCGGGATAAGCAGGGCACACCTAAGCTTCCCTTTGTGTAACTGTCTAGAGTATATGCAGGAGCCCCCCACTGTCACCTACACAGATGTGGATTCCTCAGGCACAGAATTGTTAAGTTATAAAATGCCCACTTTCTAAAAGTGCAATTTTCCAACAGGCAATTTAAAAATAATCTTCACTAAAAGGTGTATTTTTAGATTGTGAGTTCAGGCATCCCGAACTTTAACTTTCTATCATCTTTCAATAGGAATCTGCACTGGAAAGGAGTTTCCAGCCAGACCTCCCTTATGTTAACCTATGGAAGAGGTAGCCTTGCAATAGTGAAAAACGAAATGCAAAGTATTTCATTACCAGTACATGTAGAAACACACCAATACATGTCCAACCTTTAAGTACACTGCCCCCTGCCCACGAGGTTGCCTTGGGCCTACCTTAGGGGTGTCTAACATATAATAATTGGGAAGGGTTAGGCCTGGCAAGTGGGTGCACTTGCCTGGTCTATATGACAGTTTACAATGGTGCACACAGACACTACAGTTGCAGGACTAATTTAAAGGCTTCTAGTGTGGGTGGAACAATTAGTGCTGCAGGGCCACTAGTAGCATTTGATTTACAATCCCTGGTGGGCACACCTATGCCCAATACTAAGGACTTACTATTAAATCAAATAAGCCAAGCATAGAAATATGAATCAATAGCACAATTTTACAGTGGGAGCACTTGCACTTTAGCACTGATCAACAGTGGTAAAGTGCGCAGAGACACTAGGCAAACACAAAGTTCAGCATACCATCCAAAGATACCAGGTCTAACAATGATTAATTATCATTACTTTAGTTCAGTCAATAAAGAGAGTTGAACTGAAGAGGTTTATTTTCAAATCTTCCAAGTATTCATTCTTGTATTGAAGTATTATTCTCCAAGTTTCATCATTACATGTTAATATAATCAATTATTCAATATTTATAATAAGGTAAGTCAGTTTGGTATATCAGAGTAAAGCAACAATACAATAAATGCAATAAGTGCTTTCCATAATGTAACCTCCCTTGTCTAAACTAAATTAGGATCAATGTGAGAAGGCTTAAAGGTGTCAGTACAGATACCCATGAAGAGAGAATAAAGCATAAGCATAAAGCTTTAGGAGAATAAGCTGGAAAGTGTTCTCAGTTCAAATAACAGCAGGTCAAGAAATTAACTAAGACTTCTCATAAAGAGATGTCCAAGAACCTGAGTACAGAGATTCCTCTCAGAGAGTCTGGAAAAAGGGAACAGAACAAGATGCTGCTCTCAAAAGGATGAGTGGAAAGATCAATCAATCTGCTTTATAGAATGGTAAAGTCTGAAACAAGTCTAGGAGCACAAACTGATATAAACACAATGTCTATGTTGCAACATTTATATTATTTCTTCTTCATGTTGACCAATAAGATTTCAGTACACTCCTTGGAACAGGCCTACACCCCATCTTTTCACCACAATACAGTCCTCTTTTTAACCATGCGTCCTTGAATGTTGCAGCACATCCTCCCGAGAATCATCCTTAATATTGTCTACATTTGCAATGTGAACCTCACTATCAGTTGTCCAATAGAACACATACCTATTCATTAACTAATAAACATAATCTTTCAAGATTGCAATGTCTGCAGCAAAGAGAAGACAAACAACTTGCACAATTTTGGTTTTAAGTAAAATACAAACATTTCAGCATTAATGGGCCTTCATGGTAAATTATGGCATCTTCAATTAAGACAACTTATGAATCCATGTTGTATCTCTTAATTTCAGGTCTATAAGTTTTGCGTATGGTTGCCTACAACAACGTTTGCATTAAACACACTTCATTTTAAAACATAAATTCTGCATGTTTCATTTTTAGGTTGAGCCTATAACGGTAGCGCGCATGCGCTGCTCGCTTTGCGAGGCATGCAGTAATGGAGTATGGAATCGAAGCTCAGTGGAAGCTCTGCCCACTTTCCCCCTATGTTTTTAATTGGCTTGTGTCATTGTATTTCGTAAATACTGCAGTCTGATTGATTATGAGGCTTGTTAGCTCCTCCATATTATGGCCATGTCGTCATTTGTACCCTTCCATGAATACTGGACCATTTACTCTGAGTGTTACACAGTACGGTATGTGTTTTGTAGACTGGGAGCACTACTTTGTCGTAAGCCTAACCCACCCCCTTCTCCCCCCTTTCTCTCCCCTCCCCTACCCGCACTCCCGTTGTCTGTGCTTCCCCCCTCCCATTGTCCGTGATGCAATGCAATAGGTCTCGTGTAAATGCGCATCCTATTGCATTGCAAATGCTTGTTTAATTAAAGGTGACATGTTATATGTTTACTTGAATCTTACTAACACGTGTATACAAAATCTTAATTAAAGCGTTTGATATTCGAAACTGAATGAAGCGATCAGCCATCTTAGACTGGTGATCATTAGAATTGCCTGGGGCAGCAAATCAACATGCGTAGTACACAGTATTAACTTTGTTTATGGAGTGCATTTAATAATTTCAATTAAAGTAAGCCTAAGAAGCGAATTACATTATATAGCCACAAGCTATATTATAAAAATGTGAATTTTATGTAAACAAACTGGTTGCTTGCGCCCCAACTTTTCATTATTTACAACAAACTGAAGCTTTCCCATTAAAACATGGCTGATACTTTATGTCGCCGCTGGGATGTATGTGGGACTGTTACAGTCCTTTCCCTGTTTTTACTGCAGACCCATCTATTAGCTGGAGTTTCTTGCTGTTTGGCTCGGGTGGCAATCAATTAACTGCTCTCTAGTGCTGGTGCAGGTAGGTGGGCAAGTCTCATCCCTTATGTTTTCTTCGCTTCCGCTTTCTCCTTCAAGCTCTCCTTTTATTGGGGCTCCGTGAACCTCTTAGCTGCAGTTCCAGTATCTCTTTTCTTATTTGTGAAATTTGACCTGCCTGTTTTACCTTTTGACTCTTAAACCCCATCTGAAGCAAATATAGCTGTATATTCAGATTTGTAATTCTTGAATCTAAGAGACCTCTATTCCATAATTGACCTGGACACGGGGAAGGCAAGCGAAAATGTCTTATTTTGGTCACGTAGTACATGTCTGTATTTTGTCGTTCAACACATTGAGATACGGCAGAGAGTGTTGTCTCCCCGGATACTGGTTTCAGATTGTGCTAAAGTCACAAGTGTCATTTGGACCTGTTATGAAAATCCAGTTAACACAGGCCAACTGATGTGGCATACTGGATTGAACATTTATTGATTATTGAAACTGGCCTTGCAGAAACTTTTTTCTTTCCCCGCCCCTTTCCCTCACTCACTTGTATATAAATCACCACTTTTGTGTCACCTGTGCACAATAAGTCACATTGCACTCACTGTGCTTCAAATACTAAAGTACTCTGATTTTTGATTTATGACAGATGCATTATTACAGGGTCTCTATGAATAAAAAATAATTCAGTGATTAAAACCTATATGTACCCTGTCCTTTGGGTTTTTTGATTTGGTCTTTGACCAATGTTGCTGTTTTTGTGTGGATTTACATTCAATGTTTCGTTCTAAGGGACAGGCTAACTGATATAGCTAAGGCTAAATGTACAGGCTAAATAAATTCATGCATAAATTGAAGTAATCAGGTCACATACCCGACAGAACCACTGTATACACTATACTGTACCGCCCAGGTTCTGAGGGATACTGGGTTACCCCATACTAACTTTATATACTCCCAGATGCTGTGGCAGATTGTGATGTAACTCTACTTAGGTAGGGGACTTAGAGAAAAAGTAGACTCAGACCGAGGCAAAAAAACTTACTTAGAGAGGCAGATGAAAAGATAGATTGCGAATTATGCTAAGGGAATAAAGATACATGGACATAGAAACTGGTAATGATGGACAGTTCATAGTTAGATTTATTAAAACATCATTAGAAGGAAAGGTATGTTCATTCAGTCCAGTGTGTGCCTATCTCTCCATTTCTTTCCCTTGCTCTACCTTTCTTTGTAGTTTGTGTATCGCTCTTTATCTTTCCTTTTCTTTCTCAGCCTGTCCGTCTTTCTTTTTTTAGGTTGAGCCTAGCTGAAGCGCGCATGCGCTGCTCGCTCTGCGAGGCATGCAGTAGCCGAGTATGCTGTGTAAGCCTCGTCTTATCTCCGCCCATATTTTTGATTGGCTGGTGTCATTGTCCTTAGTAAATGCTATCCTCCGATTCATTATGAGGCTTGTTAGTCCCTCCTTGTAACCGACCTGTCTCCATTTGTTACCACTCATGACAACTGGATCTTTCTTGGCTCTGTACAAAGTTGGCTTTATCTATTTTATTTATGGCCACTTATAAGGACAATGGGAAATGCTATATATTTTTTTAATTTGTATCCTGAGCCCGACACCCGCTGTAGGGACACCACGTACAGTTTATTTATTTATTTTATTTTATTTAATACTGAGCGCAGTGTCCACTTCTGAGTAACCGCTCTCTGTTGATTTTTTTTAAACTTTTATATTGAGCACAGCGCCCACTTCAGGGACACCGCGCTCCGTTTTTTAAAAAAAACTGTAAAACTGAGCGCGGCACCGCTTCAAGGACACTGCTCCGTTTCTTTCTTTTTTTTATTGCAGTGTCCTCGAAGCTGCTTCGTGCTCAATTTTACGCTTAAACAAGTATTTTCAATGCAATAGGTCTCACATTTACGCGAGTTTAAGCTATTGGCATTGTAAACGACAATGCCTTTTATTTATGTTTTGAAAAGCAAAAATATTAGGCATTGTCGTTTACAATTCCAATAGCTTAAACTCAGTAGCGGTCGGCAGTAGGTGTTTCTGTAGGGCGGTGACGTGAGCAGGAGGAGGGGCAGGGTGGGGGGAAATAATGTATGGATTACGGAGTTTTACAGGTAAGTAAACATTTAAATACATAAAACGAATTTCGTTGCGCACACTGCATCACCAAATGTGATGCAGTGCGCGCAACGAAATTCGTTTTATGTATTTAAATGTTTACTTACCTGTGAAACTCCGTAATCCATACATTATTTCCCCCCACCCTGCCCCTCCTCCTGCTCACGTCACCGCCCTACAGAAACACCTACTGCCGACCGCTACTGCTTAAACTTGCGTAAATGCGAGACCTATTGCTTTGTAAATGCTTGTTAGTAAAGCACTTTGTAAATAATTAAATTTGTGTTGGCACTCAGAATCTCCAAAGATAAACATTCAAGAATGTTTCTTTGTTTGATGGTGTTTTAAGGCATGTGAGAACTTCATTTACAGGATGGCCCTTGACATATGCAGGAAAATAATGTTAAATATTGAAAAGAATATCTCACATTTTTTAATGTACTCGAGAAAGCCAAATATGGATCTGAAAAATGTGTTGAAAAATAACAGTAATTTAAAGCTCTTTCATGCTAAATAAGTTTACTTCTTTCTCCTCCAGCTGCCCCTAGACAGTGCATTGAACTCCACTTTGAAGAGAAGTACGCTATTGAACATTCATGGGAGTGCAAATTCGATCACATTGAAGTACGAGATGGACCGTTTGGATTTTCCCCAATTATTGGACGTTACTGCGGAGAGCAAAACCCACCTTTTATAAAATCTAGTGGCAGGTTCCTATGGATTAAGTTTTTTGCTGATGGAGAGCTAGAATCATCAGGATTTTCTGCGCGTTATAACTTCACACAAGGTATGTGAAATATTTCATTGGAAAATATGCTACCTTACGATATTAGAATGTAAATTCTGGCGAATTACGAAGGCGACATATTTGTTATGTCACTTTAATAAAGGTGTGTGCAGCCAGCGAAGAAACTGGAGAATTAGACGTCGCCAGACCACTATAAATAGAATCCTGCTAATATAGTTAGAATACTGGTAAAATATGATTGTTTCCACCTAGTTGGTTTTGATGGCGCTATTTCATTGGAATTGCAGTCATTTATACTGGGAATGCATGGAGTTGTTTGTTTAATGTGTGACTGGTTGTACAAGAAATTTCATTGACATCTTAATTCGTTATCCTTATAAAATATGCAATTTTTGCCAACAAAAGACCTTGTGGATTAATACACTGCTGTGATTTAAATGCATCCACTTTGATAGATGTAGACGTTTGTATTAGAACATAATTGCAGGTTAGTAGAGAGGGAGGTTTGATTGTTTCGACGTTTAGCGCTTTTAAATTAAAACCTGAAAGTATTTTTTCTTTTTAATTAAAATTTCATGCGTTCAAATTGTTTAATTTGCAAGACCAGACTGATTAGCTAGCAAAGTTGAATGAAGGCCAAAAGAAATTGAATGAACTTGGAATATGAATGAACATGCTTTGCTGTGATAAAGGTTAAGATGCATTCATCAGGACCCATGTTTTTCTATTTTAGAAGCATAATAAAGTAGGCCAGGTTCAGCAAGCGATACTGCACATTCAGGATATGATCCTGGCTATGATTTAGCAGAAATGACCAGGTACTGGTGTATCCGATAGAAGAAAAACTAAGTTTGAGTGGATTCCAGTGCTGATTCTACCATCATCTCATTAAATTATATTTTAACCTTCTTAAAATTGAGAAAATATCTCCAACCCCAACAATTAGTGAGAACAGTTGATAGGTGCATTTCTAATCATCTTGCATAGTTACTGTGCTACAGTGCATGTTTTTTAAGTTGTATATAATCAAGGATAGCATAAGTTAGCCATCACAGGAGAAAATGTTTGAAAATTATTTTGTTTAATCTTATTTACACACAACACATGATCATCAAGCGAGGGGGGAATTCTTAATAAATGTTAGTGTTATGAACTGCTAATTCACATGCTAATTGGTGGGATGTTTTGTGCCACCACTGCTGATCCGTATGCATGCTTTTGCACTATGGCGTAGTGACTGTTGTCTATTTAATCGCAATGTGGTCTATATTGCCTGTAGCGACATCATTGTTTCTGATTAGTCAAGTGGTGAAGTGGATTAGCAAATTTGCACCATTGTGATTATATCAATTTTCCCAAGTTTTTTAGCATTTCCGCTAATTCGATGCTTGTAATTATGGCCCTATTAGTTTAAATATCTATTAAGGATTGATGATAGTTTCCAGTTATCATCATCAGAAAGTTGAGTTATGTGCAACACATACGTGCTACTGTGCAGTGTGGCTTTCAGCAGGGCAGGGGTTGAATTTAATGCACTGCATGACTAATTTTGTAATTAGACCGAGCAGTTTTTCACTGACATGTACATTGACCACACAAAGCAAAATTGTGCAGTCGCTAATGATTGCAAGAACAAATCAGGTTAAAGGAAAAAGCACTTTTTTTTGCTAATTGCCAACCGAAATTTGGATCCAAAATGGCTAGATTTCCTGTGCAAACTGTTCTGCCAGTGTTGCAATTCAGAGGGCAACCGCATGGTTTCATGTCATGAGGCACCACTTTTCCTTTCCAGTACTTTGCTTTTAAATATAATTGCTACCAGGTGTGTTGGGCCAAGTTAAAATTAACTAAGACTACTACTCCCAATCAATCAATAAATCAGGTTTCTTAAAGTATGCTACTCACCCTTGAGTGTCTCAAGGCATAAAGGGGGTGCAGGCAGCTTCATTGGTTATTCGAAGAGCCAGGTCTTGAGGTCCTTTCTGAATTGGTGCAGTGTCAGGCTTCATCGGATGTGGTGGGGGAGATCCTTCCAGGTCTTGGCCACAAGGTAGGAAAAGATTCTGCCATCTGCTCTGAACTTGTGGATGGGGGGGACAGTGGATAGGCAGTGATCGGCAGAGCGAAGGTTTCTCTTGGGGGCATGGAAGGAGATTCATTTGTTGAGGTATTTTGGTCCGGTATTATGGAGGGCTTTGTACGTGTGTGAGAAGTTTGAAGGTTATTCGTCTTTCCACATGGAGCCAGTGGAGGTCACCAAGGTGTTGGGTTATGTAGGCATGTTGTGGGATGCTGAGGATAAGTCTGGCTGCGGCCTTTTGGAGGGTTGGGAGTTTGCAGAGGAAGTTTTGTCGATTCTGGTGTAGAGGGCATTTCTGTAGTCGAGGCTGCTGGTGATGAGTGCGTGGGTGATTGTCTTAATGGCATGGGGGGGTCCATAAGAAAGTCTTGAGATATATGCGAAGGGTGTTGAAGCAAGTGGAGGACACAGCGTTGATCTTGCAGTTAATGGTGAGTTACGAGTCCAGTATGATGCCAAGGTTGATAGCGTGGTCCTTTGGGGTGGGAGGGTTTTTGAGGGAGGGGGGAAACCAGGTGTTTTCCCATGCAGAGGGGTTGGAGCTGAGGATGAGGACTTCGTTTTTCTCTGCGATGAGCTTCAGGCTGCTGCTGCTCATCCAGGTTGCGATGTCTTTCATCCCTTCTTGGAAACTGCACCAATTGATGTCTGGTTCCTTGGTGAGGAAGAGGATGTTCTTGGTGTTGTTGGCATATGAGACAATGTTGAGTCAGTGTTTTCTGACGATGGTTGTGAGAGTGAGCATGTACACATTGAAGAACGTGGGGCTGAGGGAAGATCCTTGGGGTACTCTTCATCTGATCTCTGTAGGTTCTGAGAGGAAGGGCGAGAGTTTTATTCTTTGTGTTCTTCCTGAGAGGAAACATCAAATCTAGTCTAAGGCTGTTCCCTGGATGCCAGCGTTGTGGAGTCTGGCGGCTAGTGTACGGTGGGAAACAGTGTTGAAGGCTTCTGAAAGGTCCAGGATGATGAGGGCTGCTGTGTGGCCTTGGTCAAGGGGGGATTACCGATGCCATTGGTGGCAGCTACGAGGGCGGTCTCAGTGCTGTGGTTGCTGCTGAATCCGGATTGAGAGGTGTCTAGGATGTGGTTGGTTTCTATGAAGTGTGCTAGATGGGTGTTGACAACTTTCTCGATTACTTTGGCGGCAAAAGGGAGTAGTGAGATGAGCCTGAAGGTCTTGAGATCTGTCGGGTCTATGGAGTTCTTCTTGAGGAGGGGTTTTACTTCTGCATGTTTCCAGTCTGGGAATGTGGTGGCTTTGAGGGAGCAGTTGATAGTTCAGCGTAGTTCGGGTGCAATTGTGGTGGCATCCCTAAGGAAGATGTCCAGCAGGAAGGGGTCAGTAGGTGCACCGGAGTGGATGTTTTCATTGTCTTTGCAGTGTCTTCTGTGGTGAGAGGGGTCCAGGTGAGGAGGGTCTGTTGGATAGCATCACAGAGGGGGGTTTGGGGCAGTGCTGAGGTAGTGGTTGGCTTTGTAGGCAAAGTGTGGTGCTTCTGGGTTTTGCTGTTTCTCCACGTTTTCTCCAGTCATCGGCAAGAGCGCTTGGATTCTCAAAGGTCTGTGGTGAACCAGGTGGCTTTCAAGTTGTGTCGTCTGGTGGTGTTCTGGAGAGAGGTGAGAGTGTCGACGCAGTTGGTGATTCAATGGAGAAGGTTGCTTGCTGCTGTGTTGGCCTCTGTCGTAGTAGGGGGAGGAGTGCACCTGAGGGTGTATGTGAGGTGTTCTTCTGAGACTCTGTTCAAGCTTCTGCATGGGAGGTGGGGCATGCATTGTGGGCGGTGGGTTTCGAGGAGAAATGGATGCAGCCATTGTCTGTCCAGAGCGGTTCTGTGAAGTGGCTAAAGCGTATGTTGTTTCCTCCGGAGAAGTTCGGATCGAGTGTGTGTCCTGCCATGTGTGTGGGGGTGGGGACAAGCTTCTTCAGTCCTATGTTGGTGAGGTTCTCCAGGAGGGTGGTGGTGTTGGGATCGCTGAGGTTGTCTACGTGGAAGTTCAAGTCTCTGAGCAGTATGTAGTCCATGGAGGCAAGAGTGAGGGAAACAATGTAGTCTGCGATGACGGTGAAAAGGGAAGAGAGTCTGGGAGGAATGTGGGTGAGTGTTCTGTGGGGCATCCTTCTAGAGCTGGACTAGATCATGAAGTGAATGTGTTCAATGAGGTGCAAGGCGTCATCCAAGTTGGTGGTTGTTAGTCGGAGTGAGCTTTCGTGGATGATGGCTTTGCCTCCCCCTGGACGGTTGGGCAGTCTTTCCTCAGTATCTTGTATCCATCAGGAATGGCGGTTGCAATGTCTGGAGCAGACCTGGCATTGGTCCTGGTCTTTGTGAGGAAGGCAACGTCAGGCGAGTGAGTGTTGAGGTGGTCCAAGATTTCGACGGTGTGTCTGTGCAGGGAGCATATGTTGAGGAGGATGCAACTTAGTGGTTTGTGGTTGTTGGCATCTGGTGGTCAGGGGGTGGCTGCCGGGGTCCCGAGGTGGGTGAAGGTGCGGCAGTAGTGTCAGCAGGAGATCAGGCCATATATACGCTGCTTGGTGTCGAGAGCTGGTAGTTGTTGTTGCGTCCATGGTTGAGTGTGTGGAGAGTGCAGGAGGTCAGAGGTCAGAGGTCTTGCTCTCCTTGGTGCATAGCAGCTGCACTTAAGTAGGGGTCGGGGAGGGTGAGCAGCTGGGAGGCAGGAGCAGGACACGTGGGGGGCTGCGGGGGAGCAGCTAGAGGGAAAACAGAAAAATGCAAAACCTAGAAAGGCAGAACAGAAAAGGCAAACCAGAAAAGGCAATAACATAAAAGGCAAGAACAGAAAAGGCAAAAACAGAAAAGGCAAGAGGAGAACAAGATGACAGACACAGAGCGGACTAGCAGAAGAGCACCAGGGATGAGGCGCAGGCAGGAGCCTGCGGGTGGAGGAGGGCCTCGAACACCTACCTGGTTCACAACGGTAGAGCTGTGCGAGGGGAGAGCCTGAGACATGGTGCCATTTATTCACTCTAACAAGGCATGTAAAGCGACTCTTTTTGATGGAGAATTGGCTCTCTATCTGTTGTGGTTCATTAGATACATTTATAACATTTACTGAGATTGAAGCTACTTGACTGATAGCAGATAAATAGGGTCATGTCATGGGAGTGGCTGGAAGAGGAAGGGTTTTTACTTATTTACTTATCGTGGAACAATTAATATGTACTTGAACTGCAATGGGTTCCATAGCTAAGGTACCAACTGATTGTTTCCATGTGGAGGGGAGATGGTCATGCAGTTCGAGCTAGACCGTTCCTTTCGGAGCAGGGTTAAGACTGATTTATAAACAACACGCCGGTGTCTATCATGGTACAGTGAGCAGAAAAATAATGAACTGGAAGGTGCCGTGGAGTTATTGCCTGTGAAAGAGGTTATTTCAAGCAATATTTTTTCTCATGTTAAGTCTTCTTTTGTGAGGCTTGAAGAGAGAAAAGTATGACTTTCCAAGTGGTTATAGAAGCATATTGCCTTAAAAGTCAATTTACTAAAGTATTCTGGCTTACAAAGGGTACACTCTGGTGGGTACCGTAGACTCTGCAAACATACTTTAGAAATTAGGAAAATACTCCAAACCTTTGGAAAATTACAAGGACTATTTTATTCTTAATATTTTGAAAAGAGGGTGAAAATGACAAACAATGTGTTACTCTGGCATGTAATCATTTGGGAAAGCTCTTACCCAGACAACTCAACTCTCATGCAGAAATATACCAAGGCCTAGATTTATGAACACTTTTCACTGGGTTTGCACCACTTTTATTATGCAAACTTGGTGCAAAGTGTTGAGTTGAGATATGCTATCAAACATAATTCAGGACTTGTTTAGGATAGTATCCCAAAGTAACACAAAGTTGTACTACGTGCTGCTTTACATTACTTTGCATAAAGGAGGTGTTCCATGAGTGGTAAATGGGCATTCTCATGGAACCACAAATGGCTTTTGACGCACAGTCCCATCTGAAAAAATTGGTAGACAGGGATTAGCGGAATTAAATATGTGTCTCATGCGCATGCTGTAAATACAGCCTGCTGCTCATGATGTTAGCAGTGCTTAATTTGTAAAAAACAGGTCCCAAGGAATTTCATATGATGCCACTACATGTTGCACTACCAACAGTTTCACAGACATCTGGCAAATCTCGGTTCAGCTGAGGCCCACACTCTAACAAATGTCACAATCTCAACTAGTCCGTTTCACCCACTAAGAATACCAAGCTGCCCAGCCTGCAGTAATGGGCTCCACAATGTGTGTGTGTATATATATTTATATATATCATGCTTAGGGGGTTGGTCCAAAAGTAGAGACGCACTCGGGCACAAAGAGCTTTTACCCCAACAGCTTTATTTGGTAAGAACAAACGCCCTCGCCAGACAATTTAGCATCAGACTGATGCATTTCAGGCACTTCCCTTCTTCGGCGGCATTACTGTTTTTGAAGCACTCGTGGGACCCCACCCACCACTTTATCCATATCATACGCCATCGATTGGCTGCTCTACTGGAGACAGTACGTTGACTTATGGGAGGCATAGTCCAATTTTTCAATTTTGCCATTAAGAGTGCTCCATGCAATTCCTGCTGTGATTAAGGCTCCACATGAGCCCCGGGAGGCGCAGCTTGTTCACAATCCAACCTTTGTGCCCCACATGTAAAGCCACTCGCTTCGTGACTTAGTGGCCCCAGCTTATGGGGTGGTGCTTCTCAGCGGCAGGACGGCCGGTTAAACATCATGCTCAGGGGATTGGCCCAAAAGTAGAGACGCACTCGGGCACAAAGAGCTTTTACCCCAACCGCTTTATTTGTTAAGAACAAACGCCCTCGCCAGACAATTTAGCATCAGACTGATATCCGGACGCGTTTCGGGTACTTCCCTTCTTCGGCGGCATTACAGTCTTTGAAGCACTCGTGGAGGCCGCCCACCACTTTATCTATATCGTACGCCATCGATTGGCTGCTCTACTGGAGACAGTACGTTGACTTATGGGAGGCGTAGTCCATTATTTCAATTTTGCCTTTAAGAATGCTCCATGCAATTCATGCTGTGATTAAGGCTCCACATGAGCCCCGGGAGGCGCAGCTTGTTCACAATCCAACCTTTGTGCCCCACATGTAAAGCCACTCGCTTCGTGACTTAGTGGCCCCAGCTTATGGGGTGGTGCTTCTCAGCGGCAGGACGGCCTCCACCCCCGCTCTTACCTGCAGCTGTCACGGCAAATGCAGCAATCTCCAGCACCCCCACTCCTCTGTGTTTGAAAACAGTCTTTACTTAGCCTTTTAAGGTTTCTTGGATCTTTAATACATCTACTTCATGTGCTGTTTCCTCACGGTTGCATTGTAGCTCAGTAGATCCAATATTTTCAGGATTTTAAGGGCACCTCTTATCAACTTAGAAGTCCAAATGACGCCCATTTTCATATCATCTTGTTAAAATGGCTTCAAAGAGCAATTCAGATATTTAGATTGGTGGTGGAAATCTGAGTACAATGCTTATCTTCAGAACTAACAGGGATCAAGTAGGAAGCAACAGATTTCCATACGGTTAAGACAGCACTTTTTATTCAAATCACCAAATTGCAGTAAATTGTTCTTTGCAGAACTTTGTATTTGCAACTTTCTACTACAAACCAGAATAAAACCTGCTTCACGCAAATGCATGAAAAACACTGTCCTTTGCATCTAAGTACGAAGAATCACATTGGAATTCCTAATGCCCCACATTTTAGTCAAATTATATGGTAATTCTATTGTATTTATAAATCTTTATATAGTGCACTCAAACATGGGGAATCAGCATGCTGTATATGATACAGAGGAATGTCTGCTTAAACTTACATGAAACTGAATGCAAGGAAAACAATTAAAAGTGCCAAAATATTACAGTAAAGTTCAATTTGCTTGGTTCAGTAATGTGCCCATAATGAGACAAGAAGCTGAGAATACTGCCAGTTGGTGGATGGATGAAGAAAGGGGAGGCAGAGAGGACGAGTCGGGATTGAAATATGGAACTAAAGATGAAGAGGACAGTTTAGGAGGTAAAAATAAAGTGAGCGGTATAAATAAAGAAATCGGTTAATCAAAGTTACTGTAGGTAAAAACGGAACGTTGGAAGGAAAACATGGAAGTGACAGTGGATCAGTGGAAAGAAGTTTGGTGGATATTCTCTCACTTTCTAGTGAATGGTTTAGGTGGCTTTTAAAGAGAAAAGTGTTTAGTCTTTAATAAAAAAAAATGATTAGAAATTAAGACTGTTGAATTTTCAGCAGCAGCAAGTTCCATATCGATGTTCCAGCAACCCTGAAAAAGATTATCTGGTTGGTCTTTCAGTGTCAAATTTCTTGGTTTGAAGTGTATGATTCTGTAAGATTTTTTAAACTGGATTTGCTGCCAGATCTTTTGCGATACAAGATGGTTAGATTTTGTTCTGCTCTGTGTTTGTCTGCAGAGGTTGCCATTGGTACATATTTTGCTGTTATTTTGTCTTTGTTTTGAGCCACTCCAAAAGCTGACTTGACAAAGTTAAATTTAAATCTGAGATATTCAGCAGATCCAGTTGTTAGACATGTCGTCCTTGATGTAGTCTTCCCCAAACCTTTCACCTTCCTGCTTTCTGATTTTAATTTTTGTTGGCATTAGTACACTGCACACTTTACCACTTCTAACCTGTTTTAAACAGCACATGCTCACTCCTCAAACATGGTCTAATTGGCTTAAACCTGATTGGCATATTTAATTTACCTATAAGTCTCTAGTAAATGGTACTACATGTACCCAGGGCTTATAAATTAAATGCTATCAGTGGGCCTGCATTACTCATTGTGCCACCTTCATAAGTAGCACTTTAAAATATGTCCCACGCATGCCATAGTAGCTTGTAGTGCAGTTTTGAAACTGCTAATTCGACCTGCCAAAAGAAACCTTTTTTCAGGCCTGAATCTTCCTTTTTAATATATATGTCACCCCTAAGGTAGGCCCTGAAAGCCCATAGGGCAGTTTGCATTATATATAAAAAGTAGAACATGTATTTTTAAGTATTCACTACTGTAAGGCCTATCCCTCCTACTGGGTAACATTGGGTTACCTTATTACATTTAATACGTGCTAACATTTGATTGGGAACTGACACCTATGTCAATCTTGGTCTCAAAATAATTGTACTTTAAAATCCTTTTTAATTGTGAAGTTGTATTCTGAAAATGCAACTTTTAGAAAGTTGGCATTTTCTTGTCCGAACCAATTTGTGTCTGCTGCCTGTGTCCTGGGTTACATGACTGTGAATAGCTTTGCTGTTGGCCTTTGTGTATTACTCCTGCATAGTGAGACAGTGGAGCACTAGGCGTCGGCAGGATGGTTCATACTGACAGGAAGGTTAGGGTGGAGCTGTTCTCTCCCCTACTTACATTTCAAAGGGATGTCTCTAGCACACGTTCACATGAACCTGACCCTAGTATTTTGTCACCCTAGACTTTTTAGAACTTTAGTAACATAGGGAAGAACTTTGCGGAACCAGATGTGGGTGTAGCCAGGGCACCCATCCTCCCACTTTAATGTATGGTACCAGGTATTAATATTGTACTCTCTGAACACTTCTTCAGTACATTCCTGGACCTGTGAAAAAATTCAAAAGGAGTGGCTTGTTCTTCAGTCCTTCTGCCACCAGAGGACTGCCCTGCTAATTGAAGGCTGTCTTGCTCCCCTAAAGGCTGTCCTGCTGTTTGAGGCCTGCCTTGCTACTTGAAGGAGAGAAGGCCATCTCCTTGAACCCAGGACTTCCAAAGTGACTCTAAAGCCTAGTTGGGTGCCTCCTGTGTGAGTTACAGGGACATAACTATCTCCTGTGATATTGAACACTGCACCTGGAATCAGCTGGAGTGAGTCTTAACCTCCCAAGTGGTAGCCTTCAGGTCTTGGACCCACCTGTAGCTGGTTCACCCAAGGTGTATCACCAGTCGGCTTGACTTCACTGTAGCTCCAGCTACATTGTTCTCCACAGCAGCAAATCCTGTTCAGATGGCCATCCAAGGGACGCTTTTGGGCCTCATGGGGCCCTCCTCAGCTGTGACTTGCAACTTCATCCTGTTATAGGTTTTCAACTTCCAAAAAGTCGTCAAAATCTGAAGGTAAAAATCTTTACTGGGCTGATGGCAACAGTCAACAACAACATCCTCGACCTGGAAATTCAGGTTTTCCCACTTGGAACTTTTACCTGCAGTGATAGGTGGCTTAACTAAAACGTCACCTGGCACTCCTTGATGATGACTCTTGCTATGACACAGCCTGTAGCCTTGCCCCACAGTACTCTACCGTCTCCTGAACTTTTCTTCATATTTTCTTCTAAAAACAAAGGTAAGCCAAGTCTGGGCCCAATCCACTATGTGTATCTGAACTGCGTTATACCGTGTTTGGCCTTAACTTCTGGCTTTGCTTCAGATGCGCGCAATCAGATACCCATGGTTGTTGCTTTATGCTTTTAGGCGCTATATCTACTTAAATCTTTGAAACTAAATATCTTCCATTCTAGTGATTGGATCTTTGTCATTCTTGTATTATTTTATTTATTGCAAGTTTCTCTATTCTTCTAAATTGGTGTGGAACTTTTTTGTGTTTGTGTGCTGCATAATTACTTAATGCATTTTCTCTAAGTTAAGCTTGACTGCTTTTGTGCCAAGCCACCAGAGAGTTAAGCACAGTTTAATTTAGTGACTTTTTGTGGTTCACCCTGACAAGGATAGTGACTATTGTCTGAGTGGGGCACCCCCTCAACTGATAAGCCAATTTCTTACATCAGTCTAAGTGTTATTTACACAAGCCACTACAAACATCTGGGCGATGATCTCAGAAGGACAATCAGAGGAAAACAATGAAAGCTTCTCTAATCTTCAGCATTGCAGGCCTCTTTGTTAGCTGGCGCACTAACTAGTCACCCATTTTCTTGCACCCTCTTCATCTCAAACAATCCGCACATTTAGTCTTTGCTGGCGTCGTAAGCTCATGTCTCAAATTTATGGCTGTCTATAGACAGTGGATTTTATATTTAATTAAACCAGAATTCCTCTAATTATAGCATGTTTTAGCAAGCATGGGAAAAAATGGTCCACCTGTAAAGAAATATTGCATTGCTACTGGATTTCTCTTTTATCAGTTCAAATGAAGATGCAACTACTTTTTTGAATTCACAGGAGCAGGTGTGCAATCTTCTCGAATTCTCACAAGGATGCTTTTCTGTTTTTGCAAGCAAAAATGAAGAATAGATATTTTTATGGGAAAACACCATTCAAGCACATTCCTTGCTTAGGCATATCACTTCTCGGCTGCCATCTAGGTTCCTAGCTGAAGAATATGCAAGACTGTCAATCCATGTTTAGTATGTGACTCCATTGCAATGGAAGGTGTCTTAACATTTTACTTCACCAAAACTTTGGAATTTTGTCAACAAGTCCTAATTTTATGATGAATTGAATAACAGGATTGTTAGTTTCAATGAGCCTTTTATTAAACAAAATCAGAGAACCTATATGATGGGAAAAGGGAACTAAGGAGAAGAATGCCTCTCTACAGTAGTCACCATTCTTACAAATATTAAGGAACTACCAAGATGCCGATATACCTTATTTCCCGAGACATCACCAGTTTCAAAAGAACAACGGATTTGTAGTTGGGAGGAGCCTGCCTGTGTTGTGAGATTTAGGGAAGTGTTCCATACCTGCACTCTTACACACAGATCTGCATTCTAACTGCAAACAAATATTCAACCAGGTTTCTTTCCAGAAATTTGGTACTGAGCAATCTTATATCCAAAAGCTTATTACTAAGTTGGAATGTCAGGAGTGGTTAATAAGGATGAGACAATATCTTCATTTATAAACTTTCATCCTGATTTAGAGTTCGGTGAACAGGTTAATCTGTTGCCCAAATGTGGCGGACATCCCTTCAACCATAGAACAAGTGCATTATATCCAGCAGAACTTGAAATACAGCAGTTCGGATATGCTTGATGTTTGTATTGGAGTGAACTGTCCGCCAAACTCTAAATCAGACCCTTAATGTCTTTTGACCTTTGGTGAAATAGCCATTTATTGACCCCGGGTCAACTATAAAATCCTTTTATTAGTAGTTCTCATGATAAATTTCCTTTATTTTTAATGATTTACACAACTTGTAATGGGTGAGTTAAGCATACTTTTGAACCTTTTTGAGACCATACATATATTCAAAAACAGGGACATCATCAACCCCATCTTCAGCATCTATATCAGGCATTGGATTCTTGTAAGGCCTCTTCTATCTGCAGCTTAGCAGACAAAGGCTCATAATTAATGTGGATGGACGAATGGGTGCTTCAGTGAATAGGTGGAGGGATAGATGTATGGATGAATGAGTGAAAGGATGGATGTAAGGATTGATGAGTGAATGGGAGGGTGAATGGATGGATGGATGAGTGCAAGGGTGAATGGGTGGATGGATGAGTGTAAGGGTGGATGGATAAGTGAAAGGGTGAATGGATGGATGATGAGAGGATGGATGGATGAGTGAAAGGATGCATGGATGAGTAAAAGTGTAAATGGATGAATGGAGTGAACAGGTGGATGGATGGATGAGTGAAAGGATGGCTGGGTGTAAGGATGAATGAGTGAAATAATGGATAAGTGAAGGAGAGGGTAGATGGATGGCTGTATGAATGGATGGATGAATGAGTAAAAGGGTGGACAGACGCATGAGTGAAAGGGTGGATATATGAGTGAGTGAAAGGCTGGATGAATGAGTGAAAGGGTTAATGAGTGGATGGATGAGGGAGTGAATGCATGGATGAGTCGAAAGGTAGAAACATGATTGGCTGAGTGAAAGGGTGGTTAAATGAATGGATGGATGGATGGATGAGTGTATGAGTGGATGGATGAAGTGATGGGCAGAGTGAAAGATTGACGTGAAAGGGTGGATGGATGAGCAAAAGGATGTATTCATGCATTATTCAAAGGATGGATGGATGAAAAGTAGGATAGGCAAGTGAAAGGACGGATGACTTAGTGAAAGTGTAGATGGATGGATAGGTTTAAAGATGGATGGATAGGTTTGGATATGCGTGGGGGTATAAATAGAGACATGCTGAATGATGGTTGAAAGATTTAATGGATAACGGAATGTAAAAGCGAAATGATGGGTATCAGCGTGTGGATGTTATGGACAGATGCTTGAATGGACGAGACAACCATCTCTTCTGGGGGGGTTGCAATAATTTGCATAGTTTGCTTTGTGCCATAAGAGCTTTGGTTCAAAGTGGGAGGTATTGAAATTTTCTGGCTACTCACTTGTTCAAAATATCATAACATACAGTTTTCAAGAACACCATATTGAGAAGTATTGATGAATATATCTTTAGAAGCCGATTATGGTGATGTGTTTTAATAACATTTGCAAAACACTCACTATGGGTGATTCTTAGTGAGATATTTTGATGTTCATAAACATTGACTTTTGTGTGGTTTTGATACCCAACATAAATTGTAAACTGTAATTTTATGTGGCAGATGTTGCTGTAGTGCCAACCAGAGAATGGCCTTTGCCAAAACAGACTTTCTTCTCAACTTGTTTGATGTTTCTGAATATTAGTGCATGTTTGATTTTTAAACATCAGTTAGACAGCAAAATGTTATATAAAGAAATATTTTGATTCATTTGAACCACTGTAAATTACTCTGGGCATATTCTTTGTCATTGGTTTGCAGTCAGCTTGTAGAATCAAAGAGTTTTCTTTTTGACATCTATTTGTGAACAGTGGCAATTGGACCTTCCCAGTTGAGGGGTTTAACCATGTTGAGTTTGTTGAACATCATGGTGAGAGCTTCATCCACATTGAGTTTTGCATCCATTGATGTTTATGGACAGTATTGTTGGCAAATATCTGAGCAAATGATAAAACGTATCTGCGCCAAATAGACGCATGGTTAACAGTGCGTAATTTGATCTGGTGGTGTTCGGGTGCTCAGCACTGGTACTTTATTGTCAACACCGGCACATATGACAGCCAACAACATTGTGACTTTATTTGTCTAGTTTCATGATGAGCAGAACAAGACTTTTTTAAATAAATCAATATACATAAAAAATGGCTAATACCTGCCACCAAAGCTATAATAATAGCTTGGGCAGCAGGTTAAGTCTAGGGGCCTAATTTATGATGTTTGAATGTAGGGCAGCGCCGCAGGCCTTTCTGCAGCTCTGCCCTATGGCAAAAGAAAAGGGCAGGAATGCGCCGTGTCTTTCAGATACTGCACATTCCTGTTGTTTTCCTCTGTGCCAGAGCACAATGGGCTGCCGTGCGCCAACGCAGGCATCTTTGCACAATGGTGCAAGGATGTTTGCATTGCAGGAATGATTATTTTTGTGCAGGAAGGAAAACCTTCCTGCACAAAAACAATCACAATAGACTTTTTCTTCTTTCTATGTTTGCTGCAGAATGCAACACACATAGATATAGGAAAAACGAGAAGAAATAAAGATAATTTCTCCTCGTTGTGCCTCTCTTATGGTAGTTTTTGGTGCTGCCTCAGATTAATGATTTCTCATAAATCATGAGCAGTGTCAAAAAGCCATGGATGCTGCCCGGAACGCCCGAGCAACACCCATTGCACTCCCCTTTAATGCAGAAAACTACATTAAAGGGAACGATTTTTATGAGGCAGCATTAAGCCAAAAGAGTGGCTTAGTGCTGCCTCGTAAATATGGAGCAGGCTCCAGCACCACGGAATGTCACAAAATGTGACGTTTCGGTGGCGCAAGGGAACTCATAAATGAAGCCCTAAATTGTCACACTTATAGGAGTTTGATGGTAAGTAGTTACGTTGGTGCTGTCACTGGCAGTGCTGGCAGGTGCAACAGGTACTGCAAACTGCCATGGCCTCCTGACAAGGGCCTTAGCACTTATTTGCTTTATAAATTAAGCTCTAGGTCTATAGCATCATCTTACATTGTTCTGAGAATTTTATCTGCTGTTCAAAAACATTTACTAACGTGTACAGCTCTGGTGCATGCACACCCAACATAATTTTTGCTTAATAAATAAAAAACGGGCGGGTAAAAAATCTCGGCACCAGCTGCAGCCAAGCAATGAGTGCTTGTAATTTTTTTTTTTTTATTTTGTTCAATGGCTTTACAATTATTCATGTATAATTCACCTACAGTGATTCTGAGGTTAATTCAAGCAATCACTGGATTTGGTACCCATTGTACAACTTTTGACCTCGACGATCAAAATGCATCAAATTTGGAAAACTGTACGTTTGATTGATAAACACTCTTTTCCTCAGGTTTTGATCAAATTGGTTAAGTGGAACTGAGTTACTAAAGGTGCAAAATACAACTCCTAAGGAGAGAAGTCTCAATCTTAACTAAAGAGACACAACTTACATGTTTTCCTAGGTGCACGTTATTAGGCTGGAGTAAAAAGATTCTTTCAATTCTTTGGTACATTTATCTTAATTTCATTAGGAATGTTTGAGTCAGGGGCAATTTACAAGTATATTCAATATTTAGTATTGATTTGATTTTCAAATCTATTGCAAGTGATAATTTTATGACTCTTCAGAAAGGCACCTTACCTGAGTAACATTTTAGAAAGATATGCTTGTTTGATAACAGGTTAATGATTCTTGGTCAGTAGCTCTTGTAAGAATTGGGGTTTCTGGTTGGCAGAGGTGTGCATCCTGTCCAAGTAAGATCCACCACTCTAGCCAGGGTAATCCACGATGGGAGGAGTCGAGGACGGTAAGCTAGATACAGACTAAAAGATAACCTGTGCTCCCCCTCTGGTAGCTTAGCACAAAGCAGTCAGGCTTATCTAAAGAGGCAATGTGTAAGGTATTTGTGTATCACACACACACACAGTAACAAAATGAAAACACCACAAAAAGACTCCCCACAGGTTTGAAAAATAGAGAATATTTATATGATTAAATCAATACCAAAACAACAATAATCCAATAAATATAACCAACGTTATGAATTTTTAAAGAATAAATCAAAAATAGTGCGCAGAAGTCAATATCGCTAAGGGTTACTTGAGGTCATGCTAGAACAGGATGAATTCAAAGTTGAGGCTGACTGGTGTTGACGGCAGGCTGGCTACAGGACTTCGACAGGTCCCATTGACAAAGTACCTTGGATGAAGCAAGCATTGACGTCGAAGCCTCGATGCAAGGAGTCAAGGAGGCACAGCATTGTCGTCAATCTTAGGGATGGAGCAAAGCGTTGGTGCCAATCTGCATAGTTGATGAAAGCTTTGGCATCTAACTTCTTTATAATGCCGTTGCTGCATCAACATTTGCCGTGCTGTCCATTGATGTTGAGCCATTGAGGCAATGTTGTTGATCAGCTCCCACGTCGTAGGGCAATGCGTCTGGTCCGATCAGCTCAAAGTTGTTACTGCTTCACATTTCCTGCAAAAACTGCCAGGGTACCCACTTCTGAGGCCCAGGAGTGTGTGGATTGGCACCTCAGGCAAGGGAGGACACACAGGTGGCAGAATCCGGCAGCCGCAGCAGAGTCGTAGTAAGTCTTTGATGGCCCTTGGACACTCTGGGTTCAAGTGAGAAGGGTCCAGCCCTTGTCCACAGCAGGGTAGAGATCAGTGGGCAGCAGTGCAGGTCTGTACAGCAGTGAAGCAGATTCACAGAACAGTCAGTCAAGCAGAATGGGAATCTTCGTAGCACAGCAGTCCTTATTCCTGGCAGAGTTCTTCACATATCCGTATACCCAAGTATGCCTTTGAAGGGGGGGGGGGTGACTTCAAAACTATTCCTTGAAGTGTACAGGTCCCCTTTCACCCCACCCCTGTCTGCCACGCTATCTGTGTGAGGGGGCGCAATCAACCCTTTGTGTGGGGACTGGCCACAGTTTATTCAGATGTTCATGTCAGCTTCCAATAACCTTTCTGCACAGGAAGGCTATCAGAAAGTAGATGAATGCAGATAAGTCCTCAGTCACACATATCCGTGTACCCAAGTATGCTTTTGAAGTTGGGGGGTGACTTCAAAACTGTTCTTTGAAGTGTACAGGTCCCCTTTCACCACAGCCCTGTCTGCCACGCTATCTGTGGGGGGCGCAATCAACCCTTTGTGTGGGGACTGGCCACAGTTTATTCAGATGTTCATGTCAGCTTCCATTAACCTTTTGCACAGGAAGGCTATCAGAAAGTAGATGAATGCAGATAAGTCCTCAGTCACACACACCCTTCCTGTGTTTTGGTCTACATTCGTAGTGAGGAAATTTGGAAGGAGCGGGGAAGATCAGGCTGAGAGAAGGAGAATGATAAATAAGAAAGAAGACTAAAGGAAGGTGAAACATATGAGGTGGAAGGGGGTAGAGTGAGAAAAATGAAAAGGGAGGATGACAGGGAGCAGGAGAGATGGCAGTGACATGTGGAGAGAGAGACAAGAGGGATATAGGGCAAGATGAATAGTGCAGAGGTCCTGGAGACTACCTACAAGCAATGCAAACAAACTAATCTGCAGTGTTGCACATGTGAAGGAAAGAGTGGGCCTGAGCTGAAAAACAAAGTTAAAGAAAAAACATAACATTTGAAGTCTTGTTTCTGAGCACCAAGTGTGAACTTTAAAACTGGTGTACTGTGAAAACAAGGGAATCAGGCGGACCATGTCTCTGAAATAGGTTTGTAAACCCACAGACCAACACATACTGGTTTGGATCCTTTGAAAGGTAACTGTATCTTGAATTTGGAGCAGACACTGTTCTCCACTTGTTTCAAGGTTTTCCATCCACCAACTACCACTTGCAAAGACGGTAAGAGTAATCGGAACACATGAGGGTAGAGCAATCTTTGAAGATCCATGCTGATGTGGCAGAAAGCCAAGTGCCGCAGGGCTCATCTTTGAGCCCTACATTGTTTAATGTGTACATGCAACCACTTGCCGAGGTCATAGAACGCTACAGGTTTACCATCATCTCATATGCAAGTAACACACAGCTTATCATCATACTGTCACAAAACTCTTCCAGCAAGGGCTAATCATTGCACCTCTGCTGCAGTAGTTGCAAGGTGGATAGACTGGAACTGCCTTAAGGTCAATGCTGGGAAGACTGAGGTAATGCCTCTGGACATGCAATCCAGCATCTTGTCTACGGCTTGTCGGCCCATGGAGCTGAGTACGACCTATACCTACAGCTAAAGTGAAGAACCTTGGCATTTGGCTTTACGGTAGGCTGTCTTTTGACAGCCAAATTACTGCAGTGGTTGGGAAATGCTTTGGAAAACTTAAGATGTTAAGAAAGAGTCTCTGCCTCCTGCCAGAGCCAGATAGAAAAACAGTGGTCCAGGCCCTGCTTGCGTCAAAGAGTGATTACTGTAAGGTGCAGTGCCTGGGGTCACACAGGGTTGGATCAAGAGACTCCAAAGAGTAAAGAATGCTTCTGCGCGTCTTCTTTTTAACTTTCCTAGGCTTGTGCCGATACGAGGTGTACTTAGGAGCTGGTTGCCAGGGAGGCATAGGTCCTCTTTTAAAGCCTTGTGCTATTTTCACAAGGCATTTTCAAAAAGAGAACCATAGTACCTTTAATCTCTGATCAGATCATAAGGGAAAAGTCGGCGGATGTAGCTACCTGGCACCAAAACTATAGAACTCTCTGTCTCTGACTGTTTATCAAACACAGTCAGAGTCTGTTTTAAGGAAGGAATTCAAAACTTATTTTTTAACTTATTTTTTATGATTGGTAGCAAGGGGGCTTTATTACTATATTTGGAGTGGTGTACATCTGTACCTAGTGCTGGGACACCTCATTGAGGTAGCTACACAGTTTATTAAATGCGTTATTATTAATATAGTTTTCCCTATGGAATAAAATTACTTTTAGGTTGTTTTTTAGAAGGCAGATTCTACAAAGAAGATCTTTCTCAGGATGAATGTCCAAGGAAACAGTTTCTTGACTAATAGTGTGTAGGTTATCATGTTCCAGACACAAATAATTTATCAGGTGAAAGGGCCTTATCCCAAAATATAATTAGAGAATATTTATATTCCCTAACCCTAATGTATGTCTGATCGAGTGCCTTATTTTTGAGTCACTAGCTCCACCCATCAGCTGGCTATGTGTCCATTGATATTCACCAGGCTTTTGATACAATAGGTTGGGACTACATGACTGCAGCATTGACTGAATTTGACATCACCGTGGCATATATTAGATAAGTGAAATTAATATATACAGCAGTCTCTGCAAGGGCTTGTTTGGGGCCTTATATTTTGGACTTATACCAAATCTCGAGAGGGACACTACATGGCTGCTCACTTTTGCCACTCCTCTTCGTGCTTGCCATCAAGCCTATCACACAACAACTCAGACAGGAGGCTGTTGATAGGGGGATACACATCAACAGCATGGTCCACTCGTTGTCCTTCTATGCCACAACATGATCCTATATTTTAAAAACCTCCAAGAGAGACTGGCCGGGCAAGTCTTGCTGATGAGCAAATTTGTGGGGTTGACAGGCTTGCAGATAAATGCAGATAAGTCATATGCATTTACCTTTGCTGATACATACATGGACCCAACGTTGCCACTTGGGTCCACTACTGTATGGGTAGCTCCACGTACGTTCTGGTATTTAGGGATCCAAATATACAGAAAGCTGCAGGACCTGCTTGAGGGAAACCTCGCCTGTACGATCAGCTTGTTGCACTCCCATATTGTGTTCTGGATTACATTACTTATTTCAGTAGCGGGAGGCCTGACACTGGCAAAGATGGTCATGCTACCATACCTGCTGTTCATTTGGTTAACCTTCCAACTATGGTGCTGGTGTGGATGTTTAGACAGCTAAACACCATTTAAGTGTAGCTCGCCTGGGGTATGGGACGTTGTAGAGTGAGCCCAGCAAAGTTACAGCTGCTGACAGATTGGAGGGGCAGCTTGGAGTTCCTGATGTTAAAGCATACTGCCTAGCTGGGCAGCTACAAAGGCTATCTTACTGGTTGGCTGGCCGAAATCCGATAGAGATTGGCTATACACTGGGAGGGATAGCACAAGGTCCTCTCCACCCCCTTATTTGCCTGGGCACAGAAGTGATGGCAATGGGTTTCCTGATATTGCGTATAGCCCTGACATCTTGGAATATTGCAAGGAAGCACATGGGCTCCATGGTTCTGTACATGCCAAACATACCCATGTGTGGCACTCCCACACCCTCGGATACACTGGCTACATGCAGGCTGAGCCCCTGGGAGCAGAAGGAGGTGGTGATGTGGGTTCCTTGTTCCAGGATCGGGTACTGCTGCCACCCAGTGATTTTGTCCACTCACATATTATGTTATGTAGATCTATATTTATAGAGCGCTCGGCTACTCCCAGGTGTGTCCTGGTGCTGAGGAGAAAACGTAGACCACATAACATAAAACCATGCACATCCATAACTCTGAAGTTCACAGCTGGAAGAGCCACGTTTTCAGACTCCTCCTGAAAGTGAGGAAGTCGGGGCTCTGTCTGATGGCAAAAGGTAGGCTATTCCACAGCTGAGAGGCCACGGCATGAAAAGATCTGCCCCCTACCCTGGAGAATTGAACCTTTGGAACAATAATCAGAAGTTGGGAAGAAGATCTCAGAGTACGCTGGGGAAGATATGGTTGAAATCTATCCCTAAGGTAGGGTGCTCCAATCTTGTGGAAAGCTTTAAAGACCAGGACCAGGGCCTTGAAATGTATTCTTTTTCGCACTGGGAGCCAGTGCAGTGAGGACTGAAGCTGGGTGGCTGGGTTCTGGGCCCTATCAAAAAGATGGCCCTAGCAGCTGCGTTCTGAATCACTTGTAGTCGGCCCAAGAGGTAGTCCGGGAGGCCAAGATACAAGGAATTCACATAGTCCAATCTAGAGACTACCAGGGTCTGAACAACAGTTTTCCTATAAGGGAAAGAGAGCAAAGGGAGGAAATTACGCAGCATTCTGAGCAGTCCAAAGCAGACCCCAGCCACAGTATGAACTTGGGCCTTCATAGAAAGGGCTGCATCCAACTTGACTCCTAGGTTTTTCACAGTGAAGACAGATGACACGGGGGACATGATCTGTGGCCAGCATGTATGCCAGGCTTCATAAGGGCGTGGCCCTCAAAAAATAATCTCTGTCTCCTCGGAGTTACATTTTAGATGATTGTAACTTAACCAATAGAAGACTTTAGAAAGACAGGAATTAATTAAGGTGCCATTAAATGTAACGCCCTTCTGCATGTAAACAACAGCTGGGTGTCATCAGCATAAGACACTATTTTAGCCCCAAATTTCTCGGCGAGAGGAGCGAGGGAAGCCATATACAAATTAAATAGTGTTGGGCTCAATAAGGAGCCCTGGGGGACACCCACGTTCATAGGAGGGATCTCTGCAGCAAAAGGAGGGGACCAAATGGTTTGGGAGCGGTTAGCCAGAAAAGACGCAAACCATCTAAATACCATGCCGCTAATACCGCTCTCCCTGAGTCTTTGCAGTAGTCTATTGTGGGGCATGGTACCGAAGGCTGCAGAGAGATCCAATAAAACCCGGACTGCATTACCACCTCTATCCAGCATAGCTTTAAATGTTTCCGCCACTTCTAGCATAGCTGTTTCAGTGCTAAAGTTAGCTCTGAAACCTGACTGGCTAGGGTGCAACAAATGATTGGTTTCCACAAAGTTTGTTAAAAGCCCATTAGCACATTTCTCTACAGCCTTAGAGGAAAATGGCATGAGTGAGATGGGCCGGTAGTTATTAGCTACCTCAGGGTCTGCCGTAGGTTTCTTTAGTAGCGGAAGAATTTTGGCATGTTTCCATGCTTGTGACATGTACCCTTCCATCAAAGCAGTGTTCAAAATTGGGTTCACTATATGGTTGAACAGTACCGCTAAAGCAGACAGGACTTTGGCTGGACAAGGGTAGGAAGGGGAGCCCGATTTCAAAGATTTCCGAAGCACCAAAGATTGTTCCTGGGAAATCACAGGAAACTCGATAAGGGAGGCGGTAGAACAGGAATGTACGTCTAAAAGAGGTTCCCCAACATCCTCCTGGTCCAACAATGATATAGTAAAGAAATCCTGGATGATATAGTGTAGGACATGGTGACTGAAGACCTATTTCATACACCTACTAGTATTATTCATACATGCAACAATATTGGGCACCTGACAGGAGGGAACAAGAGACACATGTACAACTACAGACACTACGCACTATGGGACACAGTGGACGACAATATTGCTGGCTCTACCTTGGGATCCGTACCCATCTCCCGATATCACTCTCTACCTTAAGAGCTAACTCAGACACGGATCTATTCAGTAAGTTTTCAGACAAGGAATGGGCTAATATATTAACAGAGCTCGCAAAAGTCTCACACAACTCGGGATTTAAATTCATACAATTTCTATTTTACATCGCACGTACATAACTGTAGCTTGAGTTAGCCGCATGTTTCCATCAGCCTCTTCTACATGTTGGCGCTGTGTTACAACAGATGCAGATCTCACATTATGGTCCTGCCCATCACTCTCTGCTTATTCAGAGGACATTTACACAACACTTACAGCTCTGACTGGCATCACATCATGGGATACCCCAGCACGTTGTCTCTTGGGCCTGTATCCTAGAGTGAGGAGCTTCAAAGTGGCATTACGCTTTATTGATTTGGCCCTTATCCTGGTAAAGCAGCTCATAAACAGATGCTGAAAAACACCGAGTGCTCCAGAGCTGGTTGTATGGCTGTAGGAAGTCATCTATTGAGGAAAGGATGAAAGCGGAGCAATACAGTGGGAGGAATTTGAGGGTTGTGCAGAAGACCCATCTCACTCGAATGGGACGCCCTTCCAGAAAGGTTCAAGTTACAAGATGAGGCCTCCATTGAGCAGTAATAGGCTGGTGGCCCCAGCTAATCATGAAATAAATACTTGTGCCTGCACTAAAACCCTCCCTGCATCCTCTCGCACTACTGGTCTAGGTACCCGCAGCATCCTCCTACTACATATTGTCGCATGACATGCATATCAGCTTCTTTCTACTGAGCAACAGTTACACCTCAGTACTCTTGATAGAGCGCGCAGGTCACCTAACTCAGATTACCATACTCACCTGGGCCCATAAACAAAATATGATGAGATTTTAAATCAGGTAACCTGTGCACTTACTCTAATCAGTGATTTATAATTTTCATTTATGACCTATACCATTGACTTACCAATCTTAGTCATCGGTACCTATAGTCCTAAGGGATCAAAGGTGTTAGAATAATAGGAAGAAAAATAAAATTTGCACTCATAAAATAACCACAACTCCGGAAAGGTTTAAACTCTTTATCTAAAATCTTTAAAATATCATGATCCAATCATTGAATATTAGAAAATTCTCAATTAGGAAAATAATGATTAAAATAAAAATATGCAGAGTTCTTAAGAAGCAGTCTTTACGCATTTGACAAGAGAGTGGGGAAAGAGAAGGAATCAGAACAATGATATACGACAATATACAAAACTTTTATCATTTAACATAAGGGTGGGAAGAGAGAGGGAAACAGTACAATGACAATACCCACATTTAATATTTACCTAGAATGGTGTGAAGAACTAACCCTGGCCACGGGTGAGTTTAAAAGACAGAACCCCGAAAGTGCAGGCACCATAAAGGCAGGCATGTGCAGATCGGAATCAGGAGAGTAAAGCCAAATTGGATCAGGACAGGACCACCAAGGCTAAGACCGGCATCCGCAGTTAAAGTTGAAACGCCTGCGTTACTCCCTCTCTGCAGCTAACAGCCAGAACCCGGTAAAAGTTATTGATTTCTCTGACAAAGTGCTTCGCCAGCACTTCAGCTTTCAAACCCGATCTGGGTTTCAAAACCTTCTGACAGAAGGCTCCGCCAGCACCTCTGCTCCCGATCATCTATTAAGTGTGTTGGGTCAGTGACAGGTCAGCTATTCGGACAAGTCGGACAAACTAACTAGCTAAGCCTACCCTAGTTATACTATTTTCCAGGTCAGTGTACCACCCCCCAATGTTGCAAGTGTAAGGCTCCCCAATTTTGATTGGACAAAAGAATGAGGAGAGGTCATCACACCATACCAAAATGAAACTTTTCTCCTGAATATTCTATTAACGTTCCCGCCCATCAATTTAATTTTTCTCATGCATCTTTATTCCACCCAACAATGGATGGTCTTATAGAAATACAATGTTAACAATTTGTCTTCCGCTTGGGGTCATCAAGTCAGGTTCCCGGGCACATCTTCTAGTGTGATGAAATCTTGGCTTTGGTTCAATAATGAATGACTTAAGCTCCTTCTGGAGTTCGACATGCGCAGTGTGGTTTTTCAAGATGGAGTAATAGCGCCTCCCATGCCCAAAGATTACGATGCATGAAAAATAGAAAAGAAACAGTTTTAGAACACAGAATAAATTAATGCACGTTATACCACTTACTTCTATTCTATTCCCATTACTTTATTTTAACTATTGCATTAGAAATTAGGCAGAACAAACAGCTTAGCAAAAGCAGCAGTGCAAGCTTCATGCATGCTATAACACAGAGCAGCCATCTTAGTTTTTAATGCGCAGAAGCGAAAGATTCCCTCCAAAGCAAAGAATACGTCATGTCACGTGAGTGTGACAGAACCATGAGCAGTAAGAAATCCCGCGTAGCAGCGGCCATTTTATTGCAAGCGGATTAACATTAGTAAAAGCACATATGCAAGCTTCTTCTAGATACCCAATGTTTTGTGAAATGCAATATTAATAAAACAAACATGTTGGCTAACGCATTAACGGTATGCCGAGAGGACTGAATTCAAGCAAGTCGTGTTATGTGCGAATCCTTGCTCCATCACTCTCTTATTATTATACAAACATTGCAGCCTCAAACCAGTGTTACCACGCTGGATCTATACGTTCTGATTTATTGCACTCCGACTTTGCAAATGGGTGACATAAGCTAGTTGGACTGGGCAGAGGGAGGGTAGGGTTAGATTAGCATAATCCTGCGAAAACGGTTTACTGTAAAAAAGCATGCTGTATGCATATGTGATGTCTGTCATGTGTAATTATCTTCTGTAATGCATTGCCCATTCAGCGATTGTGTAAATGGATATCCATTATATGACTTCCTTAAATTGCAATAAAGCTTGTGTTAAAAAGGAGGGAGAGGGTCATTAACAACCTGATTGGTCCAAAGCTGAAAGGCTATAATGCTGATAGTTCATTCTACACACTGACGGTATAAATATTGAATTAATAATGAAGCAATAGAAAGATACGCATTGGAATGCTGAAGCAGAAGGCCCATACCCTACATTATTGTCCTCCTGCTACTTGATTGTGTCCAAAGAGTTCTAAATATTTTAATGATAACGTTTAAGTATTTTAAGTAATACAGCTCTATAGTCGGCTACTGAAACCTATAATGATTGGGTAAAGCCCTCTATCTACGTTACAACAATGGAAAGGGTAATTTCGAAACCTGCATGGTCCAAAGCTGAAAAGCTATCATTTTAATAGTTTATTCCACACACTGATGGTTTAACATAGAATGCAAAAGAGAGAATAAGAAAGATCAGCATTGGAATGTTGGAGTAGAAGGGATATACTAGACCGTGTTGTTCTTCTACTACTTGGCTACTTGATTTTGTCCAATGAATTCTCAAAACTTTAATAATCTAATTAAAATTAGAGAAGTTTAGGTGATGATCATAATGCTTGAAATAATCTCAGCCCACAAATAATTTCATGTGGGCAGATTCACAGAAATAATCTGAGATAAAATCCTAAACTTACTACTTTTGGTATTCACAGAAGGCATTTAGTAGTATTAAAGTTAGGACTCCTAACTTTACTAAAATGTAATGCCTTTTGTGAATACCGAAAGTCGAAAGTTAGGATTTTATCTCAATTTAGTAGTAGTAAAGTTAGGAGTCCTAACTTTACTACTACTAAATGCCTTCTGTGAATATCAAAAGCAGTAAGTTTAGGATTTTATCTCAGATTAGTTCTGTGATTCGGCCTAATGGTCTGCATTCCAGTACATTGTGGATTCAAGGCCTTACCAGTAGAGGAGATTAATTCAAGCAATCCAGTCATCACTTTTTTGTTTTCCTAATTATATTAAAACATCTAAAATATTGAGGGCTCCACTGAAGACAATGGAGTAGTAGAGGACCAATATAGCTTTATAGCCTGCTGTATCGGACTATACTTGCCATCAAAGGCCCCCTCCAGCTTTAAAGGCCCGTGCCGGGGGACTTTAACAAAGGAGCAGGCCTTTAATGGCCATAATAGCCCAGCTGCGGCGGGTTATAAAGCTATTGGACCTCATCAGGGCAGAATGATCTAATTAGTAAAACAAAGACCTCACAGAGCCCAAGGGGGTTGAAATTCCTTTGGGCTCTGTGACGCCTTCATTCACAGCTGTGAATGTTCTACAGCTAACAGCCACATGCAGTGCCATGACCGTTAGCTTTAGAAGATTTACAGCAAGAACTGTGAAATGGGCCTGAAGTGCTTTTTTGTATTTCAGCCAAGCCAGGGAGACCCAGGAAATGAGCAGTATTCCCGTTCCCTCTTTCCAAAGCTCAAGTTACTCTGATCTAGAATAGAGTGAGGGGGAAGGCTCTGGTGTGCCCTGTAGCACATCTTCTGCCTTTTGCTTTCCCCTGCTCACTCCATGTATTTTGGAGAGATAGGGCAAGAGAAAGGCGGAGGCTGATTATTAGAACTTTGAAATGTTGAGTGCAGTAGGCCTATACCAATTCATACAGGCCACTGCTGGTCTATTGTCTTCATTAGAACTCTCAACATTCCAGTGCTCCAATATAGCCTTAATGCCCGACCTTGCGGGCTCTATTGGCCATTAAAGGCCTGCTCCAGCGTTAAAGATTGAGCCGAAGGCTAGGACCTTAAACAAGGGAGAAGGCCTTTAATGGCCGGTGTAGCTCGCTAGGAGGGCTTTAAGGCTATTAGAACAGAGGGCAGAATGCTCTAATTACTAAAAACAAAGGCCTCACGGAACACAAGAGAGTTTAAATCCCCTAAGGCGTCAGAAAGACCTTTGTTCACAGCAGCAGCTGTAAACTAAAATACATCATTGGAATGTTGCTCCGCGGGCTTTTACCGGTCCGTAGAAGCCCGGAGCACTCCTGTGCATTCAATGGAGCGCTCAACATTCCAATTTCCTATTATAGCCTTATAGCCCGCCGTAGAGGGCTTTACCGGCTATTAAAGGCCCTCTCCAGCGTTAAAGGCCCCGAGCCGAAGGCGAGGGCCTTTAACAAGGGAGAGGGACTTTAATAGCGGTAAAGCCCTCTACGAAGGGCTATAAGGCTATTAGAACATTCTGTCACTAGAGGACAGAATGTTCTAACAAAAAAACAAAGCCTTTTGGAAGCGTGAGGGGATTGGAATCCCCTCGGGCTCCCTGAAACCTTTGTTCACAGCCAGAGCTGTGAACAAAGAAACATTGGAATGTTAGAGCTCCAGCTTATATTAGCCATTATAAGCCCAGAGCACTCCATTGTTTTCAATGGAGCTTCCAACATTCCAATGTTCTAATAGTGGCTTTCTGCTTTAACATTCCAATGTTTCTCTTCTCTTCTCCAACCTATGCAATATAGAGCATTCTGCCATTTGTGACTGGAGTGCTGTATTAACACTATAGCCTGTCTCCACTGTCTTTAAAGTTGTTAAAGGACCTCCCTCCTATTGTAGGCTCTTGTCTGAGGTTCAGACCTATAACTAGGGGAGAGAGCATTTCTCATCTATTGTGCTCACACGTACACAATATTATATAGAATAATAGATGGGTAACAGTAAATTACAGGCTTTTTTTCACTGACGAGTTCTGAGTCACATCAGATAGACAATGAGAGCAACACTCGATTTGTCTGTGATGTCACTCATACCCCCAAGGTGAAACATCCTCGTAATTTACTTTTTAGGTTTCGACCTGGCGAGGGGCACGAAGTGCCCCTCCCAGTTTGAAAACTTTTGTCTTCAGTATGGATGTCGGCACCGCCTCTGCCTCTCATTGGCTAGCTCCATAAATGGAGGCTAGCCATTGGGAGACAGAGGCTGTCAATCGCGCTTTCTCTTGAAAACGCGATTCGGGGGCGTTTCTGGTGCTTTTTTTAAGGCCCGCCCCTTTGTCCCGGGCCGCGCTGCGATTGGCTGCCGGCCCGGGACACCCCCGTGACGTCATTCCCGGGCCGCGCTGTGATTGGCTGCCGGCCCGGGACACCCCCGTGACGTCAGCCAATCACAACGCGGCCCGGGACCTGACTTGTTTTATATCCCGCGGCCAATCATCAATCCTCGCAACCAAATCTAAAGCGCCTTGATGCCAGTAGGGAGAGCTCCCTTGGGTGCTTAGTTCTCCAAGAGTAACTCCCATTGGAGGTTGGATCACTAGAGAATACATCACTTCACACGGCCCTTAGACCAGGACCGCCACGGTTGGTAAATGTGGTATATATCATGCATTTTTTGCGTAGAGGGACTGCAGGGCGCCGAAGCGACCACCGGTGGCGGGATGACTGAACGAGTAACACCATGACGAGCTTCTGCGTTTGATCTTTCCAAATATTAAAAGCGGTGGCTCGCGCTGCCTTAAAACGCCTCCGGGGGGAGGACCGGAGTGTGATCCCTTTAAAAGGAAATACATTGCTGGCATACCCCGTCAGCCGCCGGAAGCATGTTTATTTTCAAAGCATTATCGCATACAATGCCGTGCAGGCTGCGGGTCTCGCTGCTGTGACAGGTGTGAGGGAAAAGGCCCTCATGCGCCGGAGGATATTAAAGGCTGGTGAGAGGGACGGGGAAGGGGAGGGAGCGAGAGCGAAAGCAGAGCGGGCGACCGCCAGGAATGTAAACTTTGGAAATCATAACATTTACGGCAGCCCCTGAAACCCCCGGGGCGACCAGAGCGAGAGCGGGGCTGAGAGAAAGAATGCTGCGCGCGGAGACATCACGCGCTCTCTCCGAGCGACATGCGCGCCTGCTATCCAGCTGCACGAGACAACAGCAGTGTTTTATCAAACGGAGGCTGCAGGGTGCAATTAAGGCAAGCTATCTGCTGACACGTCTTTCTTTGGGTAAACTGCGCTGCGATCTGTGCAAACAGTTGGGCTCACACTCTCCCCTCAACGGGTGGGGCTGGCCCACGGGCGCAGAGGCCATTGAATGCACCCTTTCTTCTGTTGTACACCACCCGTCCCCAAATCACAAATAAGCCATGCTTACTCTCTCTGCCAGTATTGGAACCTGCAGGCTATAGAAAAGGTTGGTGAGATAGCTCAGTGAGTTAAGTGTTTGCTGGTAACAGCTTCAACCTTCCGGGATCTGTGCCTTTCTTTGAGCGGCACGTATTTTTGGGGCCCCTGTTTGGGGGAGCTTTGAATTCATGATCCAGTTACAGCTCTTTCAGTCCAGGTCACTGGCAGTGCACAGGCACACTTGTCCAAATTCTTAATGTGTTTACATCTAATATTTAGAGATGGTGACGTGTTTCCAATATTGTAACAGAGCGGGATGGCCCTGTGCCCACTACGGCCAGTCCGGGCCCGGACACCCTCCCATTTCTCATATGTGAGGTCCTGTTTTGATCTAAAAATAATTTTTAAAACATTTTCATGGATGTTGCATGAAGCAAACCCATTTTCTGAAAAATATCTGTAAATAGATTCTCACACATCACCCACATTGTGACTGCTCCTGGGTGTGTGTGTGTGTGACTGCTCCTGGGTGTGTGTGTATGTGACTGCTCCAGAGTATGTGCGTGTGTATGTGACTGCTCCAGAGTGTGTGTGTGTGTGTGTGACTGCTCCAGTGTGTGTGTGTGTGTGTGTGACTGCTTGTGTGTGTGTGTGACTGCTCCAGTGTGTGTGTGTGACTGCTCCAGTGTGTGTGACTGCTCCAGTGTGTGTGACTGCTCCAGTGTGTGTGTGTGTGTGTGACTGCTCCAGTGTGTGTGTGTGTGACTGCTCCAGTGTGTGTGTGTGTGGGGGGGGGGGCTTTGGGTGTGGCTGGCTCTGGGTGTGTGGGGCTGGGTCTGTGTGTGTGTGTGTGGTAGCAATTGCTGTCTGCTGAGGTCGTCCGTAGGGTACAATAGTTCTCACATTTGCGAGAGGTTAAACTATTGGCAATGTAAACTTCTCCAAAGGCGAAACCGTTGCATTGTAAATGCTTGTTACCCATGTTATGTATTGCCCCGAAAATCATCGGCCCCTGTTTTTAACTGCTACACTGAGGAAAAAGAGTAAAAAGAGTATTGGGAAGCCATATATAACATGGCCTCTCCTGCATGTCCTAAATGTGAAAAAATAACTTTACCTGCCAGCTTTAACAATCGACACCACGTCCCTGCCTTCCTTCCACCTCTTGAAGCTGTGCTTTCTGCTGCCATTCAAAACAGACAAGTAGCGCTGCACTGACAGGCTCACAGCAAGCCTGGCAGCCTAAATTGGAAGGCTTCTATGATGTAAGAAAAGTGGGTAATGAATTATGCTATCAACTGTTGCTACGTCATAACAGGGTGTTATCAGCATCAGAAACTGCATGGGCATAGGGGAGGGCAGGGGGCGGTTTGCCACAGGCATCACTAGTTTAGGGGGCGGCACCCTGCATCACCACTCTTTTTCATGCGGCCACCGACGCAGAAACCACCAGCACCCCCTCCAAACCCCCCCCCCCCCTTTCACACGGCTGCCGCGGGCGTCAAAAGCAGTGACCACCACGGGCAGCACAAGGGCGTGCTACGCCACTGAGAAACTGATATAAACGATAGTGGCTCTCTACCATAGCCATACATAACAAAAAATATTAATAATCACTTATCATGTGTTGCATACTGAAGCGACCATTAATGGATAGCCAAGTAAATTAGTTAGAAAAATAGATATTGTCTATGGACTTTACCTGCAATGCCTAAATAGATATTTTAAGGGACGATTTACCTTTAAAATATCCGTTTTGAATTTTGGTCTGATTAAATGTTTTCTTTCACCCTAAACATGAACCTTTAGTGCAGCATTTCCTAGCGCCATGCTGTTGGATGGATGTTGGAGAGGAAAAGTGGTTGCACCTGAGTAAATAAACCCACACCCAGGACTGACACACACCTTAATAGAAGGAGAAAACATTTGAAATCAGGGTGCTGTAAATTGGTATTAGAGATTAGTTTTTTTAATTTTCCTGGAAAATGATTCCCTGTGCGGCAAATAACGACGGATTAAACATCCCTCTTTTTAATTACCTTATCATTAAAATGATTGAAAATAAAACTCCGTGCTGTACGGAAACTAAAATAAAATGAACCGTAAAAGCTCATCATTAAAAACCTGTTCAGTCGAAAGAACATGATTATCGACAGGGCAAATATAATGTACACACAAGGTTACTCTGGTATTTTAGAATCTCTTTTTTTATATACACAAATTAAAATCGTGCTTCAGATGTTAGCTTTTTAAAATACATTTTCCAAGCTAGTGTTAATCAGGTAACGTGTAAAAAATCCACACAAAACTAACATGTTGTTCGCGGTTTATATTCCAGTCACACTTCGGCTCCCTCGACGACACTGGAACAATCACAAGATGCTTTGTAACAGGACATCAAAACATCGCTGGCCAGGTGTTGTCTGGCATTTATTGCCTGAGGGAGTATGGAGTCACATACAGAATAACATGTGGTGCTAATTAAACGCAGTGCCAGGGCACTCTGGTTCTTATATCTATTATATGTCCCCCTCCGCTTGGACATGCACAGTGTGAAAGGCTTCCAGGTATTTGAAAAAAAAAAATGCGATCACTTTAATTGCTGTTAATAATTTTACAAAGCAAGGAGACATTATCATTTTCCTGAACAAAATGGCCGAATTTTTCCAATATATATTGAAAAGTATTTCATAAAGATGTGTGAGGGCATGGTGGTGTTTGAGGCACATTTTAAAATCAATGTCTTATTCAACTGCAGCGATTTGTTGTGATTGAATAAACTTTTAGCCATGGCTTGTAAAGCTTGAAATATTGCATTTTCTTTGCCTATTTTATGTATGTTTTTTTTTTTAAATGCTGGCTTGTGTCTGGCATCCTTTTTAGCTGTGATGATGTGAATAAGGGAAATTTTGGAAAAATCAATTTCCTGTATCGGGGGATACATATTCTAATTCAACGAGTGGATCAAAGATTTAATCAGGATCTGGAATCCAATTACCGCCAGGGGTCAAACTGCTCTCAACACGGCCAGGTGCGGGGTTAATCCCAATAGATTTCTGCACAGATGGGAAGCCCTCTTTGAAGAAGCTTGTCTTCGCTTTTTTAAACTGTTGTCAGATATGTTTGCTCTCTCTGCTCTGGTCTCAGAGTCTTCCATAGATCTGCCTCATACAGTCTTACAATTGAAACTTGCTTTTGCAAGTAAGTTGGCCTTGCTCTCTCTCAGATCACTATTGGGGGTGTAATTTAGAAAGAGAGATTATAAAAACGTTGGGTTATGGCAAGATCTTGCTTTGAAAATGATGCTGAAAAATGTTAAAATGTTTCTCTCTGCAGCTGGGAACCATAGCAAGTCCTTATGGCTCGAGTGACATGGAATGGTTTCTTAAAGTTGAGGTAGAGTCTGACTGCCTGATTTTATGTTCGCGCAATAAGAACAATCCACACCATATATTTATAGCAAAAAAGGTCACTTTATTTAAGACAGTCAAAAACAGATATCCAAATATTTGCAATTGTTATGATTGAAAGAAAAACCCCATTACATACTCCCCAAACATTTTCCATAATAACCGTAAACTGCAAAAACATTTCCCAACCACTTCTCCATCAATGCCCCAAATACTGTACAATCCCCAACATTGTTTTTTCTCCTCATTCTCTTTCCTCACCATTTTTTCTCCTGCCCTCCCCCCACCCCCAGAGGGAAAGGATAAGCCTGCACGAAACTATCCAGACGCCCCATAGAGCACTTAATACCAAATTAATCCAAAAAGGATAAACTGTAACAACTGTCTTAACGTGACTTTTTTTTTTTTTAAACAAATAAAGAAAAAGAAACAAAAAAGGAAAAAGAGGGAGGGTGGGTGGGACCAACAAACTGCGCCACACGCCTCCCGCCTACCGCTGACGTAATTCCCTCCAACCACCTCCTAAGTAGCCTGCCTTGGTCCCGCCCCCTTTCCTACCTAACGCCCAATCGCGCTAAGGTGGATTGTTCCACCGTGTGAAACTTCCCCGGGGGACACCGGCTCGCGCCACGGTCCCCCTGGGTCCCCATCGCGCAATAAGAACAATCCACACCATATATTTATAGCAATAAAGGTCACTTTTATTTAAGACAGTTAAAAACAGATATCCAAATCTTTGCAATAGTTATGATTGAAAGAAAAACCGTATTACATTCTCCCCCAAACATTTTCCATAATAACCGTAAACTGCAAAAACATTTCCCAACCACTTCTCCATCAATGCCCCAATACTGTACAATCCCCAACATTGTTTTTTCTCCTCATTCTCTTTCGTCACCATTTTTTCTCCTGCCCTCCCCCCACCCCCAGAGGGAAAGGATAAGCCCGCTCGAGACTATCCAAGCCCCGCACAGAGCACTTAATACCAAATTAAACCAAAAAGTATAAACTGTAACAACTGTCTTAACGTGACTTTTTTTAAAAAAAACTAATAAAGAAAAAGAAACAAAAAGGAAAAAGAGGGAGGGTGGGTGGGACCAACAAACTGCGCCACACGCCTCCCGCTGACGTAATTCCCTCCCACCACCTCCTAAGTAGCCTGCCTTAGTCCCGCCCCCTTTCCTACCTAACGCCCAATCACGCTAAGGTGGATTGTTCCACTGCGTGAAACTTCCCTGGGGGACACCGGCTCGCGCCATGATTCCCCTGGGTTCCCATCGCCCAATAAGAACAATCCACACCATATATTTATAGCAAAAAAGGTCACTTATATATAAGACAGTCAAAAACAGATATCCAAATCTTTGCAATTGTTATGATTGAAAGAAAAACCCCATTACATTCTCCCCCAAACATTTTCCATAATAACCGTAAACTGCAAAAACATTTCCCAACCACTTCTCCATCAATGCCCCAAATACTGTACATTCCCCAACATTGTTTTTGTCTCATTCTCTTTCCTCACCATTATTTCTCCTGCCCTCCCCCCACCCCCAGAGGGAAAGGATAAGCCCGCTCGAGACTATCCGGACCCCCCACAGAGCGCCAACCAGGAAAACCAAAGAGTTTTCCTGGCCCCACTCAAAATGTAAAATTAACTGAAAATCATTTGATATTGCTATCACACCACAAGTTCTCACCCCAAAAACCTGCCAACAAATCACGTAATTCCATCAAATAATAGGCTTGACCCAACTGAGACAGATGTACCCCATCGTCTCGAAAAAGGTGTTGCTCAATACCCGTGATATTTTCATGAGCCAAAAGTCTAATACCCATCGCCGTACAGAAAGTTTTCATTGCTCTATTCAACTTCCTGCGCGCTTTCTCCACTGCAGCATGGTTCTGAGCCCCCCTCCAATGCTGACGATAAATGAATTCTGTCCAAACTACAGATGTTCCTGACCAGTTGTCTTTCAGGACAGCTAAGTCTAGTTTCATTCTCCTTATTAAAGTTAAACCTGATAGCTCGTCCAGATCATTCTCTCCTAAATGAAGAATTAATAAATCTGGAAATCCCCTCTCACGGGACAATTTTGAAAGCAAAGGAAATAAATCACCCCATTTCATCCCACCCACCTCTTTCCAAAATACTTCATGACCTTTGCTGTGTAATCCCAAAGCTCTGCCACAAATTTGTTGTTCCGCAAATGTAGCCGACCATTTGACAATAGAATGTCCTATAATCCAGGTCCTCATTTTTCGTGGTAAAGGCGTAACTCGACCTAAGGTGAGAAAGACAACATTAATCTGGCATACCTACCAAAATAACTGCAATCATTGCCGAATATAACGAGAGCAACAATTAGATTTCCATGTACCTATTTTTTGTATCTCTTCCCAACCCCAGCCCAACCTTAACGCCTCAGTAGCAGCTTCAATTCTAAAAGAATGGGTCCCAAATAACAAGGGGTTCTTACCCGTTAAAGTCAAAACCTTCCTTAACACCGCTAGTAATTGGAAACAGGTAATAGCCTCCCCATTAGAATGACGAAAGACCACCCCGTGTCTAAAATGAGGAGATATCAAAAAGGATTCCCATTCATTCAGTGGACAACAAACCACAGTGCCACTCCCACTCAATTGAATCCATGTCCCTTTACCCATTTGATCTGTTTTTGACTGTCTCAACCATATCCTCCAACAACCATTTTGAACCTGTATGTCAGTAGTTTGTATGCCCGTCTGACCCTGGAAACCTAGCAATTCCGATACCTAAATGCCCCAAAGAACAACCATATCATACAAAGCCGAAAATGAATACCCTTCCACCCATCAAAACAGCAACTGGGCAAATACACTAAAAGCTGCCGTAACAAATCAAATGTAATTGGCTCCCGCAAAGGCAACTGATGAGCCCTTATTTTGCTAAAACTTTTTAACATCCTTCGTAATAACACACCACCCTTCAACTTTATCCCAAATAACAACTGCCCATAAAAGGAAATCCCCAGACGCTTGCCAGCAATGGTAGTAGGTGACAAACCTTTGTCCATCAATGACAAAACAAATTGAAAAATTAACTCTTTGTTACCAACCGATAAACCGCACTGATTCTGTGATGCAACATAGCTTAAAAACTCAGACCACGCCTGCCGATAGCTGCGTTTGGTAGACGGAGCAATGGAACGTTCCACCAGCTCGACGATCCTCAATCCCACAGTACCCAGATGTCGAACGGAGTTGCAGTTTTGCAGGTATCCGCCCCTGGTGCCAAAGAACGGAATGTCTGCCATTTTTGAATGAGATAAAGCATCTGCGATTGTATTATTAACACCTGGGATGTATTTTGCTTTAAAAACAATATTCAATTTGAGACTTTGCAGCATGAACGACCTCAACAGATGTAAGACCCTCACATCCCTAGCACCTTGCTTATTGACCAGTTCCACTACAGACATGTTGTCAATGTGAAATAAGACACACCTGTCTCTGAAATCCTCGTCCCCAAACCTGCAATGCTCCTAGTAGGGTAAAAAATTGAAGGAAGGCGATACTGCGGCCTTGTTGAACCCACTGTTGAGGCCATCGTTCTGCACACCATCGCCCCTCCCAGAATAGTCCAAAAGCATGAGCCCCGGAGGCGTCCGAAAATATTTGAATTTGCCATATAGTGTTATCTTCCACAAAAAGGATAGAAACACCAATAAATTCCTCCATAAATTGTAGCCAAATCCTTAAGTCATCTTTCACAGCCCTAGTAAGTCTTATCCGATGATGAGGAAGGGAGGCTCCAGACATGGCGAAACCCAATCTTCGGTAGAAAGACCTGCCTGCCCTCACCACTCTGCAAGCGAAATTCAAATAGCCAAGCAAGCGCTGCATGTGTCTGAGCTCAATCTTCTGCTTGCCTAGCACTTCCCGCAAAAAGGAACTAATTTCAACCACTTAGTCAGCTGGTAAAGAGGCATCATCCTCTCCGTGTCAATCTCAATACCCAAGGATGTCAACCTTGAAGATGGTCCCTCTGTACTCTCTTGAGCTAAAGGTACACCAAAATCTCTCGCCAGCTCCTGAAAACAATCTAGCACTGCACGACATTGATTAAGCTGTGCATGGCCAATGAATAAAAAATCGTCCAAGTAATGACAGACAGAGGTAATTCCTAATTTCTGTACCAAGCACCACTGCAAAAATGTGCTAAATATTTCAAACAACGCGCAGGAAATGGAACAACCCATAGGTAATACTCTGTCCACATAGTATGCACCCTCAAAAAACATTCCCAACAGTTCAAAATCCAATGGGTGAATAGGCAATAAACGAAAAGCAGACTGTACATCGCATTTGGCCAACTCCGCACCAGTGCCAGCCAAATGCACTAAACGCAAAGCGTCATCCACAGATGTATAGGAGACATTAGCATCCTCTGGCGCGATGAAATCATTGACCGATTGGCCCTCCGGCCATGATAAATGATGAATTAGTCTAAATTCAACCACTGCCTTCTTAGGAATCACTCCCAAAGGAGATACCATCAAATGTTTTAAAGGACAATGACTAAAGGGCCAAACTATCCTTCCAGCTTGATGTCCAGTTTCAAGTGCACAATATGGGCAAATTCTTAGCAGACTTCAAGTGATCCGCCCAACGATGATAACGGGGTCCTTGATAACCTATTCTAAAACCCACTTCAAAGCCCCAGAATAATTTAGCGGCTGCGTCTTCATCTGGATACATGTCTAACCATACCAACATGGCCTGTAAATTAACTGGGGTATGTGCCTTTTGGAATAACAGGTGGAATGAACCCTCTTCCTCTCTGCCCTCTCCCATGGCCACCAAAGGATTGGTTGGGGAAACACTGTGTGATGGGATGTCTACCACCACATTGCGAGCATTCATGTTTGAATTTGCAGCAGGCAATTGTGCTCTACCCAACCGACCCGCCCCCATCGAGGCGGGACGCTGCAGAAAGGGCCGATAAGTTATGGGCAACCCACTAGCAATATGTATGGTTGTCGATATTTGACTAACAGACATCCACGGCAACCAAAGTTCTTGGTCCACTTCCCCCCAACGTTTGTCGTTGAAAATGCTGACCCTGGCCCGAAATTCTTCATCATAATTGAGCCAAGCGTAACCACCCACTTGCAAATGCGCTTTCCTAATATTATCCATATATTTAAACATTGCAACTGCTCTTTCAGGATGCCTCTCACAGTACACGCTAGCGTAAATGAGAAAGGCAGCCGTCAAGTTCTCAATGTTCTTGGGAACTCTAGGGCGACAAGACAGTTCCCATTCTTCTTCCTTTCAGCCCTCTCTGGCTTGAATGTCTCTATGCAATAAGCAAAAAACATCTACAAATTCGTGGTTCCAAATCTTTTGCCTAGTTTTGTCTGAGAGATGCATACCCAAAGCCATGGCCAAACCCATATAAGGCAGTTTTAGCCGACTATTACAAGTACCTGAAAATTGTTTATCACTATGAACATTCTTAACAGACCTTGAATTGTCTTCACACAAAACATTTACCAGTTGAACTGTACCCAACCCCGGAGTTACATTTGACACAGCCTCTGAATCCAATGTACCAGATACATCCCCTGTACTTCCGCCCCCTTGAACGACATTAGTGCAGCTCGCCAAAGGTCATGACCACGCAGCCCACCAGTTAGGCTTACCTGACGTTAGCTGCGTAGCCCCCTTCTGAAATTCTTGGGGATCATCACGCCCACGATATCCGTCCCGTTGAACTTGATCCGCTGAGACATCCGCTCTTGACCTCTGAAACATACTAGCAGACGTGAATTTACCCCGATCCCCCGTTCCCAACTCCTGAGTGACGACTGAAGGAGCCACTTTTTTATCAAAAAATTTCACATAATTATCACCATTTTCATTACCATGCCCATAAAACGTCTCATTTTGATTCACCTGAAAATTTCTCATATTATCACTTGTACTTGGCAGCTCACCATCACCAATTCCACCATCGTAATCCATCCAAGAGGTCACAGATCTCCGCTGAGAGAGCCCGGGCGTTGCCCCTAAATCTGCACTGGATCCGCCTTGTGAATACCTTGACTTACCAAAAGCCACATTATGCTTCGCAACAGTTGAAAAGGAACCCTTATAACCTGACCTAGAAGCAGGGTCCGCCATCAATGTCTTACCGCTCCGGCCAGAAACCGCTGAAGACTTACCCATCACAGCATCCCTGCTGTCACCAGCCGCCTCCTCATTTGACATGTCAGAGTGTTCAACCCATACCCATTGGCCACATTTGGGACCAAACGATGCATGAAAAGTTTTAGCACTCTCAAAGAATCTGGTGTACAAAACTGTTGGCTTTGTGTTGGCCAACACTAATGTCACAATGTGCTAAAGTGACATCAGTCGCAAAACGGTTTGTGTCTTAAAATGTCCACATATTAGCACCTTCCAATCCTTAAGAAAAAGGTGAGGTGAAAAGATTGTTCTTCCTTTCTAGTAAATTGTAAGGATGTATACTAATGGTTTGTAACAGCTAGTGTAGCATCAAATAAATTGATGATGTGATAACTACATGTGAAAGGGGATGGAATCCCATTCTATGAGGGAAGAGCTACATTCAGGTGCGTATTCAGCCATGACCCCCCAGAATATCCTCAGACGAAGCTCGCCTGCCAAACTGCACTGCTCTGCACCCCGCTTTCCATGCTCTGCAAAGGATGTTAACCATGGCTGCTGGGACCTGCCTGCTGCTTCTCTAGGCAGGGAGGACTCTGTGTGACATGCAGCCAATGTACAGGACAAAGTCTCCTGCAGTGGCCGCTGCTGAATCTTTTGGCTACCAACCTGTGGGGACCTATGACACTAACCCTCACTATGATCTGGAGGCTATAGGGGTGTTGTTTCAGATTGTAATGGTGTTTCTTTACGTGGTGCAGCCCAACCCCTTCTCACAGGGAGTGACATCACTGGATTTTCCATCATTCATCTGCACAGGAAGTGACACCAATGGTTTCATTCCAAAACTGTCTTTAAAAGAAGGAACTCAGCACAAAGACTCATTTCCATAACCCCTCTGTACAAGAAGTTACATCACTGGATTTCCCATTATCCATCTGCACAAGAAATGCCATCACACCTCACCCCTCCCAAGATCTATTTAATGGCATTGCTGACTCCCTAAAGGCATGCCAAAGACAAGCCTGTGTGCTCCTGTCCGCTTCCTACTTGCCTGGACCACACCCCGTGTCAGGAACCTGGTCCTCCCACCTCCTGCTCCAACTCCACTGCAACACTCTGTGCCCTCAACACCAGCTATGACATCACATACTGCTGCCTCACCCCCACCCCACTGAGGAAGCTTTCTCCTGTGCTTCCTGCAAGTTGTCATGCATTTACCTACACCTAAAAGTCACCTCATAGGCTTCAACAGCACCCAATACCCCACTCTCTCACACTCCTGCAACCACCCAGTCAACACTCCCCACTCCCATGTTTGCTTCTCAAGACCTGCTCACTCGCGAAACATATGACAGAGATCTGGGAGATGCTGCACAACAGCACCCGGGACCTACATTTCCTTGTGGTAACCTGGGTGAACCCTTCAGCGGCACCTGACATCTCCACAACCATCCCCCCAGCTAAAAGATCTTCAGGAAAGACAGTCTTCACAAGTTGAGAAGCAGAATCTCTATCATCCACAAGAACAGCATCTGTTGTTCAAGGTCCACATCACAGCCACCTTCACCCTAAGTGGCACTCATATCTAACAGAGCACCGAGATTGTGCACCAACTTCACCAACAACATCACATCACTCATCCTAGACACTAGTAGTTGCATACTACGTAGAGTCTTGAAGTTCCATCTAGAAGACCACCCCGACTTCAAGTCAAAAGCACTCTTTGAAGACCTTGGAAGCTTGGGCTTCACCCCATGAGTTAAATCACTTACCCACATTGCCAGACACCTACTGGACCATATTTTCACCACCTTCAACAGCATCAGAGTTAACAAGCCAACACCTTTCCCGAACAGTCCACAGCCACATCAAGTTCAACATACCTGCCTCAGTCCAATGCAAATGCACCACCAAAAGACCAGCCTGCCGAAATTGGAACAGCTTCACTGACAAGGACTGGAGCACCACTCTAAACACCCACTGACTTGCGCAGAGCAACAATCTCACCAACACCATCAAGAATTTCAACAATTGGATCACCTCTTGTGCTGCCTCCCTGTCCCCCCTCAAACATAGCAATACAGCAAGATTTATACTCCAGCCCATTTGGCAAATGCAGGTGCCCAGGCTGATGCAACACCATTGCAATCAACTGGAGCAGAAGTGGAGAACGAACCAGGACAATACAGACAGGAGCATGTTCAAATCTGCCCTGAGACGCTATCACAAAAGGATCCAGATCACCAAACTCCCAGCTCTGGTGGATCGCATTGAAGCCAACACCAACCGAAGCAAAGACATCTTTTCCACTGTGAAGGATTTCACCTCACCAGCAGTCACCTCCCACTCGATAACCCTCTCGCAGGGCCTCTACAACAATCTCTCTCAACTCTTCAGCAACAAAATAACATTACGATGTACAGCAACTTCAACCTGAATCCAGACCAACAGACCTCACTAAATATTTCACAATCTTATCATAAGAACCAGTGCTAATCACATGGCTCATCATCACCTAAGAAGAAAACGTTGCCATCATGAAGTCCACCCACTCTCTGGCCCTATGAGAACCCTGCCCCCAACTTCCTACTCAAGAGGACTGCAGCTCATCAGAGCCATACTCCCACCCATTCTGAATGCATCCACCTCTTCTGCAGCCTTCTCAGATGTTTGGAAACATGCACCTGTCCTTTTATCTCTGAAGAAACCTTCACTGATCCTTCAACGCTCGCCAGCTACAGACCGATCTCCTTAATATCATTCCCAGATAAGGTCTTAAAGGAAATCATCAACAGACACCTCACCAAATACCTCAATGACTACCAGCTCCTCAACACCATTCAGTCTGGTGCCAGACACAACACCAGCTTCGGAATTGCCCTCATCTCCACTATGGATGACATCTGCATGACTCTGGACAGAGGAGACACAGCGCCCATCATACTCTTGGACCTCTCTGCAGGATTTGACTCAATCTTTCACCCCACCCTCATCTAACACATACAAAACACTGGAATACAAGGACACACACTTTTAAAGATCAGCTCCTTCTTGACTGGAAGGACCTAGTCAGTCATCCTGGAATCATACATCTTAGACGACCTGCAACCTTATGTGTGGAGTTCTGCAAGGATACTCCCTGAGCCCGATCCTTTTCAATGCATACATAATCCTTCTAGCCAGAGTCATCTGCTCTCACAACATTAATGTCCTCTCTATGCCAACAACATGCAACTCATTCTCTCCACATTCAAGACGCCTAGTACCTTGATGAAGTTCAATGCCTGCATGACTGAAATTGCTCACTGGATGATGACCAAAAATGTGGTCTTCAGGTAGAGCACGTAACTGTTGGACTCCACTTGGTGGCCAAAAGAGCTAGTACCAACACCCACCCCCAGGTCAATAACCTCAGGACTATCATCAACAGCAAACTCAATTTGATCACCCAGTCAATACTGTCACTGCCTCATGCATCCATACCCTGAAGATGTTGAGGAAGATTTTCAAAAGGCATCCAATTAGCACCCGAAAACCCATCCTGCACACCCTGGTCATAAGCAAGCTGGACTATGGGAACACCCTCTATGTCGTGATCAACAAAAACCTTACCAGAAAGCTGCAGACCATTCAGAACTCAGCAGCCAGAATCACTCTTAACACCGAATGCCACACTCACATCACACCGCATCTGAAGGAGTTCCACTTGTTTCCCATTCAAAAAGAAACAAAAATTAAACTCCTCACTCTCACTTTCAAGGTACTGACCCAGCATATTTCAACAACTGCATCTGCTTTCACAAACCTTCCTGACACCTCTGCTTGTCCAGTCTACTGCTTGCACACATCTCATGCTTTCTGAAAACCACATTCAGTGGTCAAACCCTCTCCTACATCACTGCTAATGAGTGAAACAACCTGAAACTACACACTAGAATCTCATCCTCACATCTTTAATTCCACAAGAAGCTGAAGATTTGGCTTGCTGAGTAGTCCCTCTAGGCCCTAGATTTGGCTAGACTCATATCTACTCAGTGCCATAATCACCTCTTGTGTGATAGTGTGTGCTACAAATCTCCATAACATAACATATCCATTTGCAAAGTGAAAGGTGTCTATCAGAAACAGCTTACACTTTGTGAATGCAGGTTGTTGGCTTTTGGAAGGAGCACACCACAGAACATGGCTGTCCTGCATAATCACACATGGTTTACAATGTTGGCATTTTGAAAATGTGAACGCAGTGATGGAATTTTGCTGTGCCCCACATTGCTGCAACTGTTGAAGCAGTGATTGAGTTTACTTGATTTTTGCTGTCTCTCGCAGACTTCTGTCACATTTTTCAATGCAATTTGGTTTGTTTCCAAGAGGAAATCTTGCCTCATTAATTCACATGAAGCAGGATTCCATGAATCCATCAAAATGGTCATATTGTGCTAGGGTGTATCAGTAATTTCATTGCACTAGAGAAAATGATTAGTTTGCATCGCAGCAATTTGCAAAAAACAGCAACTGGTTTGCAATCTGAACTTTACTATTACAGGCTGTAGTTAAGAAACAATAGACACTGGACATTGCTACCTTACACCATACAGTTGATTAGTCAGGGGTAAAATCTCAGGCAAGCAATAAATCAGCACAACCAGGTACAATCTGAATCCTCAAACATGCCTGTAACCACATTTAGACAGACACTGGCTCAGCGGCAGCTCCACTGCTAAGGAAGAGAAGCGCCGGCCCACTGCTCAGCGACCAGTGGAAAAAGGAAAAATAAGAAGACAATAACTCAATGATATTATCATGTTAGTTTTCTGTTTTACAGCGCAGGGCGGAGCAAGGCTGTCATTGCAGGCAGCAATGGGAGGACAGTTGGGCACTTAAGTGTGCATGATAAGTTGGCCAGCCCAAACTGTCATGCGCACTTTGCATGTTCTCCACCCAGGATGCATTACAACCTGGTAGAGAACATGCTGGGCCTCCAGTTTCTCTCTGAGCACCGAACCACAGCGCTCAGACCTGTCACAACGCTGCTGTAAGGTAGCGTTGTGATTGGTCTGGGGAGTCTGAGAGCCTGGCTGATTCAGAGAGCCAAGAGCCGAGGGAGAACGAAGGAGCGGTGGGGGCTGGTGTTCAGAAGGTAAGTCTTCTTTACTTTATTTGGTTATTGTTTCTAACTCCCCACCGCCCTGCCCCCGTTCCCTAGCAAGCCATCACTGCCCTGCCTTAATTCTAATAATGCTGGAAAAGGAAATATGCTTCAGTGACACGAGAAGAGCCCTGTACAAAACACAAGGAATCAAAACAAAACGGATTGCTTCCTCAAAATTATTTGCAGTCAAGGGTTTCTCTGCAGAGACCCCTCAACTGAGTCTCCTCTTTAAAAGGATAACAAATTGCTGGTAATGCTTAGACTGCATTGAGGGAAGTCAGCTCCTGATTTAACAGCTCCAAAACCACATATAATTCTCATGATATCTTTAAAATGTTGAGTTTACTCCTGCAAGGTTAAGTTAAACTTTCCAGTGCACACACATGCCTGGGTGCCAAAGATGTATTTTTTCCCATAAAAGTAGGCTGAGAATAATGGGTGTCAATTTGTAGTAGAATCAAATAGGCTCAATTAAATGATTTGGTATTCAAACTAGGAGAAGTACTTGAGGCCCACTCTATGTTACAGTACAGTGAAATCAAAGAGACACCATTACAGATTAATACATTTTTTAGGTTTTTGTTTTAATGTTTCATAACATATTTCCAGAAATATTGTCGCAATTATTTGAGAAGTAATCTCCAAAACATGTCTGCAATTGCATGGTAGTTTTGCAGACTTGTCAGCACTTTTTTTCCTGAAGACAGTCCCCCAGAATGTCTGTTTGTCTCTGGGAAGTATAACTGAACATCCTTGACGCAATGGAAGTTTTTATATAGTGCATGGGACACACGTTTGCATGTTTTCACGTAGAGGAATGTCCTGGTGTGAATGGTGACATATAAGCAGCTGGCAGATATAGCCTCTGGAGGACTGGCATAAATGAAGTAGCTCTCTGATTCCATGCCCATTGTTAGACCTGTCAGCCTAAGGGCTGTCTACCCCCAGGCTTTTTTGCCTACTTACCCCCAGCATTTGCTGAAATTCGTTTTAGTTAGCCACAGGACTCCCCTAATCATGGTTTGATTGACTTTCACACAGGCCCGTATTATACATTGTGCCTCGGGGTGCATCAGGCGTGTGCTCCCGCTTTGAGGGCCCTTGTGACACAATTGTATTACAGCGGATGGTGTGTGTCCCCTTCTGCAATACAGATAGTGCTGGAGCACATGTTGCGCCAGCGCTGTCATGAGAGAACGTTACCTCATATGCATTTGGGCTTGGCCATGTAAATGAGAAAATCACTGTGCCTCTGCGTCCGTACCGTATTACCGACGTGGCGCAAAAGCAAACATGCCTGTAAGAAGCTCACTGAAAGTGCGCCACAAAAAAGTCAGCCGTCTGAGTGGAAGAAAGGGGGTCCATTGGACCTCTCAGACATGCCCATGCAGGTGGATGTGGTCATTCACTGCACCCACCTGCAAAGGAATCTCTAATCCACCTTAAAAGTGTGGGCAGGTTTCCGCGTACACAGTGAATGATGGATTATCTTTTAAAAAGCTGCTCTGTATTTCACTTGAATGGGCTGCCCCCAGAGCAGCGCAGGTTCGAGTTTGCTCAGGGGGCAGTGCATTTATCTAATAAGGTGCACTTTGTTTGTGCAGTGTGCACCTTTTGAAAGGTGCACATGGGGCAAACAAGGAAAGTGGGATGTATTCATAATATGGCCCCTGATTGGCATATTTAGTTTACTTATATGGCCCCTAATCAGCATATTTAGTTTACTTATAAGTCCCTTGTAGAATGGTATACCATATACCCAGGGCCTGTAAATTAAATGCTACCAGTAGGCCTGCTGCACTTATTATGCCACCTATCTAAGCAGCACTTTAACACATGTCCCAGGCCTGCCATTGCATCCTGAATCCAGTGTTATATTGCCACGTCGACTTGGCATTTAAGCTCCCTTGCCAAGCTTCAAACTCTATTTTTATAACATATAAGTCACCCCTAAGGTAGGGCATAGGTTGGCAATAGTGGTGGGTGATTTGTAATCAAAAGGTTGGACAAGTACTTTTAAATTTTACACGTCCTAGTAGTGAAAAACTCCTAAATTATGCTTTTACTATTGTGAGGCCTACCCTTCCTACCGGAAAACATTGGTGATTTATTTTAATTACTTTTAATAATCTGTCATTTCCAATTTCGAGCTGGTAGCTGTGTCATCTTTGATTTCTAAGTTCTTGTAATAAGTTAAGCCATGCTTTTTGTGCTAATCTACCCAGGGTTCAGCACAGGATAATTTAGTCACTTATTGTGATTCATCTTGCATGGGATTGCTCTGTTGCTTGCCCAGGGCTCATACCGCAGTCAACCAACAACCCAATTTCTAACACCCAGCGCTATCGCGTCCTCCCAGTAGGCTTATCCAATGGTGGAGTCGGCAGCAACTCTACTGTTGATGAAACTGCCATCTCCCACCCCCTAAAAGTGGTGGGGCATGGATAAGTTAGATGGAAGAGAAAGCCACTAATTTTTGGAACTCTATCATTACTAACCATTTCTAAATGTGACCCTCGTCAGGTGTGAGGTACAATTACATACAGAAAAAGTTATGCATAGTTGGCCTTTTGCTGTTAGATGAAATTACCATAATTTGATGACTGGGACTCTTATAAGCACATTATGCCTAACAAAACTTGCAGGTCTGAGAAGAGGCAGCCTCTTCCCCTTCCAAACAATGTACAATTGTAAATAGACTTTAATGGGTATAGGTCTGCTCAACAGGCGCAAATGTGGAAAAGGCATGTCTTACATGTCAGTGGGAAGTTCTGTCTATGTCTTACTTGTCATGCTTACCTTTGTGACATCTTGCTAACCTGTGACTTATCTGAAGTCACTTAAGTGGATGATCGTTTTCATTGTGAAATGTCTATACATTTTGATTGAGATTAACATTTCTGAAGAAATTCATTTACATTATCTGGAGGAAATGTAACGAGCATATGCTTTTGGAAGTATGCTCGAGTACACTGATTCTTGCAGAGTTCTCAACATGTGCACATACAGGTACACTCCTGCACTCACACAAGCACACCACACTCCCCACACGTACCCTGATGGCATTGATGGTTGAAAGGAAGAATGTACACCAAATAAATTCTCCTCTGTTTAATTTCAAATGATTGTCAGAATTTTTGAGAACTCTTTTGTTTTCCATTGCCAAGGCACCATTGTGTTGGAAATTCATGTGGTGATATTTGTATTTTACACCTCTGGTATTCAACTTTCATAGGTATTTTGCCTGCAGTTTCTCATTCAGGTAAGTCTCACTAAAATGGAAACTAGTTGATGGGATATATTTCTAGAACAACGCTGCTAAACCTAGGGTGATTACAGTTTATTTTTTTGCAACAATTCTTTATTGGGGCTTTAAAAACACAAACAGGTAATTTAGCAATAAATCATTATACATAGAAAGCAAGATAATTAACCATCATGGGGAGTCGCCGGATCATATAGAGCCCAGAGGTGGTGAGAACAACCCACACAGGACACCCAAAGAGGCAAAAGAATGGGCTGAGACACTAAACTGGGGTATAGAGACCTGTCCCTCCCAGTCTTAGTGGGCCTGAAGTGGACTGCACTCATCATCAAAGGTCTGGGAGGGTGAGTGTCAACAGGCCACAGACTCAGGGGAAGAGGAAAGGGCACCTGGGTCCAGGGGGTAGGAGGAATCCATGAAACACACAGGGGCACTCGGGGGGAAATGTCCTTGGGAGTTAGGGGTGTTGAACAAGGGAGACAGCACCCAGGCGTGGTAGGAATGGGGCAAGGTACAGCCAGAGTGTGAGGGGCTCTGTGAGGAGAGTGCCATAAACCATATCAGGGCAGATCCAAACCATCAACAGCAGGATAGGGAACCCAGATCACCCTAAAGGTGTCCAGGTTGTTGTTCTGTTTATATGTCATGTATTATTGAGAGCCAATTCTGTGCAGTTCAATGTTCCATTCATTGGTGTGGAGGGCCAGTGGCTGCTGCCAATAGTGAAGGATACAAAATTTCGCCTCAGTGAAGGCAGCAGCACCTCACATATGTTTGTAGCAGGTAAGGTCCGGGAGGTCCAAGTTATTGTGAAGGAGAGCAAAGTGATGCGAGGAGGGAACTTGGAAAGGGCAGTGACGGCTGAGCTGACACCATATATCTGTCCATTAGGCTACAAGAGATGGATATGCCCACAGGTTATGAAACAAATCACAGCAATTTGCGTCACACCTCCAGCATCAGTCATAGAGAAGCAAATAAGCCTGCTTGGGCTTCCATGGTGATCAATACCAATCACGCAGCACTTTGAAGTACTGGTATTTATTCCAGGATTCCCGGAAGACCCTGTCATGTCCCACCATGAGGTATGCCCATGCCTTTAGCGAGTTGACCTTGCCAAGTACTGTCTGCTATAACAGCTGCATTGCATCACTGGAAGGACCAAAATGCAGGGCTTTGATGAGAACCCCATAGCGGCCCAAGATCAGACCCCGGTAGGAGCCGAGAGCATGGAGGTATTGCAGGACAGGCACTGTGGGAAGAGCCAGTAGTGCTGGCCCCAGTGCCACTCCTAGTCAATGTGTCAACTTGCAAAATCACAAGTGTCACACAGGCTGAAGGCCAAACTCCATGCAGAGAGCCGGGAAGGTTTTGGTTGTAGCACCATCGAAAATTTGATTCATCAAGAGCAATCCCTGAACACGCCAGGACTCCCACGAAAATGGTGCACCTCCAATTCACAGGGCAGGATTGTGCCACAATGTAGCCTTTACATACAACAACTGAGGCATGTTCATCAACTGGTGCATGTCTCTCCAAGCCACCATTGTCTATGTGGAGACTGGGATAGAGGATATCAAGCCAAGGGATGGAGACTTGTGTGGTGGCAGGGGCAGGGATGGGGCACCAAACATGTGATGGTCCAGCCTTGACCTTAGGGGGGCATCCCAAGATCGACCTAAATGCACCACCACCTAGGACAGCTGTAACTCCAGGTAGTAAGACTTCATATGCAGCAATCACAGTCCACCCGACTCCATGTCCATCCAGAGATGCGCCGTCCAGATCCTGATATAAGTGCGAATATCCGCATCAATGGCTGCAAGGAGCGTCCATTGTATATGCAGAGGTAACATCCTAAACAGATAGTTGAAGTGAGGAGTGACTGTCATCTAGTGGAGAGGTGTGGTGCAGCGGCCAGGGCAGCTGACTTTGGAGCACAGGATTCACGGTTTGATCCCCGACTCCATTGGCAGCTCAGCCAAGCACCATGTGACTCTGGGCAATAGCTCACTTAATTTCCACAACGGCCCCCAGCGCCTTTGAACCGTAAGGGTGAATAGTTCGCGCTTTACAAATACTGATTTTATTTTACATCTTGATGGTCTGCACCTGACCCAAGAGGGAGAGATACTGGAGGACAAGAAGTCCCGCTTTGCATGGTCCAGCAGCAGGAGAAGATTATCCTCCACCATATGGGTAAGGCCTTTGTTAAACTTAACACCCAGATAGGTGAGGCCAGATGAAACCCATTGCATACAGTAGTCATTGACACCGGCAGCAGTGGTCGAGGGAGACATAGGAGGGGCCTCGCTCTTGGACCGATATGTTTTGGATCTTGACTACAGGGAAAAGTCATCCACTGGCGACACAGCAGCTGCTATTGATGTCTTGTACTGTACAGGAGTAGTAAAATATAATTGCCATACAGAAGGGTCTTGACATCACCCACTGCATTGGGGATGCCAGTCTTTCCCGGCGTCCGGCGGGTCACAGCAGCCAGGGGATCCATAGCAATCAGGAATATGTGAAGGGGGAGGGGCCAGCCTTGGTTTGTCCTGTGGACATTTGGGAATGAGCCCAACAGAAGACAGCAGAGGACACCACTGCTTACAGGGTTTCATAAAGGAGCACCTTCCAAATGAAGTCTGCACCCAAACCCACATGGGCATGACGTGGAATAGATATCACTAGTCGATACAATTAAACATCTTCTCAGCATGCAATGACATAAATTTGGAGGGAGTCTTCCTTCATTTGAAACAACGAATGGCACATAAGTCATAGAAGATCTCTGGAGCTAAGGCCCAGGAGGAACCCCACCTGGGACTCATGGATAATGACTTTGCTCAAACAGGTAGCCAACTCCTAGGCCAAAATCTTCATGTTGATATTGAGAATGGATAGCATATTGTAACTGCCACATTCCAGAGGGTCCCTTCCAGCCTTAGGGGGAAGGATGATCACACTGGGAGATTTACATGTGGGGAGGGTCGCTAAAGAATTGGCCACATTCTCCTCAGTGATGGCCCACTGACAGGGCACCCAGACCCTCAGCGGACAGTACCTGCAAATGTAAGAGGCCCAGAAAGGACTCCATATGTTCTGAGGTGGCTCTTGATCCACAGAGTAGAGGGAGGCATAGTCGGAAGTGAACCGGACAGGAATATCACAAGGGTCGGTTAGGAGGGCACCTACACAATCACAGATCACTAGAATGGCAAGTTGCGATTCCCTCTAATTTAGCTGGGGGCTTAGAGCCAGCCTGCCTTCTCTCCGTGATCATATCAGTGCCACTGCAGCTTAACCAGGGCCTTTCAGGTAGGCATCATGAAATAAGAGTTCTAGCCACCTAAAGAGAGACTGTATCGGGAAGGCTGAGTATAGGGTCATAAGAGTGTATTTTCCATTCCTGGAGATTGCTGGCTGCATGCTCCTTGCATTTGGAAGCTGCCGTGTCCACCATCATAGAGCCCCAAAGGGTTGCCTTACTGGCCACCCACAGCATCCTAGTAGAGGACACTGTTCCCTCATTATCTGAGAAGTAGAACCTTATATGGTCGTATAGTTGAGCCTTCTCTCAAACTGCCGGTAGGCAAAGGCCTGCGTGCTCCAATTACCAGGGAGTGCATCGCGTCCAACAGCAATGGACTATGGTCAGACAGATTCACAAACCAAATGTTACAAAAGGTAATGCAGGGTAAGAGCTGGCCATTCATCTGGAAGTAATGAATCTGGGACTGATTCCTGTGCAGACAACAAAGTGATGTGTACTGTCGATCCCCAAGGTGCAGTAACTACCACACATCTATAAGAGCATTGGCAGACACCAGGTCCTAAGAAGCACCCTGCCCACTTGTTGTGCATATCATCTTGGCCCTTCCGATGTGGCCAGTCACCTTGTGGAGTAATAAATTCATCTCTGGCCCCAAGTACGGCAAGCTCTCATAACCACACTCATGTCATCCAGCTGATTGTCCACCATGTCCAGGCAAGAGTGAAGGGAGGACACCCCCTGTTGGACCGAATGTACTTCAGCAGTAAGGGTTGAGCCACTGGTCGAAATTTTCTTGAGGAGAGCCTCCATACCAGCAAATGGGAGCTGTCGGACCATTTTTGTCCATGTCAAAATGCAGCAAGTATGGTGAGCAGGGGGTGCCAGCCAAACCCATGCAGGTAATGCATGAGGGGATGGGCACAGCCGGCAACCCCAGGGATGGATGAAAGCACTGAGAGTGCCTCACTTTGTCGGTATGCACAGGACCTCCTAGCCCAGGTGGAGGTGAAGCGTGTGGCCCATCAACTGGGCTGGAGACCAGCAGGAGCAATACATCCCAGTCAACAAGGGTGCCAAGTCTAAGGGGGACTCTCAAGAAAGTAGCTGAAGTTGTAGGCCATCAAAGGAGAGTCAGTGTCCAACAAGGGTGAACAAGAGGCATCCTGCACTTCAGGATAATAGGGGGGAACACTATTTTCACTGATGTCATTTGTATAACAAGAACATTTAGTTGAACTAAACTGTCCCCCTCCCTGCCCATGCCCCCACTATGTCTGAGTGCAGCACTTCATGTTATATATCCCTACATGTTGTCTTTAGTGTCAGGAATCATGTATCTTCCTCCCCTATGTAAGTGTCACCCTATTATCTCGAGGCCTTCCGGTCTCTGCAGTATTGGATTGGGAACTGTTAGGTGCATGATCCCCCGCAGATCCCCCAGCATTGCCCTTCAAGCCTGTAGGTCATCTTCCACTTTTTCATCACGTCTGGTCCGCTGCATTTGGACCATCTCTGCTGTAGCCCATTCATTTACATCCCGCATCCACCCCATCACCTTCCTTTGGTGGGTCACGGCTTAGTAAGGAAATGGCTTCCCTTTGTTTTGCCAGCACAAGCCTCAAGAGCACAAACCTCCCACTGAGCTTCTTGTTTTTAGGCCTGGGCATTAAACCCAGCAGGACTGTGCGTATCTCCCGGGGTATCACCCACCCAAGCCAAGTCAGAGCCTCAGTCCAATGAGGACTCATGATTGGGCATGCCCAGCATATGTGTATGAAATCCACTTCCTTAGTTCTACATCTGGGACACCACGATGAGTGGTCCAGATACATCCTATTCAGTCTTTTGGGTGTGAGATATATTTGAATAGCAAAATTATATTGTGTCAATTTGAACTGTATGTTCGAGCTCACCTGCTTTACCCCTTCATGGATTTTAATCCAGTCCTTAGATGTTATAGGTTCTTCCACTATCGCTGCCCACTTTTCCTGTACAGGGAGTGTCGGGACCATTGTGTCCTCCCCTATCGCCCTATGTAGGTGTGATATAAATCTCTGTCTTTTGGCCATATACAACATGACCTGTATCACATTAGCCACAGGAGTTCCTCGGGAAAAGAAGGCCATAGCACCCTGGCCACCTGAGTTATTTTCTCATATTGTAGAAATTGCACATTACCTAGATCGAAGGTATTCACCGCCTGTTCCTGTGAAATATATTGTTTATATTCATACAAGTCCTCCATTGTTAGGCATCCCCCATCTTAGAGTCTACATACAGACATAGAGGCTGAGATTTTGGCGAATGGTTGTACAACCCACAGGGACATGTCTGGGGTGTACGGCACTCATGACAACAACCTTCTGACCATAAGATCACATATTTCTGTGATGTGAAGTTTTATGAAAGGGCATGTCTGGGGTACCCTCCTCCCCATCATCAATAGTTCCGGTAGCAACCGATCTCCAACGGTTCCCTCAAGCAGGCTCTTCTCCCAGTTCTCGGCTTTGTCAAGCCAGTGCACAGCATGTTGCATGTTGCAGTTGCGCTACCATTTAATAGAACTCCAGGGAGGGAACCTCCAACCCTCCAGCCTGCCATGTTCTCTGTAATGTGGCTAAACTGATCCTCCTAAGTTTATCACCCCATAACAATTCTACCAGTAGGCCGTCTACGGTTCGAAAAAAAGTGTTGTGGTATTCTGTAAATGGAATGTTGCATCACATTGAGACAGAGCAGGAGAATGATCATTTTTATTATGTCTATTATTTCCCTAAGGCATATTATCTGTCCCTGCCAGAAGCGCAGCGAGCATTGTAAGCCCTCAATTACTTTCCCTATGTTCAGTGTTAGATATTGCTTAGCAGGTCTAGCCAGCTTAATCCCCTTATTTCTGGGTTCAGTCCCAGCCCATGGAAACCCCAAGTAAGGGAGTGTCTCTTCTGATTGTGGAGCCAGCCTCCCCACTGGGATCAGATTCAGTTTCCAAAACCTTTGTAGAATGTCTGATAATATCTGGATTGCTTCAACAGGCTGTCGGAGGTACACAAGCGTGTCATCTGCATACATGGACACTATGTGGTTGGTCATTTCCAGTGTGATCCTGAACGCTGCCAATGCCCTCCTCAGTGCTTCCGCAAATGGCTCCATCGCTGTTGCAAAAAGGAGTGGCGATAACGGGCAACCCTGTCTGGTACCGAGTTGTAATGTGAAAGCCCTCGAGACCAGCCTCCCAATACGTATTCTAGCATGAGGGATGGAGTAAAGTAGCTGTATCCATTTAAGAAATTGTACCCCCATCCCCATTGTGCGTAAAACCTCTCACATTTAAGCCCAGCCTACTGAATTAAACGCCTGTTCAATATCCAATAACGCCAGGGCATAATCTTCCTTGTCTAGGGAGGGAGAGTGCCATATATGGGTTAGCCTTTGTAGATTATGGGCTGTGCTACGTTTAGAGATGAAGCCCACTTGATTAAAATTAATTAATTGGTGCATTTGTGGCTGTAATCTGGCTGCCAGTATCCCACTCAGGATTTTCACATCTATATGCAGGAGGGATATTGGTCTGCATGAGCCCAGCAGTTGGGGATTTTGTCTGCCTTAGGTATCATGACTACCAATGCTTCCCTCATGGAGATTGGCAGCTTTTGTTTCTGGAACGCTCCATTGTAGACCTCCAGCAGGTGGTCTACCAGAAGAGGTGCAACTTTTTTATAAAATTTGGACTGTAAACCGCCACTCCTGTGGCTTTTAGATCGTTTTAGGTTGTGTATAGCTCCAAATGCATCCTGTTTGGATATCGCCTCTTCTAGCATCTGACTAGCCTCTCCCTCGAGGCGGGGCAAATCCAGGGTAGCCATGAACCCATTCATCATTTCCGAAGCTGGCGGAGGGCACACTGCGAACACCCTGGCTAGATGATCGGACAGAATATCTAGGATTTGTTGCTGACTATATACTGTGTTCCCTTCCCTGGACTGCATCTGCACTATGAGGAACCAGATGTTTCCTCCTTGATCAACTTGGCAAGCAAGGTCCTGGATCGGTCCCCTCGACATGCAGATATTGGCGGTACACGGTATAATTAAACTTTTCTAGTCTATATAATGCTTTCAAGAGTTGCTCTCGGACCTCTCTCCACTCATCTAGGCACCGGGGGGCCATCAGGAGCGACATCTCTATCTCTGGCAGTTAACCTTCCTGTACTTTAATGTCCCTTTCAAGCTGCCGGCAGACTCTGTAGGTGGCATTAATGCAGATCACTCTCATCACTACCTTCATAACCTCCCACTCTATTGCTCTTGAGGACGCCAAACCCCAATTAGTTTTGAAATATTTAGAAAGTTCCTCTCCCACCTTGGCAACAAAGGGTGGGCCGGTGTGTGCTTCTGTTTGGATTCTCCATGTCAGGATCGCAGACTTGGGCCTCCCGTTACCTAAGGATAACATCATGGGGGAATGATCTGGACTGTATCTCGGAAGGTACGCAACTTCACCTACCCTGGGAACCAGATCTTCAGGGACAAAAAAATGGTCTAGCCTGCTAAATGTACCCATTGCAGGGCTATGGCAGGAGAAGACCCTAATGTCTGGGTGCCTTAGTCACCACACATCCAACAGTCCCAACCCTTTCAAGGCGTCCTCCAGGGCTCCAGTCATACCAGTCATACCTCCAGTGTTTGCCTGGGGTGGGCTCCCGGTCCAATGTCCCATCCAACACACAGTTAATGTCCACCAGCAGTATGACCCCCCAACATATAGAGCCGCTGTGGCCATCACCTCTGAAAAAAGCTTGGGGTGTCTGTATTAGGAGCATATACATTGATAAAACAGATCTCCTGACCATCTGCTGCTGAAACGAAAAACAAGGCCTTGTCTTTGTGTTCGACCCAGAGTTTGGCTGGAAAAAGCAGGCTGTACTTCATCCCAGCTTCTCTCATTCACCTTTTCACCATAATGAAGGTGCGCCTCTGATCCTGCACCCATTGTGAATAGTTGGGATATATTGCGATCGGGTGACCCTCGAATAGTAGACACAAACTATCACAATACATACACTAAACATGAAAAACAAACACAAAAGGTTACCAGCGCCTCATCCTTGCTCTTTTTAAATATACTTAGATTTTGGATAGGTGATATTAGGTTCTACAGAGTCAGCTATTAACATATCACTATTGTACCTACAGACCTAATTGTTTATAACTGTTTATATCTGTATATGAAATTGATAACCTTTTTTACCTGATAAACTCTATTTTTCCTATACACCTTTTTTGTTTGTTTTTCATGTTTAGTGTATGTATTGTGATAGTTTGTGTCCACACACAACCAATATTCATTGTTGAAAGAATTAATTTCTGGAAAGGACCATTAATTTGTCCTATAAAGTTAGTCGAATCATTTTTGAGTTAATTTTGCTAAACAAATTCCCTTGAAGGCACCTATACCTTTCTACTTACTTACCCAAGCCCTCAAGGGTATTTCGGGTCGCTCACTGTTTTTTAATCATCCTCGAATAGTAGGACGTATTTTTGCGAGTAGCCTGCAGGATTATGTCACGGTCACAATAGTTAAAGAACCGGGCTATGATGGCACTCGGCAGAGCTCCAGGTTTCGGTGGGGGAAACAACGCCCTCTGGACCCTTTCAATGTTAAAGAACTTGGATGTTCTCCAGGGATGAAGTACCTTGGTGATTCAGTCATCCAAGAATAACTCCGCCGAGGGTCCCTTTGCTCACTCCGGGAATCCCACAAAGCATAAATTATTCCTTCTCGAGTGTCCGTCCTGCTCCTGGGCCCGATCATCCAGCTTGATTGTTTTTCTTTGTAGCTCCTTTACTGTTTCCTTGAGTAATTTCACATCCGTCTGGAGTGTTTCAACATGTTTTTTGGTCATGGTGACTCTGTCAGATACCTTGACCATGTCACACCAAAGAAGACTGACATCAATTGCCACCCTATCAATCCTTGACACCATCTCATCTCTTGTATTCTGTATGGCTGCCAGGATGTCAATTAGAGAAGGGTTTTGTTGTTCTTCTTTTGGGACTCCCTGCAGCGTTGTCCGACCTTGTCCGATCTTTGGTCCTGTTGGTGTGCCCCGGTTGTAGGGGCTGTGCATGATTAATGATTTTGTCTGCCTGGGCCCAGTCGGCTTTTTTTTTTTACCAACTTACTTAGTTCTTCCTGATGACCTCTGGGTCCCGCACAGCATGAGTGGCACTCTGTGTCCCTGTTACTACTCGCCTCTGCAGCTATTTCTGACTGTGCGCCAACGCCAGAGTCCCTAGGTCTCCATGCACAGGCTCCATCAGACAGGCAGTTCCTCCTTAAGTGAATATGGTAAAGTCCAGCGAAATGTGCAGACCCAGTCCCCAGTGGCAACTGGTCTGTCTTGCTCCCAGCCTCGAGTGCCCAACTGGGCCCAAAATCTCCACCAACAGCGCTGAGTCCCGCTCAGTCTCAGCGACCCTCCAATTCCCGGTGTGGGTGCTCCAACCTAGGCCACATGTGTCAGTCGGCCCTTGGGCCCTGAGTTCCCTCTATTAGCAATGTTCTGAGCCAAGTGTTCATCACACAGGCAGAGACCCTCCTCCCCCGGTCGGTCCTCCAATAACTATGCCGGCCTCATTCACTTTATACCGGCCTCGGATTTTCGGCAGGCCACCATCAGCAGTCAGCTCCTCCCAGGCCCGGCACTGCCTCAGCCGGCCCACTCTTTGCATCCATGCCTCAGCCTGCCTCTGCCAGCGACTCACCTCCTCTCTTCATTATCTCTCACAGTTCTCAACTAGGCCGGCGCTGTCACATCTTCATGCAGGTAGCTGCTGTCCTGGAGGCCGCTCTCTTTGCGCCGGGGCGTGTGTAGGCTTGCCATAGCTTCCCCAGTTCCTGAGGGGGTCTCTTGTCGCTGGCACACCACCTCCTATGCCGGCTGCATAGGCGTCCACGGCAAGCAAGATGGCGGGCCCGTTTTCACGGCATCCATTTTTTGGTGCCTTTTGTTTTTTTTGGTTGGTTCAGAGCAGAATTCCCCTTGCCATTTAATAGCTCCTGGCTGAACCAGCGTTTATGGGGTCGATGCAATGTCGAACCATAGGATTTTAGCGGATTCTACTGTGATCCAGCAGGAGCACCGCACAGGCACGTCCTATATGGCCATCTTGCTGGCCACACCCCCTACATGAGCAGTGTATAGTTTTGCCTTGGAATCCCAGGAACAGAAAACAAGTAGGGGCCATTCCGAAACTCGTTAACCATCTGCTGAGATAAATAGTGGATTCATGGCCTGGTTATCGATTGGTCAAGTGAGATTTATAAAAGACACATTTACAAAAATAAAAGTTCTTGAAAATCTATAATTAAGTCTCATTGGTATGGTGCAAGAATATTAAATGGAAATATTGCCTGACAAAAATATTGAGTCCTAAATATACACACAACAGTGCAATATTTTTGTAAACAATATTTAGGATACAATGGGCCAGATTCACGAAAGTAACCTGACACAAACTCCTAACTTTACGACTTTCGGAAATTACAAAAGGCATTTAGGAGTAGTAAAGTGAGGATGCCTAACTTTATTACTCCTAAACTGAGACAAAATCCTAAGTTTACGATTTTCGGTATTCACAAAAGGCATTTAGGAGTAGTAAAGTTAGGAATTCTAACTGTACTACTCCTAGATGCCTTTTGTGATTACTGAAAGTCGTAAAGTTTGGATTTTGACGCAGATTAGTTTTATGAATCGGGCCCAATATTTCTATTAAACAACATTTTTGATAACGATAACCTGACATACAAACTTCACATTTATCCTCATTTAAGGCATATTTTATGTTTTACCACTGTTCCACAAGATCTTCATGATAATATTGACTTGTTTTTTAGGTCTGGCTTAACAGCACAACTTTTGCCAGACTTTATGTGATCAGTAGAAAAAGACCTTCAAGAGGTACTGCCAAGTGAGGTTCTTTCACACCGTCCACATGTTGATTAATTAGAGTATATGATTTGACTGCCAGAAGTTTTGCTTCGCCATCAAAACAGTGCTTATTTTCGCACTCCTATTGAATAACGAAGAGTGCTACCTCACCTAGAATGGCTGCTCCATTCAAACATAGCAACTTGGTGCTGGCAGCTTTTGAAGGGAATAACTCTCCACCATGTTCTCATTGTATTGTCTGAGAGGGCTTTTCTCTCATCAGGCTGCATGAGACAGCAGCAGTATGACCAGCAGGAATGCTATGTCAGACTAACCATTTGCATTCACTAGAGCATGAACCAGACCTACCTGTTCATGGCCTGGTAGTTTTAGCCCCTGTGCAGTCGCTTATTGTGTATGCATAGCTTAATTTCGATAAGTATTGGTATGCATGGTTCATAGCTCGCACTGGTGGGAGCTTGTGAGTGATAGTGAAGAACAGGGTGCAGAGAATGTGGTGCATGAACAGGAACCGCAGCTGAGTTCTGCCCAGTTCCACCTTGTGTCACTGCACTCTCAAAAGTGAGGGAGCCTGATAGCTAGTCTTTAAGCCTTAGAGCTGTCCCTGGGGATGTGGAGGAGCACTCACCTAAGCCATGGTGGATCATGCACTGGCCTGGAGTTTGACACACATCACTTTGTTAGTGGTGAGGGTAAGAAGAGTGGATTGTGCAAAACAGGTTTGAGGGGTACAAAGCTACCCCAGAGCACCTCATTCCCATCAGAGAGGTGTGTTTCTGTAAGAGTGCGGTGTGAGAGATGTCCCTATGTGACTGCCGGTTGAGTGCAAGGTTGAGGCTGTATGAATGCTGCATTAGAGGTGTGTCAGTGTGAAAGTAGCCCATGATAGTGCGGGGTGAGTAGTGTGTTCACTTGTATGCAGGGTGAGATGTGTGGCTGTGTTAGTGCACAAGGAGACGTCTTTCTCTGTGAGTGCAGGGGCAGAGGTGTGTCCATGTGAGTACTGTGCAAGGGGTATGCTTGTGTGAGTACATGATGTAAGGGGTGTCTGTGTGAGTGCATGGTGAGCAGTGAGCCTGTGAATAGAGGGGTAAATCGTTTGCTTTGTGAGTGCATTGTGCATTGTATGTGAATGTAGGCTGAGTGGTGTACTCGTATGTTATGGCTGTGTGAATGTACGGTGGGTAGTGAGCTCAGGTCAGTGAAGGGCCAGTGGTGTGCTTTGTCAGTGCAGGGTTCAGCATTTCATAGCCAGACCTTTTGTGATTGCCAATGCTTGTTGATATAGTGCTTGCTAATGCAGTTTCGTAGTTTAATGGTAATGTACATAGCAAGTATTGCTCTCACAAGAATGAGTCTAAATACGGGTATTACGTGCAGGTCGCCAAAAACCCGAGTAAGCCCACCAGGGATTTCAACTTGGGTCCTGAGGGTCATATCACAATTTGGCATGTATCATATATGTACATGAAATTGCTACTTGTATTACTGGAGACGACCTGTTAATAGCATTTAGAAAGAAAATCATGTAAAACATGATTTAAAAAAAAAAAAGTAAAGATGTGTATTTTTGCTGTTGTGAGACTTAATATCGATCCAGATAAAAATACTTGTAATTCTCGCAGGCTAGGCAATTCGCCCCATGCCCCTTTGAGAATACAACACATTGTTTTTTAGTGAATTACCTGGTGGGACAGACAATCTCGGGGAATTTTGGCCTTTAATCTTCAAGCAGAGAAAATGACCATCATTTACTACACTTCATCTTTCTCTAAGGATACTAAAACAGCTGAAGACAAATTGTTCCTGTGATGGAGACACTGATATTACAATTTCCACTCTACTCTGACCTTACTTTTCCATCTCGAATGGTAATGGCAATTGTAGGAGTCTGTACGTGCTATGCTTGCCAGGCCAACACATTCCTATCACATTTTCACAGAAATCTCCCCAGTGTTCTGAATACTAAAACCAGGAATGTACTTTAAATGTCCACCAATTTATTCCTGGAGTATTTTTCAGAAATGCATTTTAAGTGTCGTGAAACTATTCCCCAGCTGATCACTTCTACAGTTTGAGAAGCTTTGTGACTGCTATTGAATTAAAAAAAAACTCAAGTTAAATCACCTAAATGTAAGAAAATCGAAACCAGCTCCCACTCCTTCCTTGTGACTATACACACGAAAAAAATAGTAATTTATATAGCTTTGGCGCTAAAAAAATATTTATCATGTTAAGCTTCTAGCAGATGTCAATAATATTATAACGATAACATTAATAAAATAATATTTGCTCTGAAGAAAGCTCTTATGCTCACCGACAGTTACACACATGCTTGATTTCCAGGTTACTTAATGTAACTCTCAATTATAATGCCTCTCACAAATCCATTATATGTTTATTAGAGGTGAACACAATTGTTTAATACTTTTCTCCCAAAATTCACCTAAATGTTGTTAAAACTATGAATAACATTCATAGTATGTAAGGTGTTCTGCATGCTTTTTTAAAATTAAAATGTACATTTTCTCACACATTTTTGCAAGAAAACTATTATGCCAACATCTATCCTGTATTAAAACTATCAAATGTAAAATGTTAGGGAAATGAAAAATCCATTTTCATTTCCAAACTATTTAAAAGTTTTAGCAAGAAAGAACAGGGCATCATAGACAAACCATGATTAAAAGACTAAATACAAGCTATGAATGCACAATAATTCGTGCATAGCCTGACAGATTACAGAGTGTCTGCAGGATTGGGCAATCCAAAGTATTCATATATCCAGGGCCCTAAATTATGAACTAAAGAACGAGATCTTGGGTATATTCACTGACAAGTAGGTCTCCAAGCAAAGCATGGTGACAGTGTGAAGGTGGGACCTTGTAGCGTAAAAGTCTGCCATTCACCTGGTGTTCAGAAGCTAATAGGAGCACCAGAGTACATCTTGGAGATCACAATCCTGAAATTTCTGAAAAAGGGATGAAGTAGATGCAATAGTGAGAGAGAAGAAGGTAAGGAGAGATAGAGTGGGGGAGAAAAAGGGAGGAGCACATTCCGGGGAGGACTAGTGGAGGTAGAGAAGGGAAATATGTATGTCGGGTAAGAATTAAATGGCCGCCTAATAGGGATTGTCAGTCATCAAAAGTGTACTGGGTGATGAAAAGATTTGCATTCCTGCTTATTACAAGGTAAGGTGCACATAATTAAAGATTATGAAGCGTTGGGCACATGATCATGATCTTGTATATGTTGCGGATGATCACATAAAAAGTGAACACATGTATTCTACAGGGGTTTACTTTTCCATAAGCATTTGTCAAAACTACCCCCAGTTTGCTTCACCTGTTTAATGAGGGTGATTTGCAGAATGTAACGATGCAATTTCTTAAATTAAATCAGGGGTTTCGTTTTCCATTCTGATATTACTTTGACACCTAGAGTCAGCAATAGATCTAAAAGAAACAGATCTGATAGAGATAGATTTAACAGGCCACAATAGGCAGAGATCCCAAGGGCAATTGTAGGTAAATATAAGTGGAGTTTAACCTTGAACATGTCCAGAATTAGATCCCTTATGTGGACCCAGAGGGCGTGCAGAAATCTGCAAGTGTAAAGCGTATGTTCCATATCGCCCTGTGTGGTGTTGCATTACCAGCATAAGTTGTTTTTGAGTAGAACCAATTTGTGCAGTCTAGCAGATGTCCAGTATGTGTTGTGTATGGACCAGAAATGGGTTTGGGCCACTGCTGGAGTGATTTTTGCAGTAAAGGGAGCTAGCTAGACTTTTTCTTAAATTGAAACAGGAAATATGGGATTGTGGCATGTGGGATTTTGTGGGTCACATATTTCCTTCATCCGTTTTACTAATTTGTGGAGGTGCAAGAGTCTTGTATATTTTAGATGCTGCGTGTTCCCAGTCTTAAAATTTGTGGAGTATGATGAGGAGGTCGGATGTATGGGGACAAGCTAGTTTCCTGAGAGTGGATTTGAGTTTCAAAAAGTTGTAAAAGTCCATGTCTTGTCAGACAAATTTAGCTTTTAAGGCAGAAAAGGGTCTGGAGTTATCCTTGGTGCCTAGGTCTTGGATAAAGTTAATACTCTTCCTAGCCCAGGACTCCCAGAAACATGACATGTTTATTGCACCAGAGTGAGGCCATGTCTAAACCTGAAATTTTGTTACTCACTTTTTTTTGTAGATGATTCAGGGAATTTGAAGTGTTTTGTAGTATGAGTTGAGAATGTTCAATGGGCAGCCTTCTAGCATGATTAATTGTTATGGTGGAGCATACTTTTAGCAGAACCAATAGCTGGGGGTTTATTTGCAGCCTTGAGGGAGAATGTGGTTATCTTGTAGCAACCACCAAGAATCCTGGAAAGCTAGGAGAGTTAGTTTATATTTTGGGAAATCCGGGAGATTATAGCCCACTTTAGATTTACTCATTTTGAGTTTGTCTAGGCTTGTCCTATCTTTCTTATTTTGCTACACAATTACCTTTTTAATTGATTTGAAAAAATGTGGAGAGATTGAATGGAAGCATCCTTGGCTGTTGGAAAACCTGCCAGGGGAGCAATCGTCATTTTGATTGTTTCAGTTCTTCCCCACCATCTGATATATTTAGGGGACCAAGTGTTTAGCAGGTCCTTGATTCTGGATAGTCTTTATATTCTTTATTGTCAACAAGGTTTTAAGGTCATTGATAGAAGATGGATTGCTATATTTTATTGATTTTGACTGCCGTTTTAAGCCTGAATTCATATTATCTCAAAAGTGCAATGAACTATTAGTGAGAATACCTTGGTTTTCTCTGTGTTTAGTGAGTAGCCAGAGACAGCAGAGTATTTAGCAATTGTAGCCATGATTTCTGAAATAGCTCTGTCTGCCTTTTCTCTGACTACGAGGAGATCATCTGCGAAGGCTGCTATAAGTTGTCTACCACTTGAAAACGGTATTCCTTTAAAATTGGAGATGATCTTTTGGGCTATCAGTAAAGGCTGTTACACCAGCAGGAATAACACGGGGGATAGAGAGCATCCCTGCCTACTACCCTGGGATAGTTTAAATTGGCTTGAGAGATGACCATTAATCCTCACCTTTGCTTCTGGGGGAGTAGAATGCCATTACTGTGCAGATGAAATCTTAGGTCATATCTTAGCACAATTCTATTTATGAAGGTCCAAGAGACTTTGTCAAAGATCTTTTCTCATATGGGAATGAGCTTTGGAGCCTGTGAATTTGGATTTTGATAGACTATACAAGTTTACATCCATAGGGATAATGAAATTACCTCCTATTAGGATCTCAAAGTCCTTGGTAAGTTCAAATACGGTTTTGGTTAGAGATTTCCAAAACTCAAAGGAGTTGTCTGTGGGAGCATACATATTCATAACGTAGAACATTTTATCATTTTATTTAGCTTTAACTATCATCCATCTCCCATCACTGTCATATCCATGAGAGTTAGAATTGACATCCCAGATGATCTTGAAATAATTACTATTATCCCATTTTTCTTGTATGGTGATGGAGAGTGAATGGATTCAGCTTTTTATGAGGCAATCATTTTTATTAGGTCGAGCCTGGGCAGCGCATGCTCTGCAATGTGGCATGCTGTATTGCAGTATGGAATAGAAGCCCCACCCACCCTCCATCCATATTTGTCATTAGCTTGTGTCATTGTCCTTTGGAAATGCTGGCTTTTGATTCATTAATAGGCTTGTTAGACCCTCCTTAGTACCACCTTTTCTTCATTTGTAACCTCCGGTTAGGACTGGCCCTTTTACTTCAGTTGTTACACAGTACGTCTTTTTTAGTCTGTATGCGCTGTTTTCTTTAATGCGTTTGTTCTACTGCAGGCACAACATGCTTTCCTGAAACATTCAGTGGGCCAAGCGTGCTTTCACTTTCCGAGCATCTGGGACAATGGCTGCTGCTTCTTTGAATAGGTCTTGAATTCACAAGAGTTTGAGCGATTGGCATTGTAAATGACAATGTATTTTATTTATGTGTTATCTAGGAAAGCAGATATCTGAAAGGCATTGTCAATTACAATGCCAATAGCTTAAACTCTCATAAATGCGATACCTATTGCATTGCAAACGGTTATATTGTCTTTAAAGTCAAATCTGGTCTCTTGTAGTAAGATTGTGTCATCCTTCAGTCTGTGACAATACTCTACGATCTTCCATCTCTTAACAGGATCACTTAAGCTTTTGGTGTTTAAGGATAAAATGTTGAGATTATTGTGCTTCATTGTGTTGAATTAGGAAGTATGTGGCTTGGTAGATCAATGTAGCGAGGAAGGAAGGGGACATAAGGTTGGATTCCTACACCTCAAGTTATATTGCCTGCAAGAAGTGATTTTAATCCACTGAGGAAGGCAAGGTAATGTGGGAGTAATGATATTAGACTTTGTAATGGTAGCAAATGCCCTGTTGTGAATATTAAACATATCTCACTTCAACTGATTTATCATAGTTCATTATTATGTTAAAATGGACTACGTATGGCAATTGCACCAAATATGGCTCTAAGGACTGTAAAGACTTAATAAGGAGGTTGCATTTTGAGATGTGACATATTCTTAGGACAGAAGGATAAAGCCTGGCCAACTATTGACACTTGTTTCCTGAGAGAATTTAACTTGTCCACAAGTCACACCTCTTCTATACCAAATAAAGACAAACACATTTTTCCGTTGAGACTCCTGAGTGACACATGCTGTTGGAATGCTAGATCCTATCTGCTTGATGTTTATACAACCTAGAAATAATGTGGCTTCTTTCCAAATTTTGAAATTACATTTATTAGTGGAAGTAGAGTCATTGGCAAACAATATTATCCATGTGTGAAAAAATACTGTCCCACTGCTGGATGTGTTCACTAAGAATTTAATTACAAGTATGAAAGTGCACAATGTCTAGGAAGGGATGCCGTTATGCCATACTATGAGTTGTGCACTGTTTCTGGACCTGAGGGTACAGAATATAAAAACACTGATCGTAGTTTATTTTGCACATTCCTACATCTCATTAAACTGTTCCTGGACATAAGCAGGTACTGCAAACAAAGGCAATACACTGTCCCCCAGACAGGCCTCTTGTGGCACCATGGGGAGAGAAGAAAATGTTCCTCTATCTGGAACATAGCCTCCCATCACCCTGAAACCCATGCCCCAATACCCAGCCTGCAGGGGACCCTGCTGACATTTACAGATTGCACATTGTAGTGGTAAATGCCAGTGGATTAGTCCACCAAACTGGTGAAAATGAGCGGGAAGGAACCCAATATTCCAAATTTTCATTCTCCATTCCAGGGACAGAAGCTAATGATGACTGGATGTAAGTACAGGTATCCTGTTAGGTATCATTTTCCCAGTATCGCTGCACAAAACTCCAAGCAACTTCTAATGAGGATATAAGGGTCCAGCCCATAATTCAACAGGGACTTGGGGGTGTTTACTTATGTCACAAAAAATGGACTAGCCAACAGGTAAAGAGATTTTTTTTAAGTATTTTTAGGAAATCATCTAGTGTTCACGCTCTGCGTACATCACATCAGCACTTATTCCCATACATATGCTAACATTTTAATTCAGAGGGAATGATGCGGCCCCTTGGTTACATTTGGAATAATCAGCATGAGAATTCTAATGCTATTCTCTCTTTTCATATTCTCTCTTGGTTTTGCTAGACCTGGCATCCTTGGTGTGCTATTCCTTCAAACATGTTACCTTCTCCTCCGCTGATTTGCTGGATATCTCTTTGTTGACTTTAGTACTCCGTGCACTTTTCCACGGCTAACCAGTCCTAAAGTGCATGCGCTCTCGCCTTCAAACATAGTAAAATTGATCAACACCTTATTGACACATTTAATTAACTTCTAAGACCTTCTTAGGATCTATCTTGTTGTCCCATATTGCCCCTGTCCTGACTCTGTGTTTATGCTTGTGTGGGTTCCTTACGATGTGGCTTGCTCGTTAAATAGGGGCCCGTAGCACTGGTCAGGTGCTTGATTTCTTTACTTGTTCCTATCTACCTACCCGGATAGGCTGTTCTCCTGGAACTTTCCTTTTCCCTGTTCATGGATCCTTGGGGGCTTCGTTTCTTGACAAGTTTGGGAGTTTTCTGTTTTCCGCTATTCCGACTGTTATTGGGATATTGCGGGAAGCATTTGGATTTTAGCGGCGATAGCCAGAGGAGCTTTGCGGGTTGTCCCCACCCTGGAGGATATTCCAGGTCGACCCGCGACTGCGTGTCAACTTTCAGTGCATTTCCTGGTGTTGTGCATCCACTCCGCGTCATTATGCAGAGTTTGGGCGGTAACACGGAAGCGACTATCGGAGGATAGCGTCCTTGTTTTTTCTACGTTTTGTTTTCAGTATAGTGGCCACGATTTTCTTTATTTTTGTATTCCATCATGGGAGAATAGAATCTTCTTTGTGAGTAGTGAGGGTTTTTTATGCCGGTGGCTTTTTCCCTCATACCGAGAAGCTCAAATCAGACGGAGACTCATAATTCCAGTGAAAACATGGACGTCTAGGTTTCCAGCACCTACTGTTCCATCAACTGGTAAGAATCCATCCTGGTATTACTGTGAAGGGCTTGCATATGTATTTACACAGAGACTTTGCTCCTTATTTCATTAGCTCCACTGTTAAGGATTAATGTGTTGTTTTCTAGGTGCAGTTTGGGTTCATGTCCTTTGAGTAGTCCCCCAGGATGTCAGACGGGGTGCTGTGTCTTCCTTTTCTCTTTTTGTCTCCCACCCTCTTGGTGCTTGTGTTGCACGTCCGCTGTTCTTGTATATCAGTGGTTGCTACAGGGGTGTTAAGGAAGGGCTGGGGTTATCGTCGTTTCTGCAGTGTTGGGCATAGACATACAGTTGTAGAAGTGACATACCCCAAGAAATGGTACTACATGTATCCAGGGCCTGGCAATTCGATGCTACTAGAAGGCCTACAACACTCGTTGTGACACCCAGTTGAGCTTCAGTAGTGCTGTACAACATGTTGTGGGTCTGCCACTGCAGCCTGTAGTGCATTTATAAAGCTGCCATTTCGATCTGGCAAAGTAAATATTTTGCCAGGTCTAAACATAATTTTTTAAAACTAATAAGTCACCCCTATGGTAAGCTTTAAAGGATCATAGATAAGGATGCATTGTATGTAAAAGGTAGGACATGTTTACTTAGGTTTTACACGTTCTGGCAGTGAAAAACTGCTAAAGTCCCTTTTCACTGTTCACTGTTCACTGTTCACTCTCCCATTGACTAACCCTGGGTTTCCTTATTGCATTTAATACGTGCCAACTTTGGATAGGTAGCAGATGGAGGTGTGCTGTTCAGACTCAAATGAATTAGAATTTAAAATCCTCTTAAATATTAAAGTCAGATTTTAAGTCACAATTCGGAATTTGCCACATTTTTGGCATTTTCTTGTCCCAATCGTTTTTGCTTTCACCCTGTGTCTTGGGTCACATGACTGTGAATGGCTCTGCTGTTGGGATTTGTATATTCCTTCCAGACAGTGACTCAAATGAGGCTTAGGTATGGACAGGTTTGGCTATCCTGGCAGGATGACTGAGGAGAGATTGCACACAGCCCCTCCCTTTACAATTCAAAGGGTTTTGCCTCCTACACACACTAAGGAATCTGACACCAGGCCTGTCCTGCCTTTTGTCAGTCCATATAGTTTGGAGCCTTGACAGGTGAAGGAGAAGTGCTTTACAAAACCAAAAATGAGGGTTGACAGGGAGTTCCCCACAAACGCCTGGCACCAGGTATACATATTGGACCCCCAGAGCCACTCTTATGAACATTCCTGGACCTGTGGAGGTTACAGAAGAAGATCTGCCATGCTGCCTGAGGATTTCACTTCTGCTTGAATACTGCCTTGCTCTCTGAAAAGGAATATTGGATTTGGTTACCTTCATCCCTGCCTACCCAGAGTGACTCCAAGGGACCATTGTTTTTTCCTTTTCTGGAGTTTTATATAGCCCAAATATGACCCAAAGGTATCAGGTATCAGAGCCTTTTACACGAGCACCAGTTATGTTACATGAGGACACATTCGTTTTTGTTAGGCACGGGGAGATTACGTGATTGACCCAGAATCACAGGATGTTACACGTCCTTGACAAGACTCAAACCTGGTTCCCCAGATTTGAGGTTGACCACCGTAGTTGTTAGGCCGTATCCTCTCTTGTGTAAGCTACAGTGACAGAACAAACTCTTGAGGCATCCCTGCAACTTCCCAGCTGTCTGCTGCAACTGAGCCTGCCTGAGCCCTGCTAGGTTCTGCTGGAGTGAGCCCCTTATCCCCAAGAGGTACCTCCCCAGGTCTCGGACCACTGGCTAGTATCAGAATTTAGTCCTCTGGAAGAAAAGGTGAAAAGCCTGACATCTGGGGTCCTTGCGACTGTAAACAGACTAGTTCATGCCATGACTCTGGTGAGACCTGCTCTTCGTGCTACAGTGACCACCAGTTGTGACCAGCAATGCGAGAGCTACATTTTGCAGTACAACAACAACAGCCCATGGTGACCGCCAACACAACACTACAGCAACAACATTCTTCAACCCCTGACTGCCTCTTTGCGCTACAGCAATGACAACCCTATACGCTCAGCCTGCTGGTCATGCTATAGCAACGACCATCCACAAAGCTCTACCTGCTCCTTGGGGCATCATTTATTGCAAAATTAACTATTTGCACCGGTGCCAGAACGTAAATCTTCAGAAGGAATAACCTGGTCCCTGTATCTGACGCGCACTACATTGTGGTCAGCCTGAACTTGTGATTTTCCCCCGGTTGTAGTGCAACCAAATGAACAAAAGTGGTGCTTTCTGCTTTAAGGCATTATTTACTGTAGAAAAATTAAATTGAGTATTTCCAGTTCTAATAATTGGATTTGTGCCCTTTCTGGTATCTTTTTATTTATTAAAATGTACTCCATTTTTCTAAATTGGTTTGGGATTTTCCTTCTGTTTATTTTTCACTTTATTCATTTATTGCCTCTAAGTTCAGGCTGACTGCTTTTGTGCCAAGTTAGGAGAGGGTTAAGGACAGGTTAATTTAGTAACTTTTGTGGTTCACCCTGACAAGGATTGTGGTTGTTGCCTGGGTGATGCATAGTATAAAGACTGTGGAAAATATTTAGATACTACATTCTTGTTCAGGGGATCAGTTGCAGAGATAAGCCAGAGTTCCCCATTAGTCTACTTGCTAGGTTAAATGCAGAGCAATATTGAGCAACTCTATGAATATAGACACTGGCCCCAATCATATTGTGGGATGATTTTACAAATAAATCAAAACAGCTGATGTTTCCTACAAGTAGACCTTAAGGTGGTGTAAGGTGATGTACAGCATTTTCATTTCTAAATTTCTGTCCCAATCTCTGTTTAAGAAAGGGCAGTCAATTTTTTAAATAGTGATGAGTACTCACTAGTGTTTTCTACATTCTGTAGCATTCAGGCTAGAACTAAGGATGCACAGAAGTGGGTAATGTTTTCTTCAAAATTAAAAACAAATTCTGCTTATGATATGATGTTTGGCTTGCGGTTATTTTATATGAAATTTCATGTCAGTGTATACCTTGTAAAAAAAATTAATATAAAACACTTGCAATAGATTGGTCAAGAAAAAACAATTCTCACCAACCACTTTGTCCTTAGACCATTTTTCACTAGACACAATGACATAAAATTGCATGCACAATGTGAAAAATGTGGAAACTTTTATGAGCATATATACATTTTTGCCTGATCCTAGTTAGAAAGTGGAACCAGTTGAAATGTCAGCTACAGATGCATGTAACTTATTTTGTTATTAAGGGCTTTTCATTCATTCAAATTACAATTAAAAAACAAAGTGCCTGAATACGAGTTTGTCCATGCAGGAATGGGGCGGCATGCCACTACCCCGCTCCTACACTGCCAAACTGGACCATCGGCAGCCCTCCAAATTACGAGTTTTCTTGTTGTTTGGTGGGAGGTCCTTTGGCGATCCCAAGGTGGTGCCTTTAAAAAAGGCACCACCATGGGAACCCCGAAGCCCTTTCATGCATTGCAAGGAATGTTAGGTCAATGCTGTGCAGGAAAGGGGGTGCATGCACCCAAAGGACCAGAGGCAACAGCAAACCCTGTAGGCCCCTTATTGTTTCCTCACCACCAGAATTTCATGGTGTGTACACCACCATAAAATTCTAACAGTGAGAAAAACTTGTAATACACTTGGCAGTGCCACAGCAGCACTGCCAGCATATTGCGTGCCTCTGACTGCTGTACAACTATCAGGGAGCATGGGTCTCTGAAGGGTGTGGTGGTCCTCTGGCGGTCCGACCAATGTAGTTGTAATGCAGTTGTCTGACCACTGATGAGGCGATCCCCGACAGCCATACACCTCCACCATGAGTTTGGACTTGTAATTGGGCTCCAAGTTGTATAAAGCAAGAGCTGTTGTACTGATAGTACATTTAAAAGAAAAAACTAATATAGCAATGAGGGTAGGCAAAAGAATAATAATAATCCCACAGTAGACTATTTAAAATGCAAACAAAGCCAAGAGGAACAGTAGGCATTACCAATTAAAAAAATTAGAAGCAAATAGTGTGTGAAAAAAGTGCATGACTTTATAATGGATTGACTCATCTGGCAAAGTAAACGAAGTTGAGATGTCAGTCTTTTAAGTGATAAGTATTTACTGGCATAGATGGGGCTCTGATATTTATAGTGAAGCAGGTGCAGTGTTACTAAGTACTCAGATCTGAGGAACCCACTGCAACATGGCTATGACTGTGTTGTTCCTCACAATAGTGTGGTGGGTCTTCATTTTTCCCACTGGCATAAGGCTCCTTTGTAAATTTTCTACATATGGTCATGAAAAGTAGCAACTCAAGAATGAATGGTAGGATGACGCAGAGACAGATTGCCTGGCAATATGCAGATGCAACTATAGTATCTCAAGTAACCAGCAGTATGAGGACCACTGCAGTCTGTGCAGACTGATTTTAGGGCCATCATGGTGGATTTTATAGCAAATTACAGTGTAACAGAGCATGGGTGAAATTGCAAACATTGCCTTGTTTTAAGGTTGAATTCACATATTCCTGATTGGGCTTACCAGAACAGGGTATATTATATTACTGCATCTGCATACTGTGGGAGGGGAACATATTAGCAGGATAAATGGAGGTGTGTTGGCACAGATGGCAATATTTCCAAATGTTTATGTTTGCACCTCCTCCTGATAACAGACAGCCAGATCACTGACAGAATATCGACAGTCAAAATATCGACTTGCCAAAATATCGAGGTAAAAATATAGAATGCCAGAATATCGACTTCCTATCTACAAACAGGTAAGTACAAAAATATCGACTCCAAAATATCGATAGGAAAAAATATAGACAGTCAAAATATCGAATTTTTTAAATATCTTAGAAGTAATTTAAAACTAATATAATCATAAATATAATTAATTTAAACATACTTAAAATACGTAAATAAACTTACAATGAATGAATAATTATTGTAACTTTAAAAACTATTTTTTATTTTAAAACATATATATATATATATATATATATATATATATATATATATATATATATATATATATATATATATACATGACGCTCAAAATCCTCTCCGTCGGAAAGGAAAACAGCACTTCGGGGGTAGCAGTGAGAAAACTTTTCTTTAATTACAAAATAAACAGACGCGTTTCGGCGTTAGCCTTCGTCAGTGTTACTGACCACCTAAACACAGAGCTCCTAATAAAGTTGTGTTACAAATGATAAACATGAACAAGGGACCAGCCCAGCCATAGCAAAAAGTGGTGCCATTTTGAGAAACCTGACAAATTAATGTTGTCAATCAATAAAATGGCGAAAATGAAATGGGCATTTTTTAAATAAATGTACAATTTCATGACATAAAGCTGTGGATCGGCATATATCCCTTCAAAGAACATGTATCATGCAAGAAATATCAGTAATCATGCTGGTATGATAGTTATTCGTAGGAAAACGCTCTAAGGATGTAATACATAATTCCATAATATTCAGTATCAATTATAATGGAAAATAATGGGTTAGTGAAACAACTTAGCCCTTGTTGCAAGAGGAGTAGAAATTAAAGTAAAGTAGGATAAAATGCAGTGAGATATGTCAGACAGATCTGAGTATAGATATTATTAACAAAACATATACAATATTTTTTCCGTAGGATAGCGAGAGGGTTAAATTTACTATTCACACTCCAGAGAGTGCAACAGTAGGGAAAGCGTTGGATAGCGTAGGGGTAAAAATTACTTTACCCACCCCAGAGAGCGCGACAGTAGGGAAAGCGTTGGATAGCATAGGGGTAAAAATTACTATTCCAACTCCAGAGAGTGCAACAGTAGGGCAAGCGTTGGATAGTGAGAGGGTAAAAATTACTATTACAACTCCAGAGAGAGCAACAGTAGGGAAAGAGTTGGATAGCTTAGGGGTAAAAATAACTATTCCCACTCCAGAGAGTGCAACAGTAGGGAAAGTGTTGGATAGTGTAGGAGGAAAAATTACTATTCCCACTCCAGTGAGTGCAACAGTAGGGAAAGCGTTGGATAGCGTAGGGGTAAAAATTACTATTCCAACTCCAGAGAGTGCATCAGTAGGGAAAGCGTTGGATAGTGTAGGGATAAAAATTATAGTTCCTACTCCAGAGAGCGCAACAGGAGGGAAAGTGTTGGATAGCGTAGGGATAAAAATTACTATTCCCACTCCAGTGAGTGCAACAGTAGGGAAAACGATGGATAGCGTAGGGGTAAAAATTACTATTCCCACTCCAGTGAGTGCAACAGTAGGGAAAGCGTTGGATAGCGTAGGGGTAAAAATTACTATTCCTACTCCAAAGAGTGCAACAGTAGGAAAAGCGTTGGATAGCGTAGGGGTAAAAATTACTATTCCAACTCCAGAGAGTGCAACAGTAGGGAAAGTGTTGAATAGCATAAGGGTAAAAATTACTATTCCCCCTCCAGTGAGTGCAATAGTAGGGAATGTAAATACTTCATATATAAATATAAATAACATAAATATTAATACCAATTACGAAATAATTAAAATATTTTAAAATTTTATAAAATATATTAATTAATCAATTAAAATTACAAATACAAATTAACTAATAATAAAAATTACCTACTAATACTAATTATTTACCAATTACCAAAAAATTAATTTACAATATAAAAATAAATAAAAACTTAGACACAAAAAATATTTTAAAAATGTACTTACTTACAATTAAATTACTTCCCAAGCTATTCCCCTATAAACACACAACCCACTACAGAAAATAATGTAATAAAAGTAACATATTTATCAATTAATCAATTACAATAAATTACAAATTATATTATTACCAATTAATAATTAATTAACAATTATTTCTAAATAAATAACAATACATAAAATAACATATTTAATTAATTATAATTGAATTACTTCCCACCCTATTCCACTATAAACCCACAACCCGCTACAAAAAATAAATTACTAAAATTAACATATTTATCAATTAATCAATTAAAATTAATTACCAAATATATTTTAATTATTTGCAAAGTAATAATTAATTGACAATTAATTTTAAATACATACCAATAAATAAAATAACATATTTAATTAATTATAATTAAATTACTTCCCACCCTATTCCCCTATAAACCCACAACCCGCTACAGAAAATAAATGACTAAAATGAACATATTTATCAATTAATCAATTACAATTAATTACCAATTATATTTTAATGAATTACCAATTAATAATTAATTAACAATTAATTCTAAATAAATACCAATAAATAAAATAACTTATTTAATTCATTATAATTAAATTACTTCCCACCCTATTCCCCTATAAACCCACAACCCGCTACAGAAAATAAATTACTAAAATTAACATATTTATCAATTAATCAATTAAAAATAATTAACAATTATATTTTAATAATTACTAATTAATAATTATTTAACTATTGATTCTAAATAAATACAATACATAAAAAATAAAATACCATATTTAATTAATTATAATTAAATTACTTCCCACCCTATTCCCCTATAAATCCACAATCCGCTACAGAATTATATTACACAAAAATGAAAAATTAATATTAACTTACCTTAAATTCGATATTTTTGTTGTCTATATTCTGTCTAGTCAATATTATGTCCATTCTATATTTTTGATTCGATATTATGTCCATTCTATTCGATATTAAAATGTTCTAGTCGATATTTTGATAGTCTATATTATGTCTTGTCGATATTATGTCTATTGTATATTTTTCACTCGATATTATGTCTAGTCTATTATAAAAACTCGATATTTTGACTATATACCAGACAGCCACAGTACTTCTCATCAAATATTTCAAAAAATGTAGTAGCATTCCTGTACAACACAAACATCAACCTCTAGTACTATTGGCCAAATATATTGACAAGAAGAGAAGTAGTTTCATCATTAGCCTGGGAAGCTGTGGACATAACCAACATCCCACAGAACAACTTTTTCTCAGGTGAGGACTTTGGTGAAACTGCAGTCATTTCTACTGAACCGCAAATGTCATAAGCAAATGTTGTTAGGTTAGTATTGTGGGGGTGATTATTTAGGAGGAGCTGAAATATTCCTCCTACTGTTTTTGGCACTTTTTTGTGGGAGTCTTGTTTCGCTTTGTCTTTTTTGTCTGATTTTTTTTTTTTTTTATCCAAGGGTTCTAATTTATGGAAGTAGGTCATCATCTCCTCACAACTGGTAATTGAGGTGGGTGGGAAATTCACTTCCTTCCGCAACATTACCAAATAACTTTATCTTTGCTTGTAATTTTTCACAGCCCACTGACAACATCTCAACCTTTCAGAGATAGAGAAACACTGGCCCTCCACATGTGTTTAATCATATTCCTGCTTGTACCCCTTCAATTGTAGCTGCAAAAGCGACATCTTGGCAATTAAAATATCTTTACTTTTTATCAACTTCATTAGCAGCTCTACGATTGTGTATCTATCCTTGTTTGTGTCGCATTTGAATGGATGCATGTAGGTTGTGTAGGGATTGCAGGAGCACTTCCGTTTTGCCCTGTTATGATGTTTTAGGCAGCTCATGCTATTTCCTTTAGTTTTGTGGACGGATGGGAATATTCATATTATTTCTCTGTACTTAGTCAAGTCACTCTCTACAGACACTCATTCCATTCACTGCCATTTCTTCTTCATATAAAGGTCTGGGCAGGAAGATGAGATGGAACAATCTGTTTGAACCCCAGGAAGAGTTTCCACTGTTCTCCTTGACTCTGAGATTCACAGATTAGGATCTTATAAATTCATGACTTGTCATGTTTCCTTGACCCGTTAGATCTAGAGAACGACAGGCTATCTCCCATATGGTTGGGATCTAGAAGATCTAAGTATTCCAAGTTAGAACTCCTGAAGACTACAAGCGTCTTTGTTAATAAGGTCTGAAGCTGTTCGAGACTTTTAAAAGAGTAACTCATCTTCGGACATACATATTTAATGAACAGTACTTTGAAGTTGAAAGATCATCATTTAAATTCCCATAGCTTGGTCAGTAAGACTGGGGACTTCAAGCTTCAGATTTTCCAACAATCACACTGGCATATGTTGTGAAAAGGCATTATATGAGAAGCAGGACATGAATGGAGCTTAAGGAGCAGTGGAAAGGGAGAAGAATGCGGATTGTTAGGGGTACTTAAGACTCTTGATTAAAATAACCATTTTAAGACCTGAAACCAACAGTGTTTATGTATGTTTTTTTGTCCGTGTATGTATTAAATATCCCAAGTGAAATCCGAGCAAACACTTCAACAAACCCTACTTAAAGCACCTATAACCAACTATAAATTAGAGAATACTTTTATTGGGGGCGTGTAACACCCTAAACACGCCCCTCCCTCACAGATACACCCTCTGGATTACTTGCCTAATCTTTCTTCAGTTTTGAGATGTGCGGGCAGTCCATCCTCCAGAAGCTGCACCCTGGTATTAGAAAATGATGTGAGATCATTATTATCGCAGGCATGCTAATCATTAAGCATGCATTTCTTTAAGTAGCCAAAGTACTGTCCTACAAGTAATTTCCCCAAACTGCTTGGAAACTCACCATCGGCTACTTTATCAAGGTAGATTACATTGTCTTTGTCTACTTAAACACCAGTAAAGATCACTGGAGAAATCTTTGAAACAGCCAACTTCCTTTAAATCTGTTGCTAGCCTGAACCTAAATTTATAATCCAAACAAAATATTCTTTCTAAACCTTTGGGCCATAAGATGTGTTCCGTAGTGATGTCAGAAACCAGGTTTGCAGCCGTGGTATCTTGCCTACTATGAGTCAGCGGTTGAAGAGGAAAAGTGTGTTTTTAGCAGGGAAATTATTATAGATTAGATTCTAACCAGAGTGACACTTTTTGCATGTGGTATGTTTATCACTTTATGGTGTGCCATTTACTCCACCTGTCCTGCGATCTACATAGGTCAAGAACATGCGATAATCATTGCCAAACTAGGTTAACGTAATATTTCATATCGCCGTCTTTCACAGGAAAATAACTCAGTGTTAACGCCCCTTTCACAATACGGCGATAACATGCAATAGTTTCCTGATAACGTATCAAATGTCTGCGATACAATCACCGAGACAGCAATAAAATTCTATACCCGAACGTGAAAAATGCTGCGATCGGCCTATCAGCGATTAAAATTTCAGTAATAAGCAGCGCCACGCCTGCAAGTCCCACAAGTCAGGCGGAAAAAATCACCATAAAAGCGGCAGCAAAAAACACAAACAAAACACATATAACTGCAAAGCACCATGGATGTAGTGGGAGCAAGTACAGAGGACAACCAGTACTCCACAAGCCCCACGGAGGACCAGCCCGAGACCATCACCAAGAGCTCAATTTACCCACGTCTGCAACATCTTAGCACTGTATAAGCACAGAAGTGAAAGGCAAACCGCCTGAAAGGGATAAGGGCCAGCAAAATTAGAGCTGGAAGGGAAACTCACCCACAATGCAGCACACACACATAAGCACCTGAGCACCTCAACATTGTCAACAATGTGGTACAAACTGCAACACTTTAACAATAGAACAGAAGACACAACTGCTGCCGCTTGTGTGCAGAAAATGGCCATTTGCATTTGGCATAGCAGGAAACTGTGAGATGACAATGTGAGATGACAATGTACAAGTACAATTTCAATTCAGTGATGGTGTCGAAATGTCAACTGTCCCACATCAAATCGGCATCTCCTCATAAAGAGTCACAATGTATATTATCATGCAGTCTGTTAGTAAACTTGTACAATGAGTGAACATACATGTGAACACAATGTCAATCTGCAGCTCCCCTTCACATTGCAGAGGGAGAATCAAGACCTCCTCCTGCAGAGCAGACCCAAGAACACAGCACTGATGATGAAGAGGACCTCCCCAACTTCAACACTGATGCCCTCCAACAGCTCAAGGACAGCTCCTGCACCCCACCTCCAGAAGCAGGACAGCCCAGCTGAATCGAAGAGACCTCACCCCGTACACATACTACACAGCAGGAAGCACCCACCACCACAGCTGTCTCTCAGGACCCCCACAATCAACACATGACATTTCAACGCTGTGTGTTAGGGTGCCAGAAGAAAATCGCTGAGCCAAACTAGATGCCATACGTGGGTATCTAATTCCCATCAGGGACCACTTACAATCCCTAACGGACACCAACTGTCCTCTCCATTCTCTCTAACAATCCATGGCTGACATCGCTTGAGTTATGACTCTGAGCCAAGAACAACTGTCTATTCAGAGTGGCTGCAGCAATGAAACCCAGGATTTGGGACACATAAGGAGAACGATAGAGAGCTTGGAGTGGATGCAGGTGGAAAGAATGTTTGCCACAGCTGCACACCAGCGAGATGTAGCTGGGATCTTCCATGCCCTGCAGATCCTTTTCATGGCATTACCACCACAAGGCAGGCACGGATGAATGCTGCTGCTACCACTCCAGTCACATCTACACTCCCTGAAGTGTCAGTGCCACACAGTGCTGCAGACATTCCGCCCCTCAGCTCCTGATGTGTCACTGCCACACAGTGATGCAGACAGAATACCACCACCAACATGTGAGGCACCTGACACATCATGGACAAAGATAATGATGTATCCGGCTTTGTGGGCCAAATTAAGTGGTAACATTCATCTCCACCATTAGGCCGGTTTCAGCTTGGTTCTGCCCTCTACATGATGCCCTGGAATAGCACCTTCCACTGTCCCCCGATACACTCAGCGCCCCTCACCTTGGACCTCGACATGGACTGCCATTTTTTTTCTGGTTACAAATGACACAGCAATCACACTGCGGACTGAAGTCTTCCACTTCCGATGAACTTGCCAATCCCTAAAGGACTCTGACCGGCCCTCCACGGAGCAACAATGTAAAGTGGGGTGTGCATGGCCCTTTACTGTTCCAGCTTCAACACACCACTGAATGTGAATAAAACATTCTAATTCACACAGATGTGTCATGGCTATGATCAATCAAGTATGTAAGTATGAATGAATGTAGGGACAGTGAATCAACAAAAAGGCACTCCCTGAGTAATGCTATCATTGCGCATGTATGGCCGTGACCCAGATAGGCAGTGCGACACACATTGTCATTCAAATCAACACTCATCACAGTTGAATACAAGTGAAGGTGTGTAGACTTTATTAGCATATGCGTGTCAGTATGGGCAAGATAAGTGCCACAACATGCAGACCAATGCAGCAGTATGTCAGAATGAGGAACGTTGCCAAGTGCTGCTGTCCATTCCAGGGGAGTGCCTCACCTTCTCACAGGTGTGTGTTAACCTGCGTTGTTGTCCGCTCATGTAGTCGGAGTCCAGGAGAATGCAGCCATGTTCACTGTTGTTGTGGGATATGTGACCAGATCTCCAAAATGCAACAAGTTGTTGGGACATGTGTAATGGGTTCCAGTCACTTGAGATGCAGATACATAGTTACTTGTCCATGAAAGTGATTGCAGCTTCGTAGGCCATCATTTCCAACATGAGGTAGTTGTCGATTTCATCAAACAGGACAGCGAGTCCATCCATTAGCAGGTCCAGAGAGATGTGCTGCATCCACCTTCTTTTACCAATTAACACTACAGCCCAAAAGGGAGTGGTTCATGGAGGTCACTGCACATGAGGATTTGTGCAATCTCCCAGGTCCAGCTGTCAGCATGTATGCCAAGTATCAAGGCATTTCATAAACAGGTATCATAGTGACACTGTTAGTCATGTGCCAACAGGGGGAGCACCCACATGTCAAAATCCAGTTAATCTTACATCCAGTTGGATAAGCAGACTTCCATGCACCACTTGAATATGCACGCTCGACAATGCTACACAGGTTGAACGCAGGTGACGTTGGCAAGGTGGAAGCTTAGCCGGTAACTGTTCCGCAGCGCTGCCAATGGCAGTGCCCCCAATAAATGCAGCATACAAGCATGGTACAGTTCCATGTAACAGGAGTTGTGCATGTGTCCGGGATGTTCTGCCATTGTGTCTGTGGCTCTGATTGAAGTGGCACTGTTCTGACCTGCGCCAGTTCTGTGGATGAAATGCCACAGCTCAGATAAATGAGTTGTTTAAGTGTGCAACGGTTGTACGCCTGGGATGGTGTGGGAGTAAGTGTGACGGCCATACCAAGCTCCTGCTTGATAGATCAGACGAAGGAGCTTTCGTCCCTTATTTTAGTTTGTCATCTGCTTGCATTCAGGAAATGTGAAATGGCTTGTTGGGGGTGGGGTGGGATTTGTGCGACATCGGAATTCATGTATGACATGTCGAACATGTGGCAGATGTGCAGCATCACTGTGTGTTACATTGCCTCACAGCTGCTCCTCCCTCCCCTGGGCCTATTTACTTGTGTGCGCTGCACAGTTGCATCATTTGCACTCCTACGGCACACCATAGTCAAGCCTGTCTGTGCATGTCCACAAGCCTGACAATGACACCGTTATGTTGGCCATTAAAGGTGGCGGCCACGTGAATGTAGGCCTATGGTAAGGATAGGGCCGAAACAGATGTAGAATTCATGCCTGGCTAAACTCGTGCTGTGAGTAGGGCTAGGCATTAGGCTCATACTGTGGGAATACAGATACAATCAACACTTGGCATGTATGAGCCAAGACCACGAGCAGTCTTGCGCTCCTTCATTTCTCCATTCGTGCAAGCCCGCCGTCCGGATGCATGCTACATTGCAACATTGTTGTTTGCGCGCCAGGTGGCACAGACACTACTACAGAGATACACGCATTTGGTACTTCCTTGTCCAGGCCAGAACTGAACCATGCCCAGAGCCCCGGGGAAATTCTTTGCATCTCTACGCTGGACTGTTGTACGCCGGCGCAGCTCAGCCCAGCCCACTCCGCTTGCGCTTACAGGGGGCGGCGACAAAGCTACATGTCCAAGGTCTTAGGGACTGCCTGAGGTGACATAGTTGTGTCCGCTGTCCACAGCACAATGTAATGTGGTAGGGCCCAGGGGCATCATGTATGCATAATGATCGCATTGACACACTTAGATTGATAGAGGAACTGGCTACGGGCACGTGCACCCGGCTCCTTTTTTATTACAAGGGTCACATGTCCAGTGACGCCTGTTCTGGATAGGTGTGGGGTGAGTGTCAGCCATCCCTCAGGGAGTGGTTGGTGCTGGCAACAACTAGAATAGTGATCATCGGATCACACACACAGATTCAATCATAAAGCGTCCAAGAATTGAGCTGCACTGAGACAGGGGCATCAGTTATGGAATCACACACAAAAGATTCAATCGTAAAGGGTCCAGAAATTGGGCTGCACTGAGGCAGGGGCACCAGTTCTGGAATCACACACAAAAGATTCAATCATAAAGGGTCCAGGAATCGAGGTGCACTAAGGCAGGGGCATCAGTTCTGGAATCACACACAAAAGATTCTAACATGAAGGGTCCATGACTTGAGCTGCACTGAGGTAGGGGCACCAGAGCTGAGCGTGCTCATGTGAAGAAATTGTTGTTGGTTATGTCCCTTCGGGATACTCCTGCTGCTGCTGCAGTGGGGTGTGGTACACTTGCCTCCTCTTCATCATCATTGTCCCAGGACTTCCCCACTGCCAGGGGTGACATTTTTGCGTCCACTGCCAACAGCACGAAACTCACTCATAAAAGGTGCATGAGTTGTGCTGCAAGAGTTAGTGATACCTGAAGAGCTGATCAGGTGTGCAGCCAGCGATGATGGCTTGTCATTGCAGGTCAGTATTGGATTTGATATGTGTGAGCCCTGCTGACCACAGTATAGACTGGAGGCAGCGGTCAGCAAGGGCCCACAGCCATGTGGAGTTCACTTGAGCTGCACAGAGTTAGTGGCACCTGAAGAGTTGAGCGGGTGAGCAGCCAGCGATGAGGGTGTGGCCTTGTAGGTCAGGATTGGATTGATTTGTGTGAGCCCTGCTGACCGCCGTGTAGGCCGAATGCAGTAGTCAGCACACACATAACTCTGCAGTGCTGTGCTGCTAGGTGCGCTGGGGGCCTGTGGCACTTAGGACAGCGATCGTCTGAGGAGGCTGGTGGTCACAGTGGCGGACTCATGTCAGGCTGAGGGGCTCCGCTCTGGCAGACACGTTGGCCATCATGCAAGTGAACCACGCCCAGAGCCCTGGCCTATTTATTCACACTCCTACGCAGGACTGGCGTGCGCCAAACCAGCCCACTCCATTTACGCTTACAGGAGGGATGACAAAGCTACATGATAAGATGTTGAATGGATAATGGGCCAGATACCAGAATCAAACACTGCCTGAAGAATCACATTGACCAAAGTAAACCAATTTTGTATACAATGATAGATGCTTCAAATCGAGATGGAGCCAACCAACCATACCATAGGTAATATGTATGCTTCGTATTGTACTAACAATGAAGAAGCTAAAGTACTTCTTTATAACGTCTAGACCTTCAGACTTGCAAATGATGAATCTGGCAGGATGGATGAGCTGCTAATCCGCTAGGTCTCACAACGTGTGCAGGGTGCGTTCATTCTACGCGAGGTGCAGACAGCTGTCGATGAGGCTGCTCATGTTGTATGGAGCGCTTAGATGTGTGAATGAGTCTGGTATCTTGCCCATTATCCATTCAGTATATTTATTCTGTTGAAACACTTACTATTCTGAGTACAGCATTTGGCGGTCGAGCTCCTGAGGAAGGCAGTGGTCTGCCAAAACGTGCATAGAGATTACTTAGAAACCACCCTAATATCATGTGTTTAATTATATGTTTTGCTATATCAACTTTCACTTATTTATGAATTGCACTATCATCAAACAGACTATCTATATATATCGATATGAGTATTAGAGTGTAGTGTGAATGTGAGATGGATGTTTGTAGTTAGAATGTTGCACAAATCAGGGTCTCTGTAGGTCTATATCCATTATGTATTTTTATATTTAAAGTTGAATTATGAATCTTGAATACATTGTTTTGCATTTTTCTAATTACTAGAGTCACTATTTTTATTTGACATGTTCTGATCAGTCAGTCAGTCAAATATCTTTATTTCGGTTAATTAAAACCATAAAAGCAATACACAATTCATAATTTTTAAAAAATCCATATAATATACAAGATTAAAAATTACAATTAAACAAATGTACACCTGATTGCAGTTCCTATGTGCGTTCATTTAAAAACAATTTAGAATTAAAAAAAAACAATTTAAAAAGATTAGATACAGAGAATAGATACTAAACAGCCTAGAGTCACATAGGGCGCCAAATCCAAGTATACTTGGCACGTTTCCCCAGAACGTATTTGACATGTTCTGATAATTTCATTGTATTGAAGTTACCCTAGATTATTTACAATATGTATTTCCCTGTCTAGGTGAACTTCACATTAGTACCGGGGGACCCCTTATCTTTGAAAGTGATTACAAAAGATGCAGTGACACCAAGGAAGCTTGTCTTTGTTACAATGTGGTAGGGGTTGTTATTGCTGCTACTTTTTTATTTGCCAATGCTGATAATATTACTAGTGGTAGCAGGGTGTGCGAATGCTTGTTACTGGAGGCCTCTTTGGTTGTGGTGTTGAGGCTCATGGCGGCTGAGTAAGTACTGTGGGAGGCAGATCTTGACACTGTAACAAAACTCACACTACCATTTCTTTCACACAGCACCATGTTTAAAATATGAAAAGTTACCCTAACCCAGTGGTCTTCAAACTTTTTGATGTTGAGACCTCTTGTCAAACCTTTCTAGGCATAAGGACCCCTTCTGACAACATTTCGTAGAAACTGGTTCTCCTCATCATCAACATCTATCAACAAAAATACATGCCCCTGTTAGATCTGACATCTTTTGGCATGTTTCACCTGTTTTTCATTTCTGACCTCCTAGTTTTGACCCTGTTTTTGCTGGTTCAGTGTCTCTGCGCACCTTCTCACTACAGTTCAGTGTTAAAGTACAAGTTCTCCTATAGTAAATTGTATTATGGATTGGTGTTAACACGATTGGCATATGTGACTTACTAGTAAGTCCCTAGAAAAGTGCACTGAGGGTGCCAGGGCTTGTAAATCAAATGCTGCTGGTGGGCCTGCAGTACTTATTGTGCCACTTACCCATGCAGCCCTGAAAAGGGTTATCATACTTGCTACTGCAGTGTCTGCGCGGTTTGTAACTGCCATGTCGACCTGGAAGTGCCCCCACTTGCCAGGCCCTAATTTTCACTTTTCTTACAAGTGAGTCACCCCGCAAGTAAGCCCAAGGTACCCCTGTGGGCAGGGTGCCATGTATATTAAAGGTAGGACATGCATCTGGGTACCACCTCTGGAACTGTGGTTTCAGTTGCCACAGAGGGGGGAAAGCAACCAACTCAGTCACAGACTCTGCCGTTGGCACCATGTCCTGAAGGCACTGCAGAGGGCACTGCTGCATCTTGATCCACAAGCCTGATCTCACTGACGACGGCCGACGAGCTGCTGCTTGCATCGTGACCTGAGGGCACCGCATTCCGCACCGTCTTGCTTCACTTCGCCGCCCTGGTCTCACTGGCGCCATTGCTGACTTCGACAACCATGACCGCATCATGGCTTGGGGGCACTGCTCCTAAGTCTTACGACACACTGCCCCATTTCACATCGCAGTCAGGACTGACCGATGCCAGCTCCTCGCAAACTGCATATTTTTAAGTACTATATGTTGGATTTTTATCATTTTGGTCTTGTTTTGAATATATAAAGTATTGGATATTTTTCCAAACTGGTGTGGTGTCCTTCTGTAGTGTTTTCACTGTATTACTGTTAGTTATGTGCAAATCCTTTCCACACTGTCTCTGAAATAAGCCTGGCTGCTCATGCCAAGCGACCGAGGGGGTGAGCAGGGGTTAGTTCAGTCATGTGTCCCTCTTACCCTGACTAGAAGGAAGGGTCCCTACTTTGACAAAGGTGCAAACCATTGCCAAATAGAGACCCCCATTTCTGATAGCCCCCAACTACCACAGCAAATAATTTTTACGGTGGGGGAATTATATTAAACAGTGTTTAGCAAACCAAAGGTTATTGAGCGTTGGGGGGTAGCCAAAGGTGTATCTAAAAACAAAGGGCCTCCTTTATGAGAAATTGGCATAGGGCAGAGCTGCAAGTCTTCTTGGGGTGCTGCCCTATGCCAATGTTAAAGGACAGGAATGCACAGTATTTATGAAATACAGTGCATTCCAGTCCTTTTCCCTTCACAAATTGCTTCCTAGCACCAACGTAGTCAGGATTGTTTTTGTACTGAAAGAGACACCTTCCTTCACCAAAACAATCCTGAGGGGTGTTTTCCTATTTCTATGTGAGCTGCATAATGCTGCCATGTCTTACTCTATATCTATGAGGCAATGCAAAGACATGCAGGGTGACTTTGCTTTGCCTCATAGGTATGGTTGAGATGCTTGCGCCACCGGAGCATCAAAAAAAGTGATAATCTGGCGATGCAAGCCTCTCATAAATAAGCCCAAAATATTCTTTCACCTTCAGGTTTCTACATATAAAATAATGGGCAGTGTAAATAAAAAATAAATAAAAAAAGTTATTTCTCAGTTGGAAATGCACTGTAGTACATTATGAAACCTATATTAGTTAATGCACTGCAGAGTTCTGTGTGGAACCAGAGAACCACATAATTAAATCTTGATTGGTGCAGTGGAGAATAGTGATGTGTATTTTTAGTGCTACGAAGTCACAGCCTGTGACGGAAAGCACTGTGAATATGTAAGTCAATTTTTGTATGCTTGCATTACACACAGGGTAAGATAGAACGCTGCAAAACGTGCAAATAGTTTTACAACAAAAAGGGTGCTTTCAAAATGTAGGTTTTAGTAATACCAGAGCTTACTTTTACATAACTGCCCCATCAATGCCTCTCTTGGGGCACAAAGGGCTGTTTAAATGCAGTTAAAATTAAAAGGAAGAACTTCCCTGCCCAGTTGTTAACTCAGTGCATTTCCACAAAAAAACACATATTTTTCTTCACAATGAGCCGAAACTGCTCCCAAGCATCCTTTACACTTGCAGATTAACAGATAAGGCGCTGTTACCTTTCATTCCGCAAGCAGCTGATAACGATCTCAATTAGCTGTCCCAGGACAGCTGTTTTTTTGCAGGGACAAGTGAAGCTGGGGAATCTGTGACCCCTTTTCCTAGCCCTGGGGGTCGCGCCCACAGTTTGAAGAACTCTGCCTTAACCTGATGTGTTCCTGCAGTAACAATAATTTCTACTCTGTGTGTCAGTGTTTCCTGCTGCCCTCTGGGGCTGGATGAATGATGTTGCTGTTCAACATTTTGGAAACAGCCACAATTACGTACTGGAAAACATAGGCAAAGTTCCTCATGTGTAGTACAAAAGAAAATAAAACGACTCCGAAAGTAAGGAAAGGGCGAGCGATTAGGGATAAAGAAAAGTACAGCCAAAGTTCAAATTGACGATTGAGTGGAGAAGTGTGGCTCAGGGATTAGAGGCGGCAGACCTGGAAGCTGAGATCGGCCCTGGACCAGGGTTCAATTCCCCGCCTCGGCGGGTCTTGGGCTAAAAAATTCCACGGACTCAATAATTCTCGTTCCCGTGCCTTCTCGACACACGGGTTCCGACTCTGGGCAATAGCTTGCTTAATCTCCACAACAGCCCCTTGCGGCGGGATGCCTGGCTTTCACCTTGTGGATACCCTGCTGGGGTTATCTCACAGGGGAATACCAGGACGGGTTCCCTAAGCAAGCGCCAGGAAACCCACTGCGGGTAGCTGTGTGCTATATAAGCTCAAATACATTTACATTGAAAAAGCACCACTAAAATATCTGTAGTTGATAAGAGTGCCTTTAATGCAATCATTCCACATTTTAGTAACATTAGATACATTGATTGTACTGTAATTTTTGCACTTACTTTGAAATCCATAAACTGCGCAGGTTTGAGAAAATCTTTGAACAACAAAATAAAAATTGCGATCATGTGTTGGCTATTTATTTTGAGTTTTTAAGCTAACCAGGTCCTATTTTTTGAGCCTGGTGCGTTATGATAGCAGGGATGAGAACAGATACCATCTTTGACGAGGAGAGACCACTGCACGCTTCAGGGCTTGAGTATGACATGCCCCTACTCAAAAAGTCTCTTCTAGTTAGTGAATAGCAAATCCCTAGGGAAATTATTGTTTTTGTCCTCTCTGATGGTAAAATTAGGGCGAAGAAGAAGCATCAAATAAATCTACATCTGAAGTAATCATTTTACTAGTGTTTCTATGCACAAAATATTTGCAAAAACAAATATATTTTCCCACTGTGGGGTGGGGGATATACTTACTGCTAATGTACTAGGGATAGGCAAAGTGTACCTGTTTTGAGTTGGCATATTCAAACATACACGTACTTGAATGACGAACACACCAACCAATCAAATATCAAGTCTCCTAGGGCATACCTAGAATCAATTGCGATGCTCGGATGCGGGGTACTCCCTCCTCATCTAATCAACCCGCATGACTTCTATTTCCATGCCAACTGATAGCACCGTCATATCCTTCTTGCATTCTTCTTATCTGCATCCGCAGACTCCAGTCACTTTTTGGTGCGTCATGGTTACGCAGAAGCTCTGGCCTTTACCGGCGCGTGACATTGACTACAAAGTCTTACCCATTTCTTAACTGGAAAGTGCGAAAAATCCTTACAGTGGTCGGCTCATCATTGAAACCTCTCAAATGCTCAAAAAATACAAATGGATTCAATCACTTCCATTTGACCCTAATATCAGTATATATATATAAAAAACTATTTTAATTACTCGACAGCACATGCAGCATCTGAAAAATTGGAACATCTTGTATAACGAGTCTAAGCTTCCCTCACTTACCTCTTCCTTCCACGTTTAGTAAATATTTAAACACTGCTCGTGTATATGAAGTCATCAATAAACATCTCAGTTAAACACGCTACACAAGTTTAACTATGCAGCCCTTCACTTTAAAGCATATTAATATCGATAGACAGAAATATTACAATTACATGTCATTTCATTCGAATTTCTTCTTTCTCTGTGAATATGTACTGTATAGGCTGTGACAACTGTTCTTCTTCCCCGGAACTTGTACTTGAAAGTAAACCTTTGATAGTGTTTTACGTGTGCATGTAAAACAGCTATCTAAAACGTAAGATCTAGGATGATTTGTTCTAGAGATCGACAAGGTTAAACGTGTGTTTTTTAGCTTTTGGCATAGACAATTCTTGGAATATTTTATGAGGTGCCTCTTTAATAATTTATTCGTAAATATACTTTCTTGTGTTAAATATCTATTGCTTCGGGTTTTGACACACACTACTGTAGTATTAGTATTACTTTAGAAGAAAAAGAAAAATTGCACGTCCCTCTTTGGTAATACTTTCTTCAGCTGGGATACTTGAAAATGAGCTCTCCTGAGGATAGGGGTATTTTAAAATGTCATTTGTGTCAGTGTGATATATTTGAATATCATGCATTGCACCACATGAAGATGACTTTAGAAACACCTGGATGCCTTGCATAGTGATTGCCACCCATGATGCTAGGAGAAGTTAGTGCTGTGTTTACATTTACACTTACAATTAAGGGACTGATTACAATGTCAGGGGAAAGCTTCATCCGGACAGTCGGACTCTCCTAGACCATGTCGGAACCCTTCTGACCGACTTGGTCAGTTTACAATCCGACCGACCACTTACGATATTAGCAGTCGGATTCTAAACCGCACGGTCTTTCTGAATCAGTTCTGACCTGCTCTCAGAGAATTTGTGTCGGTTGGACCTGCATCTTACAGATCTATGGACTGCAGTTCCGACCAAGCGATTGCGATGTCGGTTTCCAACAGCCTTTAAGAGTCGGCCTGTCCGACACAAAAAGGCTGCCAGAAAGTGACTTTTGGGGCCCCTAGCAAGGTCCCCTTCATTCTGGTTGGGGGCGGAGGGGGTACCTAAGGGACCCCCTGTAAAACCATGCACTGTATTGCAGACTCCATGGGATGCCTGCGACAGGGTGCAGAGCTTTCCGCACACCCCCATTTTCCCCATAGAAGTCTGTGTTGTCGGGCAGAGCATGGGCTCCCATGGGAGTCAATGGGAATCCGACCTCACAGTGTTCAGTCGTATCGTAATCAGTCGGTTCAAACTGCCTACTGCGAGTCGGTTGGTCCCGATTCTGAGACGGTGTCTGGAGGAATGTTTCTGCACGACATCCTAATCGGCCCCTATGTGTAAGATTTTAATCACAATTATCAGTTTAAAAAAAAATCTACCCCTCAATAAAAGCTGAAAATCTTTTCAAATAAAATCACATAATGGAAAAAAAATTCCTTTGAGTCCTAAATTTTAAAAGGGGAAAGGAATCCTTATTTTGATCAACCAACAGCAAGGACATCAATCACAACCTGGAATGTATGATAGATATGATAGATAGATGATAGATACTAATGACTAGCCATTACTTTTCCCATTCACTGCAGCTAGAGTCAATGCTTCAACCTTAATGGACAGTGGATATTACAATAATGAAGTGGGAGTTATTTTGTGTCTGTGGGGGATTAGAATATTTTGTAGGAGGATAACTTTTCCCATTGTCTGCTCCTTTCCATGCAACACATGCCACCAAAAATAGGGAAGACAAAAGCAGAAAGCCTGGGGAAGGTGCCCTCTGGGAAATTATATTCAGTTTAAGATCCTGACGACTGTTGCCTAGCGTGGGATTATTGTCAATAGACATTGCTAGAACAAAGACAATCTGCAGGACAATGCCAGCCTGTCCTTTATGGATCATAGGGTCATTTTAGTCTAGTTGCAGCATGGATGTAGTCCACGGTACGTTCTTACACATGAGCTGCCTAAACTCAGCATTTAGCTTATCAATAAAAATCATCCTAACAATTATTATAAAGGTAGATTATTTTCACAATTACTCATATAAAGTTAAGATGAAGTAAACAGTTAAAGCAATGTATTTGATACAGTGCAAAAATTAAACAAAACACTGAAAGTTCATTTATCGTATGCTGTGCAAATACACTCACACCCTCACATCACCCACCTCATAATTTCACACATGGCATCAATGATCACCCATCAAATTACACAACTAATGACATCCTCACATGAAGAAGGATGACATGTGATGTAGATAGCCTGTGTAAGAAAAGTGCAGGAAATAGTTAAACACGACATTCATGTCACTGAACAAGACTGTATGCCGTTTATTATGTAATGGGGTCATGGAACCAATGATATGACACCTCTAAAATTACAAGTACTCTTTAACTGTATATTTTAAAGAAATATCATTCCACACACACATACATCTATGCAGATAGATGCACTCACACATATACAATCATACACATATATTCTCACTATTTTGAAAATGTATACATTTTAATCTTCTAACAAATATGCACCCAAACATGGTTTAATAAAAATAATAAATAAACTAATGTTCACATGCTTTGAACAAAATCACCTGTTAGTCCCTGGCAGCTGTTCCTTTTTGCCTCCCACTCCAGTGGAGTAGTAGTAGGCAGTTGGGATCAGAGTAGCATGACATGTACATTTATCTTCTCCTCTTGCCCACTGGTCCTTCCCTAGAGATTACAGAAATAGGCTTGTTAAGTGAATGGACAGTGCAGACAGTGAAGCAGCACGATCTTGGTAATATGAGAGGTGCTGGAAAAGAAGGAGAGCTGAAAAAACAGGGAGGGATGTCAGATGTGAAGTAAGACATGGAGAAGTGTGAGTCTGTTTATGAGATATTGCAGAAAGGAGTGCAACAGGATGTTGTGTGAGAGTTTGTCAGATGGAAACACAGTCATTGAAATGAAGGCAATCAGCGAGGAGTGTGTGCAGTGGCCTTTTAATAAGATTGTTCTAAAGTTGGAAAATGAGGAGAAAATTCCTGACTCCATGGATAACGGGTTCAGGGGGCACAGTTGCCTGAGTCAGGCCTCAAGCTAACAGCATAGTGGCATTGACATCAGCGAGAGGCCTACCCAAAGCAGTTGCCTTAACCACAGAACACATTGATACACATGCTTACGGTTTGTAGTAGTTCCTATTCCAAGAAGAGAAAGCATAGGAAGAAACATCTGATGAAATATAACAAGCCACACAAAATGTATCTAAGGGTTAGTAAAATCCATTTCAAGCATCGGATAACTTCATTGTCCAACAGACCATAAAAGGGTGACTGTGAATTACTTCAGTATGTTAGTCATACATTGAAACCTGACTGCGACTACCAGCACAATGTAGTAGGAGAGCAGGCATACTGGCAGGTGTAATGGAAATATGATGCATGCCAACAGAGATCACAAGCATATAGGGTCAGCGGGAGTCATGCCTCTCCCTGAGGTAAACTATCCTATGAGATAAAGACAGTCAACTACTACTCCCCCTCAATAACTAACTGTCAAAAATTCACACCTGGCCCAACAGGACCTCCCATTCCTAACTCTTATCCACTACCAGTATCTCTCAAGTGATTCAACCTCAGAAAACACCCAAATGGAGTCACACTTTACTCTGGATGTGCATTTACTGCAAAATACACGCAGTGTTTCACATGGTGAATATTGAAGGCATTCAAGTGTGTATGAGAGCACTTCTCCAGATTAGGGACTTTTCAGTACTAAGTCTAACAGAGTCAGCCTACTTAGATCCAGTTTTTGTGTGACACCCCACACTGAACACGTAGTCTCAAAGTCCTCGGAGTCCTGCATCACTGCAAGGCAAAATACTGATTTTCATCAGCCTGAAATCCTCCTCTTTATCCATTACTTTTGAGTTTTCAGATACACTAGAGTCGGAAAAATGGCGGTGTTTAAACAAAATATCAAGTTAAGAATATCAGGAGAAATATATATCAGAAATGACATTTTGTGACACACAGGTATCGTGATGCAATAATATTGTTGACAAAAAAAATAATTGTTTTTTGAGGTGAGTAATATTGTTATAAAGAAAATCTATTTAATATCGTTTTCAGTAATAAAGTCATTAAAACTATTGTCTTTTAATTACTTTAATGTGTTTTAGTTAAAATATAAATTTTGTGTTACTTTTGTTTATATCAATGTTAAATAATTCTTTCAAAATATATACATTTTTAATAGTGCCAATACTCTCTAAAGTGACAGTTTTAAGGATTGCTTGCATGAATATTGATGTTCTGAACTGATTTTATAGCTTATGTGCTTTTATGTATTTTTTTCTTAAAACCAAACAAAGTCTATTGCTTGCTTACATACTTATTAATAGTAATTTATAATGTTGCAGCGGGTTGTTGGGCCTGTAGGGGTATAGGGTGGGAATGTATTTAAGTAGTAATTAATTAACAATTAATTGTTAATTAATTATTTTATTTATTTTTAATTATGTAATTTATGGAATACTTATTTATTTTACTTATATTTTAGTTGCAGACTGCTTTGTAGGGTGTGGAGGGTAGGGAGTAAATGAAGCAATAATTAACAAATGATCAATTATTAATTGTTTAATAATTATTACTTTGATTTTAAATATTTAAATATGGAATACTTACTTTTTGTAGTTTTGCTTTAGGTCTGGGCTGCTAGATTTGTACGGGTATAGGGTGGTAGTTAATTCATTCATAATTGAATAACATTTATTTATAAAATAATAATTAGTTTATTGAATAGTAATTATGTAATTGATTCATCGTTTGTAGTTTTTTTAATGCATACACACACACATATACAATATAAATATATATTTCTTATTAATTACTAATTTTTATATTTAGAGTTTTATATTTTTTCTTCATTGATGGAGGTACTCCTACGTGTAATGTGTTTGAAGTAAAGTACTTTCCCTACTCTTGCTTAGACTACAGCTGTAATAGTAAAAGTATCCTCTTAACAGTTCAACAATTTCCATACTGTTGCACTGGTTGGAGTTGGAATAGTACATTTCAACCCTCCTAAATCCAATCTTTCCCTACTGTTGCACAACCTGGAATGGGAATAGTAAATTTTACCCCTCCAAATTCCAACACTTTCTATACTGTTGCGTTCATTGGAGTGGAAATATTACATTATACCCCTCTGAATTCCAACACTTTCCATACTGCTGCTCTGTTTGGAGTAAGAATATAAAATGTAAACCCTCAGAAGTCTAACGCTTTTCCTACTGTTGTACAGACCGGAGTGAGAATGGTACATTAACCCCTTCAAAGACCAACACTTTCCTTACTGTTGTGCTGTTTGGAGTGGGAATAGGAAATGTAACCCCTTCCCTCAAAATCCAATGCTTTCCCTGCTGTTGTAAGATTGCAGTGGGAGTAGTAAATGTAACTCACCTTCCTTACTGTTGTACAAACTGAAGTGGGAATACTATATTTTACTCTTCAAAGTCCATCACTTTCCTTACTGTTGTGCTGTTTTGATTGAGAATAGTAAATCTAACCCTTCCAAAATCCAATGCTTTCCTTGCTGTTGTACAGACTGGAGTGGAAATAGAACATTTTACCCCTCCAAAGTCCAACACTTTCTCTACTGTTTGAGCTGTTTAGAAAGGAAAGTTAATTTTTTTCTCCTCTGAAGTTCAAAACTTTCAGTTTTTTGTGCGACCAGATTATTCCCAAGCTACCGTAGCTCAACGATGGCAACCGAGGCAATTAATTCCTGATTTCCAAAAGAAAGAAGTAGCAGTGTTTCTCCAAGGTCCTGCAAAATTAAAGACTATATTCAAAGGCCAAGTAAAATACTTTATTTCTACAATTAAAGCCAAGGAATATTTGGACTCTCTTTGAATAATCATGAAGAACTTTTATGCGTAGTCTGATAAATTTAGACTGTAAGACTTTGAGTTTAGAAATTGCATTGTTTAATAACTACTTAAATATGCAGGACCGCTGTGCTCTTTTCTTTTCTATTTCACCTATTTCTCTTCTTTCTTCTATTTTATTCCTTCTCTCTTCTCTTTTCTCTTCGTAAGGACGCTATGGGCCAGGGACACGGCACCCATACGTTTCAGGAACTGATAGTTCGTGTGCCTCCTATAGTGGGGAGGGTGGGGGGAGGGGTTCTGGGAAAAAGGGTGGGGGTGGGTAAGGGTAAGGGTTGGTGGTGGGGGTGTAAGGCAGAGGTGTTTAATACAAGGATGAATACAAGGCACTCAAATGATAATATTGAAGAGCATATAGTGTTGATGATAGTTAACATTTCTTTTTTTTTTACTATTCTCAACAAGGATAAAAAGGTGAAAATATGCACAATCAATATTAATGGTCTTAATGATTTAAAAAAGATCGCTATGTTTCGAACAATGCTCCAAACTTTATATATTGATTTATTATGTATTCAGGAAACTCATATTTCATGGGACAAGCGCTCTCTTTTGGATAATTTGGGATTAGAAGTTTTGCTTACGTCTAAACAAATGGGTATTAAAAGAGGTGTTGCAATCTGTAAGCGAAAGGGAGTTGGGAAGTGCTTGAAAACATCAGCTGATAAATGGGGCAGATGGGGGCTTGCGGAACAAATAATTGGAAGTTGCAAATTTACTATATGTTGTATTTATGGCCCCAATCTGGATGATGCTGAAGTGTTTAATACTATGAATGCAGAGCTAGCTACGTGGACACAACCAATAATAGTATGTGGGGACTTAAATATTCATCTGTCTGCTGATTGAAATATTAAATCAGGGAGGAGATATACGGGTCGTAAGATTAGAACTTATAGAGCACTTAGAGATTTGGTGTTAAATAACGGGCTAACTGATGTTTGGAACAAATTCTATTATAAAGACCCAGGATATACTTTTTTCTCCATTCCTCATCGAAAATTTGTCCGCCTAGATTATTTTTTGTATCCTCTTTGTTTTTGGAGAAAATCCGTATCGAAATATTACCTCAAGTTATCTCAGATCATAACCCCATGATTGCTGAGATTCAGTTTCCCACTGATTGTCAAAATCCAACTAGATCCTGGTCATTTCAGAGAAATCTGTTATTAGATGAAGACTATCTTCAATTTATGGTTACAATTATTAAAGATTATTTTCTAATAAATAATGATACTGCCTCTCCACAAGTAGTGTGGGACTCTTTTAAATCCATTGTACGGGGAGAGACAATCAGCTTTGCAAATTATAAGAGGAAAAAAATCCAAACAGATTTTAAGGAGAGGTTAAATAAGATTAGGATAGCCGAGATGGACTTATCTACTGCATGTAAAAATAACTTAGGAATAGAGGATGCACAACTACGTCTAGTTACTGAACGTTCTGGTTTACGTATTCATATTGCTGATGAAGTAGCAGCAAAATTTAAGCAATATAAAACTGAACGTTATGAATATAGCGAGCGCACCGGAAAAATGTTAGCACAGCGCCTGCGACAAAAATCTTCCACTAACGAAATACAGTGTGTTAAAGATATGAATGGTGTTCTTCACGAACGTAGGGAAGAAATATTAGAGGCATTCCATGGTTTTTATAAGACATTGTATAACGACCTCAATAATGAAGTTGATAAGACTCTTAATCCTGCAAATTATCTTCAAAGTGCTAACCAATTTTCTTTGTGTCCAGAAGAGACAGACTTATTTGCTAGGCCAATAAGCTGGGATGAGATCGAAAAAGCCATCATGAGTCTTGCAGCGGGTAAAGCTATGGGGCCCGACCAGATACCCCTTGAATTTTATCGGACATTTAGACACATGCTGAAACCAGAGCTGTTAAAAATTTTCAATATAGCATTTCAAGGTAAATCTCCTGACTCTTGGTCTACTGCCACTATAGTTGTTTTTATAAAAAAGAATAAGGACCCAAAAGAATTAGGTTCCTATCGCCCTATTTCTCTTATCACCGCAGATAGTAAGATCTATTCTAAAATCCTTGCAAACAGATTAAACGACGTAATGGCAGGCTTGGTCTCTCATATCCAACATGGTTTCATCAGACATAGGGATACTACAGATCACGTCAAACGCGTTATTACATTATTGGATTGGGCTCAAGCGAAGGAATCCCCAGTTGGGGTGATCCTACTCGATGCTGAAAAAGCGTTTGACAGAGTAGACTGGGGATTCCTTTGGACTGTATTAGAATGGAAGGGCTTCCCGTCACAATTTATTAAAGCTGTACAATCACTTTATTCTAATCCCAAGGGTGTAATAAGACTAGGCACTGATACCTCTAGACCTTTTTCAATCACTAGGGGGACCAGACAAGGTTGCCCCTGTTCCCCGCTTCTATTCGCTCTCTATTTAGAACCCTATCTGAACAGATTAATTATGGAACCTGGCATCCCACCAGTCCAACTTCTCGAGGTTGACCACAAAGTTTTTGCGTACGCAGACGATGGGGCCATTGTAACCTCTGATTCTTCTACTGCGCTACCTAAAATAATTGAAGTTGCTAATATGGTAAATTCTCCGGATATAAGCTCAATATCTCAAAAACCCAGATTATACACTCTGAAACTGGTACACCCACTGATATTCCATTAAATTCTACTGGTACATATCTTGGTGTAATTATATCTCCTAAAATTGATGACATTGTCGGACTAAATTTGGATCCTTTACTCATATCTACCAATAGAACCTTAGAAAGGATAAACAATTTACACTTATCTTTATATGGACGAACCAATGTCATCAAGATGATGATCTTCCCAAAATGTCTTTATTTTTTCCGCACCATTCCCCTATTCTTTTCAATGTCTCTTTTTAATAAAATAGACAGGATGTTGTCCAGATTTTTGTGGGGGTACCGCCGCTCAAGAAGATCCTTAAAGTGGTGTACTCTTCCGCAAGAACGTGCTGGGTTGGGATTTCCGAACTTCAGAATGTATTACTGGGCTATCACTCTAAAAGCAATCAGGGTCCTACTATTCCATGACCATGTTACCGAAACCTCTATGGCACCCTCCATCTTTGAAATGCTTATGGGCGCTCATGCGCGTCAATGTTTACTGAAATTCATGGAACCCAGCTATTACAAAAAAACAAAATTTAAGGTGTTTCTTTCTGCCTTTTTAGTTTGGAGACAGATCAACAAAACTCTACGGATAACTTCAAAATTTAATTTTTATACACCTATTTGTTGTAATATTTCATTATCAGGGATTTTTCAAGATATGGCTACATATCGATGGCATATGGAACAGATCCACTCAATTGGGCAACTGTATCAAAATGGGGTTTTTATGTCCTTTTCTGAACTTCAAGAAACATTTGGCCCTTCCAGGAATGAATTTTTTAAATATTTACAGATCCGTAGTTTTTTGGAAAAAAAAAACCTGTTATATAGCGATGCCATGGAGACTATCGATATTTTAGAGAGTTGTAGGAAGAATAACCGTATTGGCACAATCTATCAATTAATGGTTAACAGGCTGCATGATGATCATGACCAACAAGCCCAGAAATGGCAAAGAAAATTGTGTATAGAAGGGATAGACTTGGTAAGGGCTTTTGAGATGAGTAATAAAACACTAATTAATAGCTCTCTTAAAAGCCAACATTATATGTCTACTCTAGATCTCTACTACACACCTGCTAAGTTGGCCAAATGGAAAGCCACGAAAGGTATCAATTGTAGTCGCTGTGGAACCTTAGCAGCGGACTCATGTCATATGTTTTACAGTTGCCTTAAATTGGTGGTATATATAGATAGGATTGAAAAGTTTCTGACTAACTTGCTCAATGTCAACATCAAGCTTTGTCCTTCTGTGATTATTTTTGGTATTTATTTTCCATCTGAGAGTTTATCTGTTGATCAAGAATACTTTCTCTTCATTGGAATGTCTGTATATCGTTTTTGTATTACTTCTAGATGGCTGGACATAGATCCACCAACATTTGAACAATGGTTGGGAAAGTTGCTAAATGTTTATAGAATGGACAAAGCAGTTTATAAATTGAAGGGACAGAAAAAGAAGATTTTTGCTCGGAAGATATGGTCCCCTATTGACAATTGGATCTAATTTAATAACGACTGTATTTGCAAAGATATATTTTATATGTTATATGCTCTTTCCTTTTTTTTCATTAAGCCAGTAATGTATTAGCAACTATGTGAATGACTGCCATTGATTAGATGCTGTTTCGTCCTTGTATGTTTTATGCCTCTGCCACAGAAAAAAAAAAAAAAAATGAAGTTCAAAACTTTCCCTACTGTTGTTTTGACTGGAATGTGAATAGTACATTTTTCTCCTCTGAAGTCTAACAATTTCTTTACTCTTTACTGGCCCTTGGATAGGTGAAGTATTAGTAAATGTACCCTTTCCAAAGTACAACGCTTTCTCTACTGTTGAACTGACTGGTGTAGAAAGATTAAATCTAAACCCTCTGAAGTCCAATACTTTCTCTACTGTTGCATAAAATTGAGGGGAAATGGTATATTATATTTTTTAGACTAATAGTTTTCATAACATTGGTTAAATATATTGTATAGCTATAATCTTTTTTTTTAATTTTTACATTTATTGTAATGTTTATAGTATTTTTTGGTAAATGTGTTCTTTGGGGTTTTAAACCTGTAATATTTTATTTATTGACCCAAAAAATGTATACTTTTCTTGTTATTAAATTCTTTATATTTGTTAAGGTTTTCTTGTGGAAGCATTCGTATATATTATATATATCGTGAGTAGAAGAAAAAATGGTGGAATGATTACGCAAATATAAAGAGAATGTTAAAGTGAAAAAACGACAGACATTTGAGAGGTGTAAACGCAACTACGCGGAAGGACGAATACTAACCTTTGCAAGGAAATATGATATTTACACAAAGTAGATGCTCCAGGAAGTCTCAGAGAGATAACAAGACTTGGTCTCTACTGGATCCAAGTCAGATGTCCGCATAGGGGAAAGTGATGATGGTGATAACCAAACCCGACGAGCCATAAACTTGGGTTTTCACAACAAATGCAGTTTGCTGAGAAAAGCCAAAAAAACGATAAAGGACTGACCCCCCCTAGGAAGAGGAAGAGGAAGGATAAAAAGGTAAAGATGCCAACAAAAGCATAGAAGTAGAAGAGGGGGCAGTAGGAACACCACAGAACGAGCGTGCAGCCTGCCAGAAGAGGAGGATGAGAAGAAAGATTAAGAGTCCTTAATTTATCCCAAAGAAGTCTAACCAAAAATGAGAGCTCGCATTTGGAACTCAGACTTTCCTTCTGTCCAAGCACAGGATATAATTATGCGCAATTGGGGATTCATCTCTATTTATGTGAGAGAAAATTAAAATTGAGCAAATTGCATAAACTATCTGAGACTAAACCAAGCATTATTTCCAAACAAGCGACCACACGTGATTTTCAAATTGGGGAGATAGAGAGACTGTTTGCTTTGGAAAAATCTAATCGTGAAAGCGAAGCAGTTGAATTAAATGTTGAATTATAGCAATTGATGGAAACATTGGGGATTGAAATGAGAACAGCCAGTGGCGGTAGTTTCCAATTGAAATCTGGTGCTATACCGGGGAAACTCTTTTTGCCAACTTCTCAGCCCTTACCTGTTGGTCTTGCCACTCCTGGGAACTACTGCAGCGTCGCCGAAGGACCGGCCAAGCTACCCGGAAGAACCGCCACCCACGTTGCACCGGGAGTTCGGAACTTCACTACCCAGGGTGCATTGGGGCTGCGCATTAGCCTGACGCCATAGCTAAGTGCCCAGAGGCTCTTAAAAGAACTGGGCGCCTCCAGCGGTGCGGGAAACTCTTTTTGACAACTTCTCAGCCCTTACCTGTTGGTCTGCCACTACTGGGAACTGCTGCAGCGTCGCCGCAGGACCGTCCACGCTACCAGGACGAACTGCCACCCACTTTGCACAGGGAGTTCGGAACTTCACTTCCCAGGGTGCATTGGGGTCGCGCATTAGCCTGACGCCATAGCTAAGTGCCCAGAGGCGCTTAAAAGAACTAGGTGCCTCCCACGGCACGGGAAACTCTTTTTGCCAACTTCTCAGCCCTTACCTGTTGGTCTTGCCACTGCTGGGAACTGCTGCAGCGTCGCCGCAGGACCTGCCACACTACCCAGAAGAACCGCCACCCACGTTGCACCAGGAGTTCGGAACTTCACTTCCCAGGGTGCATTGGGGCTGCGCATTAGCCTGGTGCCATAGCTAAGCGCCCGGAGGTGCTTAAAAGAACTGGGCGCCTCCCGCAGCGCGGGAAACTCTTTTTGCCAACTTCTCAGCCCTTACCTGTTGGTCTTGCCACTGCTGGGAGCTGCTGCAGCGTCGTCGCAGGACCGGCCGCGCTACCCAAAAGAACTGCCACCCACGTTGCACCGGGAGTTCAGAACTTCACTTCCCAGGGTGCATTTAGGCCGCGCATTAGCCTGATGCCATAGCTAAGCGCCCGGAGGCACTTAAAAGAACTGGGCGCCTCCTGCAGCACAGGACGCGCGCCGACGTGCCCGGGCAAAGCCCGGGCCAAGGGCGGACCTGTCCTAGCCCGTCACAGGCTGGAAGAGGCTGGGCTGGGCCCCGTCTCTTTACTTTCCCATCTGATTATGGACTTTGAGACTTCAACCAAGTAAGGATACTGGTACGGGCAAAAGCTCCCCTTAACAGTTAAAATAACGCTAATAAATAGCTGTGTAGAAGAGGAGTTATCTATTTATTAATGATAGGAAAAAGAAAGCTAAACAAATCCAACAATGTATTACAATCTGATAAAAGGGAAATGAATAATATGTTGTTAATGAAATACCTGACGGGCGCTGTAGGCGCCATTGAAAAACAAATATCCAGTGTCGAGGATGCTTTGACCAAAGATAGGGCAGCATTGTCCGCAGGAGATTCTAATAAAACTAATGGTAACCTAGGAATTGAGGGAGAACAGATCATTAGCATTACCCCAAAACAGTTAACTAATGGCTGCATTACTAGAGAAGGGGATGAGATCTTATCTGATGATCAAGATGTCGCCATATTGCCTCCACCTAAGCGAACCTGCACGAAGGGAAAAAAGTGTTGTCAATAAGTTTACCGCCCCTGATACACACAATCTCTGAGACATTAGTCATTAAAATACCCCCTGCAATTAAGGTCCATAGCAAGCGTAAGCGGGCAATCCAGGTGAAAAACAATGCTAAAATTCAAACTAGCAACCGGCCCCCTGACTCTAAGTCTCTCATGGTGGAGCTGGTCTCTACTATTCAGACACTTACTGGTCCACTAGAGAAAATATTTGCATTGTTAGAAGAAGGACAGCTTACTATTCATAACAAATTAAATAAACTAATCTCTAAATCATCGAATGAGAATGTAGAATGGCCTAGTAGAGACCCGCCTGGTACTCAGAGAAAGGAAGTCCAGAGTCCCAGTAAGTCTGTTAAAAATGCCAGAGAAAGTATTATAACAAGGGATAATAATAATTGTGATGAAAATGAGGGAGCAGGAGGTGTGGACAAACTAAATAAAGGAAGAGCATCTATTAAAAATGCGGGCTGCGTCCTGGCCCCATTCCTTTTCTCTATATATACGAACGCTTTGGAGGAGGAGGTGGAGGCGGGGTAGTGGACTCACCAAGATATGGCAACAAGCAGGCCGCCACCCTTCTCTATGCGGATGACGCAATGCTAATGGCCAGAACAAAAATAAGTGCCCAGACGGCTCTTTCTAAATATATTGAGTTTATGTATGAGAAGGGCTTAAAATTAAATGCCAAGAAATCATTTGTGATGATGTGTGGGAAAGGGCGGGCCAAATGCAAATCTATCCGGTTGGGCAAGGTTACTATAGAGCACACTAAAACATTTTCTTATTTGGGGGTGCTTCTGGATGGGGCAGGCTCTTGGGGCCCTGCGGTCAGGAGCAGGACCCTACTGTTTAAACGCTCAATCGCAGCTCTAGTGAACTTTGCTCAAAAACTAGGTTCAAGGCCACAGGGGAGAGTCTATATGCCGCTAAATGAAGAAGTATAGCATTATACAGGTCGGGCATTTGGGGTTTTCAGAATGTAGCGTCAATCCAAATAGCAGAAAATTGCTTTTTAAGATATATTTTAGCGTTACCTCAGGGTTCTTCAGTTTTTAATTGCAATGCAGATTTAGGAATGGAATTTATTACTGACCTCATAAAACTACAACCTATACTCCTCTGGCACAGAGTGTGGTCTGTAGACGCGCTTGGTTTCAACCATAAAATTTTAAAGGATGTAATGGCACTAGATAACGCCAGATAGATCCCCTGGCTAGCCTATGTGAGAAAACATTAACTGACCTCCATAGACCCGAATTGTATAACAACCCTGATCTAATCTGCATGACATCAAGGAAGGAATTGAAAACCATATGTATGAACCATTTCGAACTTATCAGATCAACGGGCGAAATTATCAAAACATCTGTGACCAAACACCAAATGACCTTGGCTTGTAATACTATTCAACCCTATCTACGCCATTGCATAAAGGGTTTTGATAGATTTATTCTGACTAGGTTCAGATTCGAAATGTTCCATGGCCTGGTAACATTTCCAGCCAAAAACGATTGGTCAAAAAATCTGGAGTTTTGTCCGTGTGATAATGTATCACTGCAGTCCACCTTCCACATGGTTTTATTTTGTAAATATTATGAGAACGAACGTAAAAGGTGGATTAAGCAATTCTTGAAGCAGGGCGCTTGGCGACAATGCCAACCAGCGTATCTATTCCTACAACAACTGGAAAACGAAGTCTGTATAGCAATTATGTCTGTTTTTTTAAAAAATTATCCTGAGGAAACAACATTTTTTATCCATTTGTCTCTAGTAAAGAAAGGTTTTAATCAGTTTGAATCCGTAATGTTAATGTATAATTCTATTTTAATGTATTTTAGGGCACTGTATGAAATTGCTTACAATGATTGTTGCTTTTATGGTTTTATGTTTGCTCTAAAATTGAATAAAGCTTTTCTACTACTACTATACCGACCACTCCCAATTATAATTTAGATGTGTTTCATGATATGGTGTCTAAAGATTTAATAAGATTGGGAAAAAATGGCTGTATGAATATGGATAATCATACAGAGGAACAAAGAAAGGCATTAAAGTCCCTTAAAGAAGACACCTCCATTGTGATTAAGATTAGTGAGGAGGGAGCTAATATGGTTATATTAGACACAAATATTTATGAACAAGAAGTGAGACGACAATTGGCAGATAGAAATTGTTAGGAAGGAATTTATATGGAGGAGTATAAAAAATCTATGAGTTTTTATCAGACTTGCGTGAAAAAATTGATGGCAGAACACATTTTATATCAAGATGAAATAATATCTGAACATCCTAGAATACCCTCATTTTATATCTTACCCAAAGTCCATAAGAGTCTTACTAATCCTAAGGGAAGACCCATTGTTTCTTCAAATGAAAGCTTTTTGGAAAATACTGCCATATACATAGACACCTTCTTATTTCCTTTTGTAAAGACTACCAGCATTTTGTACAGACACTAGGGATTTCTTAACTAAAATACATAATTTGGTTTGGACAGATATTTATTTGATTATTATATTGGAGGTGACTTCACTCTATATGTATATTGTTCATGTGTTTGGCATAAAAGCCTGTGAACACTTTTTAAAAACTAGACCAGAGTGTGTTTTAGAATCTAACAAAATGCTTATTAGCATGATACAGGGTTGTTGTATAGAGAGTATGTATTCATGCACAATGGGGTCTTATATCAACAGAAGGTTGGTACCGCGTTGGGCATTTGCTGTGCCCCAAACCTTGCCTATTTGGTGATGGGCTGGTAGAAGAAGCAGGTAGCCTGGGCGGATGATGACTTTGAACGTGTACACAATATTTTAATTTGGACTAGATATATCCATAACCTGTTTTTATTATGGAATGGAACTAGAGAGTAAGCACATGAGTACATGAAAAAACTAAATAACAATCCTTATAATTTGAACATAAGTTCCAGTGAAATAGCATGTTTGGATCTTGCTTTAAAGATAAGTGATGCCAAAATCCATACATAAGTGCATTGTAAAGACACAGCAGGAAATAGCACATTGCAGTTTAAAAGTCAACACCCAAAAACTTTAAAAGAAAGTATTCCGTACTGGGAATCTCTCAGATTAAAAATAATGTGAATCCAAGGAGAGGAATACAACAAACAATTGGCCCAGATGAAAGGAAGATTCTTAAAAAGAGGATACAGTATGAAAAAAGTAAACATGGCTATGAAGAAATCCAAGCGTTTAATTAGAAATCAGTTACTGTATCCGGATGACAGACCGGAAAAGGAAGAACCTGTAACTCAATTAATCACATGCTTTAATTCCATGTCACAGAAAGTCAGCCAGATGATCAAAAGACATTGGTTTATAGCTAAAGGCGATGTGGTAATAGGAAAAGAGTTACCTAGTGTACCACCCAATAACTTAGAGGAAAGGGAGGACAATAGAAGATGTATTAAATATTAGCAAGCTTTTCAGGGGTCGTCAACAAAAGACATGGAGATCGAAGACAAAGGGATTCTTTAAATGTAGCCATTGTAAGGCATGTAGGATGGTCACAAATACTTTGGAATACACTTACTCAAATGGTCAACAGAAGTGGCTTTTATAATTGCAATACAGATCACTGTATATGTCTTAGTCAGTCCTTGCTCTCTCATGTATGTGGGTGGTACTATCTTTCCCATAAAAAACATATACTAGAACATTAACAACCTATTAGAAATCATGATTTTAGTTATCCTGTGGCAAGACATTTTTATGAGAAACATAACAGTAATCCAGGAAGATTAAATCATTTTGTAGTAGACAGAGTACACCCTAATCCTAGAGGAGGAAATAGTGTGATGAAATTGAGACTTCGGGAATTCAGATACATTCTGGATTTGCATACTAAATTTCCTGGAGGAGTAAATAGGGATGAGGAGATGGAAGTACATGTGGGGTAATTGGTCTTAATCTTCTGTTGCCCTTTGACCATGTGGACTTTCTAAATTAACTTTTGATAGGAACCATGCATTTTTTTTTAACATTGAGACAATGATAATGAAACATACGAACCTGAGACTTTTTTCTATCTGAATTAGTTATCATGAAATCTTCTAGAGGCATTTTTATGTGATGGATTAATTATATTGAGATTTACAAAGTTATTTAATTATAAATGCACTTTGATTTTGTGATATGGCTTAAATAAATGTGTTTACATTAGCGAATTTGCACATTTTAAAATAGTTCTTTCCTTAAATATTTATAGGTATCTTTTGAGCTTACATTGGCTATTAATACTTATATTCTGAGGTTATATCATTTTTTTGTGTACAATTTAGATGTTTATTGCTATTTATTTGCAGTCATTTATTGCTGTATTCATGGTTTTTTGCACATATGATGAGTCCTTAAGATAGTTGGGAACGTTGTTTCATGCGAGAGATACTTTTGATTGGATCTATACCACGTACAGATATTGGTGGCGTGACTATTTTGATAAGTGAATGTATATAGGACCTGCCTTTCTGACATTGCTGTCATTAGAGATGTGAAAATGTGGGCACTAGCCCGATATTGACAAATTGACTCCATAGGCTGCAAATATGTACTAGTGTGTTTTTATTATAAAATTACTTATCCCAAAGAGAACAAAAAAAAGAACAAAATGAAGAAAATAGTATAAGTAAACAATTTATTGATTTGTACTATAGTATGAAATTGTTGTTTGCCATGGTTTGAAATACGGATTCCTCTATGAAAAAATGAAAAATAGAAAAATAGAGTGGAAGTAACGGGAAAAAAGCAAATAAGTTTGATGGAAGTATGTTTTCCTTGTTTATGGTCAATGTATTTTTAAAACTTTCACTGGGCTGTGGGCCTTGCACTTTGAAAAATGCTGAAGATCAGTAAATCGTGTCAGTGTAGGACTGCTGTTAATAATTATTACGAATTGACACATTGTTTGGAGTGCCCACATTTTTGTCTCATGTACAAGAAGGAATCGGAATATGTACATTTTTTTTTACAGAGTTTGAAATAGGGCGAACTTGACCCTAATCGGGTATCAGAGCGCTTTACATAGCACCAGTTGCATTACATGAGGACACATTCATTTTTTGTTAGGCACAGGGAGATTAAGTGATTTGCCCAGAATTACAGGATGTTCAGCGTCATTGATACTCGAACCCAGTTCCCCAGATTCAAGGTTGACCGCCCTAGCCATTAGGCCAACTAATCTCCCCATATATATAAGGTAAAATAAATATTTTATTAATTGTAATACATTATACATGTGTAAATATATATATATATATTACCTACTGGCTATCGCCAGTAGGTATATATAGTTAGGATTAATTCCCTATGGGATTTCTGAAAATTCTATGTCTAATAACTTTGGCGTTTGTGGACGGAATCGGCTGAGATTTTCAGGAAAATGGCACATTTTGTTTCTGAGCAGCCCCTGAAAATTTGGTGGGGTTTCGTCAAGGGGGGGCTGAGAAAAAAGGGGGGTCCCAAAACGCGTTTTTTGCATTGAGTTTTCCATAGGGCGGTTGGACTCACTTTTAGCTCGAACGGCTGAATGGATTTGCACGAAACTTGGCAAAATTGTAGGGACTGTTAGCCCGATGTGCCTTTGCTAGGTCTCAATATATGTGCTTCAGTGGATTTTGAGAAATTAACGTTCAAATCAAGATATATATCTGTAACAGCGCTCTGGGCAGCGATCCGGTCCGCTTACTTTTCGCGAAACGGAACTTTGCGCGCAGAAAGCTGATTGGCTCTCCGGTGTCTGTCAACATTCTAAACAGTCCGGAGCGGCCGCCATCTTGTCTCTCGGTAGGATCGAGAGAGAAGAAGAGGTGAAAAACGAAAGGGGAATTTAATGAAAGGGGGCAAGGTATCCCCCTCTTGACCCCCTAGGAATGTTGTTGGGGTTATTAAAGGGTCCCGTGGGGAAAATAAAAAAAAAATGATTTTTCACGGTAGAAGCGCGGCCGCGAACTGGTAGCGAAACGGGAATTCGCCATTTTGTGCTTCGTTAATTAAATTACTAGTTATAAGTGGGTGCGGGAGACGTATCCTAATCCCCTATGTTTCCTGAGGGTGGCTGAGGAGGCTGATATATGTTGATACATCTCTTCCAGCGGCTGTGCGTGAGCTTTTTTTTTTTTTTGCTGCGTGACAGTCCGGAGCGGCCGCCATCTTGTCTCTCGGTAGGATCGAGAGAGAAGAAAAGGTGAAAAACTAAGGGGGAATTTAATGAAAGGGGGCAAGGTATCCCCCTCTTGACCCCCTAGGAATGTTGTTGGGGTTATTAAAGGGTCCCGTGGGGAAAATAAAAAAAAAATGATTTTTCACGGTAGAAGCGCTTCACGGGCCGCGAACTGGGCCGCAAACTGGTAGCGAAACGGGAATTCGCCATTTTGTGCTTCGTTAATTAAAGTACTAGGTATAAGGGGGTGCGGGAGACGTATCCTAATCCCCTATGTTTCCTGAGGGTGGCTGAGGAGGCTGATATATGTTGATACATCTCTTCCAGCGGCTGTGCGTGAGCTTTTTTTTATTTTGCTGCGTGACAGTGCGGATGTAGTTTATGGCCCCAGCTGTAGAGAATTCAGACATGCCAATCCTCCTGATTCAGGCGTGTGACTACTGATTTCAGTGCTAGTCTCCCGCCTCCCGATTTCTGCAAGCAAAAACCCGGGGGCATATTACCAACAACTAGCGATAATTTTTGTCTCTAACTTGTTTAGAGACAAAAATTATCGCCGTACATCGGCGATTTTTATCGCAGATAAACCTTGCTATTATCGCAGAAAAGTCAGCGATATTCATGCATTACCGAGCAAATGCTCTTAGCCATGTTATCCACCTCCCATTGGATAACATGGCTAAGAACTGCTCAGGGCAGGTGTTAGATTTTGGAGATATTCGCGCTTAGCGTGAATATCTCCAAAAGTTGGTAATAGGAGATAGCGATGTTAGGGACTGTTTCCAGTCGCTAACATCTTGGCACGCCACTTTGCATGTCATTAGTGATAAGTATCACTGACATGCAAAACGGGGCCCAAGATGGTCGCTATCTCCTTTTAGCTGTCACTAACTGGTGTTAGCGACAGCTTGGTAATAGGGAGATAATTTTATCTCCGCTTTCAAGGCTTTTAAAGCCAAAAAAGCGGAGATAAACCCCCTTGATAATATGCCCACGATTCCTTGGGGGTTTCAGCTGACAGGGCTTGGTATTGTGTTACATGGTAATTTTTCCAGGAAACGTCAGAGGGTCGATGCAGGGGTTCTAGAAGAGGTGATAAACCATTTAAGCCTCATGAACAAGCGCATGGTCTTTTAAAGATTTGTGAAGTACTCGGAGCGGCGGTGTGTGTGTTTCCTCTTTCAGGAGCGGGCGGGGGGGCACTGCCAGCAACTTGCTAGGTCAGGTAGTGTTCAACACGTGCATCACCCTTTCTCTGCTTGCTATTGCGCTCCATGCTTCGGAAAGGTAAGAAAAAGAACGTGCATTTGAGTTTGAAATGTCCGATCCTGCAGCAGCACACTTCCAAAGCCCACACATGACAATAACCCGATTCAAGGCCCCAAACAAGCATTGAAAATGCAATAGATCTCGCCCTCGTTTAAGTTAAAGCCATTCTGTTTGTAATGAGGTGGCTTTTTAGCTTTGCTTTTATTAGTGTTTTTTCAACTTTCATGTAAATAACATGCATCTGTATGCATATAAGTATATGCATGCATGCATTTATGTTTGTATTTATATAGATATACAGATGATATATGTTTATATATGTATGTATATATATATATTCACTGAAAAAACCATAGGCTATAGACCATATATAGTTAGGAATTAGCATTTACAAAACCTTGAAAATTCACTGAAAAAACCATAGGTTATAGACCATATATAGTTAGGAATTAGCATTTACAAAACCTTGAAAATTCACTGAAAAAACCATAGGTTATAGACCATATATAGTTAGGAATTCGCATTTACAAAACCTTATTTTACTCACACAAAACCATTGAAATTCCATATATAGTTAGTTGCACTAACTATATATCGCGCACCCGCAATCCACTGCTGATGATGTCACATATTACATCATTCATGACATGGTCAGTGACATCACTGATGACATCACTGATGACATCTCAAATGACATCACTGATGACATCACTGATGACAACATCCAGTGACTGTATGTTTCTGTAAAGTTAAAATATGTCTTACATATTGAAGAATGAGTGGATGTATAAGTGTCTGGATGAAGGATTTAGTAGGTGCATGACTGACTGTATGAGTGAGTGATTAAATGTGTCTCACTGAGTGCATGGGTTAGTGACTAAACTGTCTTAATTTGTGCATCATTATGTCTGTTGTTCTGTAAACTGTTGCATGTGTTGATAAGTAGCTATATGAGTAACTATATGGGTTATTGATTGGTTGCCCAAGTATTTGTACGGGAGACTGAGTGTTTGTTTGGGTGGCTGGGAGGTGTATGACTCTGTGCATAGATGTGTGAGCAGTTGATTCACTAGATGTATGGTTTCAAAAGTGCATGTGGAAACAGCTGTATGGGCGGTTGACTGTGTGCATGAGTGTATTGGTGAGTGAATGGATATCTCAGTGCTACATGTCAAAGTAAGTACATTAGTAAAACGCAGTACATGTGAGAGTTGACATATATAAATAACTGTGCATAAGAGCCAGTGAATGTGTGAGTGGCTGTATGGATCATTGTGAACTTGTATCAGGGATTGTATAAGAGAGTAAATATGTGTTAGTATATGTTTGAACAAGTAAAGTTTGTATAACTGTATAGTTGAGGAAATGGAGGTGTGATTGATTCTTTGCATGACTGACTAGGTGTGTGAGTAACTCCATGGATGAGTGACAGTCTGTGAGTGTCTGTTTACACTGATTGTATCTAAGGTTATATTAGAGTCTGAAGAGGTTCATCGTATTATCACATGAATGATATCATCAGTGATGTGATCAGTAATGTCAAATGAGATGTCATCAGTGATGTCATCAGTGATGTCATTTGAGATGTCATCAGTGATGTCATTTGAGATGTCATCAGTGATGTCATCAGTGATGTCACTGACCATGTCATGAATGATGTAATATGTGACATCATCAGCAGTGGATTGCGGGTGCGCGATATATAGTTAGTGCAACTAACTATATATGGAATTTCAATGGTTTTGTGTGAGTAAAATAAGGTTTTGTAAATGCGAATTCCTAACTATATATGGTCTATAACCTATGGTTTTTTCAGTGAATATATATATACATGAAACAAACAACCACCTCCCATAGAAGCTCTATGAAAGAAGGCACGGACTCGAGGTGGTTCCGGATTCGGCATCTCTTTATTTATTCAGGTCGCCCTCAATCCCAAGCACAAGGAGAGACACGTTTCAGGCTTCAAGAGGCCTTTGTCAATATAGTTAGGCTCTAAATTGTACCTGTATTAAATAGCCCTTCCCACCGGACTGATGAATAAACATAAACAACATACTATGAAGTACGTGATCAACTCACAGATGCAGTACAGCATGTATACACTGTCACCAGCTAAAGAATCGGCATAAATGCAGGTGAGGCATAACTTCATAAATATCACTCGCAGTGCATGTATTTAGTTTAAAATATCGAAAATGTTGCCCACATGGATAATTATACATGTGAATCACAGTGGGATAAATGTGGGTGTTATTTAGAAAAAATGCAGTGAAACTCGTAATCCTGTGTTGCCTAGATAAAAATGAATAACACATAATTAAAAAATGCCACTGCTGTCAAACGTTAATGTCCATATATATATATATATATATATATTTTATACAAACACATATATATGTGTTTATCTTTTTCTATAAGTAAATATTTATAGTTATATATCATATTAAATATTAATGGAATGTATTTATTTGCATTACATTCATTTTAAATATTAAAATATTTAACATTTACTACTTTAAACTCTATATTTAAAAAAATTATATTTTTCTATATTTTTGGATGACACTAGTGTTAACAATATTGTTTGGCGATATTTTGGTATTTACCATTATAAGTATAGGAGCACAATATTGCGGTAAACTATATTTTTGATACAGTATTTTTATAAACAATATGGTTTACCATGATATTTTGTCAGTGATATAAAAGTGTTCCACATTGTTCTGTTAGTGGAACTTCACACTGCATGCTCAGCCACGCCAAGAACCCGCCTCTATTTGTATTTAATCAATAAGTGATTTGTAACTAGGCTACAGACCTGAGGGATCAGCATCATATCTGAGTATAAATATCTCCTTAATGTTTTAACTTTGGGAATGACTACACAGACCCTAATATCGGGTCAAGAATTACTGTCCTCTCATAATGAGGGCATTAGTGTTCAGGCCGATTGATTTTCAGTAGAAGGATACGTTCTTTATTCAGCAAAAAAACTGATCTTGGTTTGAGCACAATTTAATTGCAACCAGCTTGGTACTATCCATTCCTGGTGGCTATTAGCATTTCTTACAATTCTTTATACGTATTTGATTCTGAAATTACTTGAATGTGGACCTCTTTATCACGGGCATTTGATAGCATCCCAACATTGAATTTGCGTAATGCCTCAAGCGGTGTAGTCAGGCATATGGCAAAGAGTGGAACCATGCATGCACTTATGGGTAGGCTGATAATTGATCTGTAGTTATTAGCTATGGATGCATCCAATTGTTAAAAAACAAAGAAAATGTTGTTTTATATAGCACAAACCAGACCCAAGGATATCAGACATCAGAGTGCTTTACATGAGCACCAGTTTCCTTACAGTTGTAGACATTCATTTTTGTTAGATAGAGGGAGATTATGTGATTTGCCCAGAATCACGGGATGTTGAGTGTTGCTGCTGAGACTCGAACAGGATTCCCAAGCTTTGAGGTTGACTGCTCTTGTCATAAGGCTACATCCTCTCTGGGTTGTTTCAACTAGGGGTTATCATCCATCTTCTAAAATCAAAAGCAATGTATTCTGAGGAGGATTTATTTATCAAGCTATAGAAAAGTGGGGCAAAAATGTCTGAATGTTTCTTCAGCAAGCGGAGTGGTACAGGATCCAAAGAGTAATTCCTAGGCTTGATTTTGAATATTACTCTTAGAACTGACTCTAGCGTGTTTGACGTCAGAGAAAAGGAAACATGCGCTTGTCAGAACCCATTTTAGAGGGCTCTGGGCAAACAGCAGCTATAGGGCAAAACAGTGTGGATTCATTTATTTACTCCTGATGTCCTGTGCCCAACCTACTATGAACTCTGAGTAACTGGGCCATGTACTACTGTGGTGTTGTTCCTATAAAACCTATATGGAATCTGCGCATTTAGACAACATAGATTGTGAGATTGGTGTCCAGACTGATTCCAGACACCCCCATTTGGTATGTTCACCTGTATACCAGCTAGCTCACAGTGCCACTGTAAACTCCTCTTAATAAGGAGAGAATAGATCTTGGTAACTATCGAACATGACAACCCTGTCCCATCAGGGATTGTGGAAACAGTGCATTACTTTTTGTTCAGTCACTCATGCTCACTTTATCTCAGAGAGATACACAGAATAAATGGTGGGGATGTTTTCAATAATCATTTATTCAACCAGAGTCATTCTAGTGTAAAATAGGTGTGCTGAAACATCCATAAGACAGAAACATATATAAATGATTATAAGCACCAATAGAGTAAAAGAATTGTAGATTCCTACCATAGTGCTAAAACAGTGAATACAGGCAAGTATAAAAATACATGACAGCAATAAATGCATACTCCTACGATGCACGCTAACAAGATGTACCTACATGTACCTAGCATGTACGTAGATGAAGAGCCAAGAATCCTCCTAGGCTGAAGCCAACCACATTACCTGAAGTGGGAGACTGTGGGACCCCGTCTTGGTCTCAAGAACGACACCCCAAGAGGGATGTCAGACTACTACGAGCGGGAGTAGCTGCATGCAGGAACCTCAGCGTCTTGCATCAGTGTGTCATCATGTATGTCTTTCTCCTCTGTCTGCGTCAGCAAAGATATGGTGTATATATACCCAAAATGTACCCTCAGGAATTCTACCTTTCCGTCTCTTGTTGGCCGATGATGACAAAAGAAGTGACCCTTATAGACAGGTATTATGCAGAATGTGGTAATCCTCTTGTGATTCTGAGAATCCTAATGCCTAAATAATGAGGCTAGTTTTCTGAGAAAACCACACAACATTTTATGCTGCGCTTAACTAGGTAAAAGGACAAAAGCAAAAACCTGCTATGTAGTGTAATGGTATGGTAAATGAATGTGAGAGGTTAGGAAGATACTCAGGCCTATATTGGAGAACCCTATGAAACTTAACACTACCACTTCAGCACTTAACTCTCAGTGGTAGTGAGGTTCAAGCAGTTCGAGGCTTCTCAGAGGAGGTGAGTCTCAGGTGTAAACAAACTGACAACCCAAAAAGACACTCAGCAACCCTAATAAATTAGTGTACAGCTTGATGGAAAAGTAATATTTATATTTGATCACAAAGTGAAATTCAACACTGTACTTTAGCATTATTAGGATTCCTTGAGTACCACTTTCCTAAAGACTTCAGCTATTTCTTATACATGTGAGGCAACAATCAGGATAGGCCCTGTTAGTAAGTACACGTAGAAATGTTATGATGATTTTATGATGACTTATTAAATGTCAAAGTGTCTCAGTACTTCAGTGCTTTATTTTAGTCAGAGCAAGATCCTCAAGAAGCTTGGTGGCCCAGGCCCATTAGTCTTATCCAAGGGGCATGTCAGCAGCCTGGTAAAGAGCAGAATGCGAGAAGATGCCACGCAATGACCAGAGCTGCAATTGTGGAACTACAGAACCAGGTTCGCATCTCAGCATTGGCTCAAAATCCTGTGATTCTGGGCCAATCATCAAATGTACTGGTGCAGAAAAACCCAAAATTAATGTGTCCCTTTGCAATGTTGGAGCTCCAATACCTTTGGGTCATGCTCGGACCATTTGAAAATGCAAAAAGAAAGTCCAGTGGCGGGTCTGGGTGCTTCTGGGTCCAGGTAATTGGATTGATGCTCTGCTTCAATGGGTCACAACACAATACGCTTTACTTTTACATGCTGCTCCAGGGGGATGGCACTCCCACTTCACCACAGCTCCACTTTAGTAGAGGAGTTGTGTATAGCGCACACAGGACGTTGGCCTCTCTGTGCCACAAAACTGTATGGGTTTTACAGGAGTCGCAAACAGCAGCACTTGAGCAGATGACCCGATCCTTGCAAAAGTCCTCAATATTCATCAGGACCCCCACTTGACATACAGGGATTTTGAACAGCAGCACTTGGGTGGGCAGCCCGATTGGTGCAACTGTGATCAATATTTATCATGGCCTCCACACCTGGTATAAATGTATCTTGAGCAGCGGCAACTGTGTGGAAAAGCTGATTGGTGCAATAATCATCTATGTTGACCCAAAATCTCACACTCTGTTTCAGGGGTCAACTTGGCTAGATCCCCACTGGACCTCGGTCTCTCCAGGCACTCTCCTCCACCTCATCACAGCGCACAAGAGAGCCTGACTCTCTATCCAGTTTGTATGTGTTCCACAAGCTCTCAGGAATGCAGGCAATCCACAAATCTTTCTAGGATGGCTCTTTTGCCTCCACATGCCTTTCACAGCCCTCGGTTTCTAATATGGAACCCACAGGCATTTCTTTATTGTAATACACAAAGACACATATTTATCACAGCATGCACATGCAACCACATGTGTGCTGCACAGCACGGAATACTAGCATGATGTAGATTAAGGGCGAGTCAGATACACAACAGCAGAACTTTACAAAGGGGGCCAGTAGGCCTTACTTTAGTGACACAGGTAAAAATCCCTGTTCAATCTACTCACCACTATCACAAAAACAGTATGCTGCAACTACAACACTTATGCTACCTAACTTTAGGTCCGGGCAGTATCCCTTTGCCACTACTAGGGAAATGCTTTGTATGCCCTGCCACAGTCTTAGGAACAGGTCTGTGACATGACGCATGCACATAATCTGTATTTTCCTATAATGAAAACCGGTGTCAACAATCTAGACACTCTACAGCTCAGTCACTCAGTGCAGGGGTTGTCTCCAAATACATTTAAAGTTCAACATGTAGAAAAAGTATTCCATAAAGGATAACCAATCAGAAAGTAAGACATGTTGCATTTTTGTGTTTTAGAAATGGCGAGGCTGATTGCCTGGTGCTCACTTCTTAAACATGTATTTATCCTTCTGACAGGTGTAGATGAAATGTATCTCCTAGAATACTTGCAAGGAACACTAATTATCTCTAAACCAAATATTTCTAGGCCTGTATGAAATTTGCATATTTAATTTGTGAAAAGGATGTGAAATTCCCAATAAACAGCACAAAACTAAATGAAATGCCTTTGTGGCATTTTGCACACTTTTTGACACATAAATCCATCCTCGTATCCATTTTGGCCATGAGGACGCATTTCATGCTAAAAAAAATTGTGCAAAATTACTAGTGACACAAACAACAGCTGGTCGCATTCTGTTAGTTTGTGATGTTCCCATGCCTCTTCAAGAGGGTTTTTATCCAAACAACATCTCAATTACCTTAATGGTGTAAATTTAATCTCAGGCTTCTCACGTGAGAGGCATAAAATGAAATGCTAGAAATTTTCAAAGGTTACACAAGCATGAATGAAATTCTGCTGTGGCCTAAATATTTCCTGTTTTGAGCTGTAGTAATTATTTAGTTATGGTACATTTTCATTCTATTGTGATCCTTGTCAGCATGGAGTAGATGTTTTATTGCTATTACTTTCTGTACAACTAGTGCATGACAAATTCTTTTTTTTTTTTTTTTTTTTTTTATTTGCATCAAAAGGGACAAGCACACAACAGCAAAGAAAAAATTAAAAGAAACATTTCATACAAACGTCAGAAGTAATTAATACATAAAATTATTTTCAGCAAGGCAATATATAAATCCAACGATGTTTAAGTACATTTAATATCAAAAGAAAAATAAACGAATATCATGACATAAACACTCCCCAAATCCTTTCCACTTTCGCTTTTGTTTGAATACCTCTTGTTGTTGCTAAGGCCCGTTCCATAATATATATTTCCTTTACAAGACTCCACCATTCCTGAACCGTCGGGTGGATTATGTTGGATCCAGACCCGAGCTATTATCAGTCTAGCGCATGAAATTAAAATAATCAACAGATCACACACAGAGCTATGCGCTCTAGAGGTGCCTACAAGCATGTCGACAGATGTCAGTACTATTGGACATGACAGTTTTGTAGACACAACTTTAGTTATACCATTCCAAAAGTCACTCAATTGCGGACACGTGAAAAACATGAGGGTAATATCAGCTGATCTTGTGTTGCATTTGGGGCACTTCGTATGGTCGCTAGTGCTATTATTGTTAGCCCATTTTAAAATCCTATCTGGCATGTAGTAAAGTTGACAAATAGTTTTAAATAATTGCAGCTTTAAACTAGAGGAATGAACAGAACGATTTAAACTATCTAAGGAAGAAGTAATCAAGTTAGGAGTCACATCAGTACCCAGCTTCCTTCTACATTTCTCAGATAATTTTGTAGAGTCATCATTTCTAAAACCAGAGAAAATTTTATATCCCATACTAATCCATGCTTTATCAGTGTCTTTATAAATACAATTCCATAAATCCGAGTCCAAAATTTTAGTCAGTCCTAATTTCCGCACCAGATAATCTCTAATTTGATAATATTTAAATCGAGCTCCATCTGTGAGATTATAACATACCTTCAACCTTTCAAATGTAAAAAACCCCTGATGATCATATAAGTCTCCCAATTTTTTATACCGGACTCTGACAGCACTAAACCAGCTGTATCATGAAAAATTCTTGGTAGACCCGGATTAAGCCACAAAGGGGTACTAACATGGAAGAGGGAGGTTTTACACTTAACAAGGATAGAGCGCCATATACTAACAGTATCTCGTACCGTCTTGAATTTCACACGTTTAAAATAATTGGGGTCGTTTAGTCTGTAAAGAAACATATTTACATCCTCACCCAACGTAAATTTGTGGAAATACAAACATTTCTCAGGAATGATCAGACTTCAAAATCGAGTCAAAAAGGCAGACCAATAATAAAATCTTATGTCAGGTAAAGACAATCCTCCTTGATTAAATGGGGGTTTAAGCAATGAAACAGCTCGTCGAGCTTTCTTATACCCCCAAATAAAACTGCTAATAATACCGTCTAATCTATTGAAATAAGAGTTATTGATCCGTAAGGGGATGGATCGAAAAAGATATAAATATTTTGGCAGTATCTTCATTTTGACCAGATTTATTTGGCCAATATTATTTAACGGTAGCTTGTGCCATTTCTTAAATAAAACAGCAGTTTCTTTTAGTAACGACTCATAATTTAGAGCAAGTATAGAGTTGATATTCGAGGAGATTTTAACCCCCAAATAGGCAGCTACATCGAAAACCCCTGTCACTGGCCTTGGTGACTTATAATTCAAAACAATTTGGGTCTTGCCAGTGTTAAGCCTGTATCCCGACACCAAACCTGAATTCCCTTGCCTCTGTTATTATGCCCTTCAATGGTTCAGACACATTAGTGGAGTAGACCGTGACATCGTCAGCGTAGACAGTAATTTTAAGAGAGTCTACGCCATTTACAAATGGAGAAATCTGATCTTGCATGACAAATTCAACAATAGGATTATAGAGCACTGACAATTTTAGGCATAAATAATGTCTATTGCACTCTTTTATTGAGTATTATGCTGATGTTTTTTCTGGCCTAATTCAAATGTTAGTGTGGTTTTCAGATAGTGGATTAAGATAATTTTTTGACATTTTGGTTTTGAAAACATTTTTTAACTGAATATCATTACTACTTTGAAATAGGAATAAGATACTGACAGTGATCTTTTTCAGAGATTGAGATGTCATCAGTGATGTCACTAACCTTGTCATGAGTGATACTCTGTGAGGTCATAAGCAGTGAATTGCGGGGGTGTGACTTATAGTTAGCCTAACTAACTATAACTGCTGAATTTCTATGTTTTTGCATGAGTGAAATGTCAGCCTAACTTTAACGTCCCTGTAACCTTTGTTTTTTTCAGTGGAATTGTTTTTTATATATAAATATATATATGTTCAATGAAAAAACCATAGGTTTTAGCCCATATATAGTTAGGGATTAGCATTTACAAAACCTTATTTTACTCGCATAAAACCATTGAAATTCGCATATATAGTTAGATGCGCTAACTATATATCGCGCACCCGCAATCCACTGCTGATGATGTCACATATTACATCATTCATGACATGCTCAGTGACATCACTGATGACATCACTGATGACATCTCAAATGACATCACTGATGACATCACTGATGACATCTCAAATGACATCACTGATGACATCACTGATGACATCACTGAAGACATCTCAAATGACATCACTGATGACATCTCATTTGACATCTCATTTGACATTACTGATTACATCACTGATGACATCATTCATGTGATTATACGATGAACCTCTTCAGACTCTAATATAACCTTAGATACACTCAGTGTAAACAAAAACTCACAGACTGTCACTCATCCATGGAGTTACTCACACACCTAGTCAGTCATGCAAAGAATCAATCACACCTCCATTTCCTCTACTATACAGTTATACACACCTTACTTATTCAAACATATACTAACACATATTTACTCTCTTATACAATCCCAGATACAAGTTCACAATGATCCATACAGCCACTCACACATTCACTGGCTCTTATGCACAGTTATTTATATATGTTAACTCTCACATGTACTGTGTTTTACATATGTACTTACTTTGACATGTAGCACTGAGATATCCATTCACTCACCAATACACTCATGCACACAGTCAACCACCCATACAGCTATTTCCACATGCACTTTTGAACCCATACATCTAGTGAATCAACTGCTCACACATCTATGCACAGAGTCACACACCTCCCAGCCACCCACACACACACTGAGTCTCCCATACAAATGAAAGAAGCCAAGCTTGACGTTACGGCAGCCACAAGGTAGCTAGGCTCCGCCACCCCCCCACTGCTCCAAGCATGTCTGTCCCACCGCCCGCCACGCCCAATAACGGTAACATGAAATAGATACAAATCAGCAGATACCTACCCCCATTCCGGAAACTCCCGAAGTGCAACAGGTTCGCGGCTACGCCCATCCGGAAGACGTGTAGGGCGAGTCCTGCTGGCAGCCGTCGGCCGGGGAGGTCATCCTGTAAGGTGGGCCAGGAGAGGAGCCGAGGCCGACGGGATTCTTCTTCTTTCTTAGATAATGGCTGCGACAACAGGGTGGATTGCACATGCCACCGACCCCCCCCCCCCCTCGTATCTCCTGGTCTGGCCCCGGCTTGATATGAGCTCCCCGTTCGGGCCTGAAGCGGCGCCCTGCAGGCCACGGGGGGGGGATGTCTTGCCTCTGCCTCCGACCCCCCCCCTCTTATCGCCTGGTCCGGACATCACGGATATCAACGCCAGGTGTCGGCGTGGGGTGCGCTGGGAGGGAGAGGCGGCGCGAACAAGCCTCTCCCACCCCCACAGGTGAGGGCCCCTCGGCTGCACCCCCAACGCTCCACTCACCCAACAAAAGGGTTCCTCCACTCTTGCGATACAGCGACGCTGCATTCACCCGACAAAAGGGTTCCTCCACTCTTGCGATGCAGCGACGCTCCACTCTCCCAACAAAAGGGTTCGTCCACTCTTGCGATGCAGCGACGCTGCACTCACCCAACAAAAAGGTTTCTCCACTCTTGCGATGCAGCGACGCTGCACTCACCCGACAAAAGGTCTCGTCCACTATTGCGAGGCAATGATGCTCCGCTCACCCAGCTGGGTCTCGTCCAATGTTGCGGTGCAACGGCGCTTCTGAGTTCAACTAGAAAATGAGTCCTGCATCCAGAAACGTTCTCCTCAACTTTGAAGATTCTATAAGAGCCACGGGGGCCCCCGACCCCCGATGGGGAATGACTGCCATGATCACCCACGGAACGACCACGACGTAGCCGCGGGACGTCGGCGCGCTCATGCCGGCGCCGGCCTCAGTCTTGAAATCACCCAAATCCTGCAAGACTACCAACTTGATCAGTTCCGGTGGGACACCAGTATGACCCGGTAGGAGAGATTTTTACCTCCCACCCCTCTTTGACTGATGGTTCATGTCGCCAGTCCCCTCTACTACCCTTCAACGAAAACTTTTAGACTGCCGAAAGAGGTCCCGGTCCAACCACGAGTTGGTGCAGACATTTTGACTATACTTGGACCTTCCTGACCTCACCCAAAATGGCGCCGGTACAAATGAAACTATTGTGCCCTGATTGCTCAGCCTTGATATCATGAGATATGTATGCAGTTTTTAGCACATGAATTGATATGGGATAAGACTGATTATATGTTCGGACAATTAATTGATCCGGGAGGGGTATTGATTATACGTTCAAACAATAAATTGACATGGGACTTGTACTGATTACACATTCGGACAATGAATTGATATTAAGTTCTAATGCATCATTGATTACTGTATTTATTGAAGGTTAGAATTGTCGACACTTTTGGTACTTGCTCACAATGAATTATCGATATGATTTTGTTGCACTTGTCGCACTTTTTACTGATTATATATTCGGACAATGAATTGATCCGGGATGGGTATTGATTATAAGTTCGAACAATGAATTGACATGGGACAGGTACTGATTACACGTTCGGAAAATTAATTGATATTAAGTTCTAATGCATCATTGATTACTGTATTTATTGAAGTAATACTGATCTCTCCGCATGAAATGAATTTTCCACATGCTACACAAGTCAATCTCATCTGCCCAAAGTTCTTTTGCAGATTTGGGACCGTTTCCCTTGCCTCTGACTCACTTATTGCTAAGTCATTGGTGGATGTTTTTGCCGGTCGGGGGTTATCCCCCAAATCTCGAAGTTGTGCTTTAGAATAATTAAAAGGGTGCCACCTCTCCATGTGCCGATGCATGGTATGATTACCATAGCAATATTTTTTTTCGGTCCCTCTCGAGAGTTTTTTTTTTGCAGATGAGGCAGGTAACGAACCTGGCTTTAACTTTCTTTTCATGAGAAGGAAAAGAAAAAAATTGCCAGATAAAATTCACTTTCACATGGGACGTTCTTGGAATTTCTGTTAGTTTTTTAATGTACATGTTCATAAAACGATTACACAAATGAAACGGACACGAACATCTCCCCCTCCCCTCCCCTCCCCCCCGGGGCGCCCCACGCCGTTTTTCGGAGCAGCATTGTAGGATGCCAAAACCAGTGCGACAACTTACTGGACATCACCTGGGTGCCATCCACATCTCAGCGCGTTCTGCTGCCTTGGGACTATTCGCACAACAGACCACTACTGACGAGGCCTCCCCGCGCACCCCCCGGGACGCCCCACGCCATTTTTCGGAGCTGCATTGTAGGATACCAAAAACCAGTGCGGCACCCAGGTAACATCACCTGGGTGCCGTCCAGAACTCAGCACGTTGTGCTGCCTTGGGACTATTCGCACAAAACACAGCTACTGACCATTGTTGCTTCTTTTTTTAAAAAATGTTTAAATGTATTTACTGTTTTTGTTGCGTTCTATATATTTATAAGTTATTAAAGTGTTTTTTTCCTTCTACTTTGTTGGAGTGCTATATATTTTTAATGTGACACATAATTGTAAAAACTTTGATGTACAAAGAGGCATCCCTGGAATCTTCTGCTTCAGGCTCGGTCCCACACACCCTCACAGTGAGAATCCCCTCCCCAAGCACAATACAGGATGGTTATCAGATAGTAGGAACGCGTGTGGTGTGACGGATCTCATCGGGTGGGGGCCTTGATCTACTGTAACTCCTTTGAAGAGGGGTGATTCTCTACAGCTGGGGCCATAAACTACATCTGCAGGGCTAGGTGATAGCCTGGGACCGGCCTGGACAATCGGACACAGAGGAAGAGGAGTGTCAGAGGGTGCGGTAGTGAATAGGGTGAAAGGGTGGTGTCGGGCGGGCACAGGGTGTGATTCTCAGAGAAGAGCAGCGCACATGGGAGGAGGTTTCTGGCCCATGCATGAGATAGAGAGTGGGGGTGACCAGTGCGTGGGGGAGATGCTTGCGAGGGTGAGGAGCCATGCTGAGGATCGGCGGCGTGCAGAGAATGGGTCTGGTCAAAGCATCTAAAATGGCTGCCGTGCTCAACAAAAGTGTGGCATTGCAAAAAAGACAAGATGGCGCAGACAATGTTTATCAATAAGGATTAATTTATAACAATTATTTAAAACAAAATATTTACTCGCAGTGACAAAATGGCGGTCAACACTTCCATCGATTTCCATTGAATCGAACGTTAACAGACGTCACGCAACAAAAGAAAAAACCGCTCACGCACAGCCGCTGGAAGACATGTATCAACATATATGAGCCTCCTCAGCTACCCTCAGAAAACAAAAGGGGTCAGGATACGTTTCCCTTACCCCCTTTTACCTAGTAATTTAATTAAATCGAAACACAAAATGGCGAATTCACGTTTCGCTACCAGTTTGCGAACCGAGAAGCGCTTCTACCGCGAAAAATCAAATTTTTATTATTTGCCCCACGGGACCTTTTAATAACCCCAACATCATTCCTAGGGGGTCAAGAGAGGTCTACCTAGCCCCCTTTCATTAAATTCCCCCTTCGTTTTTCTCCTCCTCTTGTCTCTCGATCCTACCGACAGAAAAGATGGCGGCCGCACCGGACTGTTTAGAATGTTGACAGACACCGAAGAGCCAATCAGCTTCGCTACGCAAAGCTCCGTTACGCGAAAAGTACGCGATCTGGAGTGCTATCTGGGACGCTGTCACAGATATACCTGTTTTTTAAACCTTAATTTCTCAAAATCCAGTGGAGCACATATATTGAGACCCAGCAAAGGCACATCGGACTAACAGTCCCTATAATTTTGCCAAGTTTCATGCAAATCCATTCAGCCGTTAATTTGCGAACCGAGAAGCGCTTCTACCGTGAAAAATCATTTTTTTTAAATTTTCCCCACGGGACCCTTTAATAACCCCAACATCATTCCTAGGGGGTCAAGAGGGGTCTATCTTGCCCCCTTTCATTAAATTCCCCCTTCGTTTTTCACCTCTTCTTGTCTCTCGATCCTACCGAGAGACAAGATGGCGGCCGCTCCGGACTGTTTAGAATGTTGACAGACACCGGAGAGCCAATCAGCATCGCTTCGCAAAGCTCCATGACGCGAAAAGTACGCGATCTAGAGCGCTATCTGGGACGCTGTCACAGATATATAAATTTTTTTAAACGTTAATTTTTCAAAATCCACTGGAGCACATATATTGAGACCCAGCAAAGGCACATCGGGCTAACAGTCCCTACCATTTTGCCAAGTTTCGTGCAAATCCATTCAGCCGTTCGAGCTAAAAGTGAGGCCAAACGCCCTAAGGAAATTAACATGGGAAAAATGCGTTTTGGGACCCCCCTTTTTTCTCAGCCCCCCCTTGAAGAACCCCCCCAAAATTTTAAGGGGCTGCTCAGAAACAAAATGTGCCATTTTCCTGAAAATTTCAGCCGATTCCGTCCACAAACGCCAAAGTTATTAGACATAGAATTTTCAAAAGTCCCATAGAGAAAAAATCCTAACTATATATACCTACTGGCGACCGCCAGTAGGTAATATAAATATATATATGTATACTATATACCTGCATACACTATGGCGTGGGTGTGTGAGCAGGTACCTTTATGAATCGAAAAGAAATGTTGTGTAAGACACTGAGATTTTCTATTTATCTTTATGTTCTCTAGCCCCCTTTTCAAATCTTTAGCGAAAACATTCATTATGAAATACTTTTGTTTGCTGTTTTCGATTCCTCCGCCCCAATTGGGCAATAGATGCATACTTATAAAACAGCAGACTGGCTGATATGGAAAGACAAACAGGCAATACAAACCAATATGAACCAATGAAAGTTAGAAAAAATTAATTAAAGTTACCAATAAAAAATTCACCTCAAAATGATCTACTGTTTGTCACTGTCTACAACGAATTCGAATGGATTTCTCTCTGTAAATGTCTGAAATGTTTTGTACCGGAGTTGTACTGGTGCGGCTGAATACAAACATAGTCTACAAAACCCTTTATACTGAACCCAACAAAATAGTTTATGTTTATATGTGCTACAATAATTTTATGTGTTAAAGAGGATGACTGAGAATTTGGCAGGAGGATGTAAGTTCATCACTACTTTACTACAACCGTATTTAGGGTTTTCGGCTGCCAAATCGAGAGTTGTCTGCTAGCCCTCTTATAAATCAAAATATTGCCAGGATCCCGTCAATGTATTAAATATGAAGTGTCAGAGGCTATTCGGGATTGCCTGGACGGAGGCGGCAGAGCAGCTCAGATTTTATTGGATTTCTCTGCCGCCTTCGACACAGTGCCACATACATTACTCCTCACTAGACTAGCAGCCGTCTGCATCACTGGTCCCGTACTAGGCTGGCTGACGTCCTTTCTGGACAATAGGACACAACAGGTCTGGATGCCTCCTTTTGCCTCCATTCCCAAGAAACTCACACACAGGAGTCCCCCAGGGGTCTACTCTTAGCCCCCTGCTTTTTAATGTTTATCTGACCCCTTTGATTTATCTGGTGGAACAACTGGGTGCCAAAATCATGGCCTACGCCGACGATACTCAACTTTTGTTCACCTGGCCAAAGGACAATTTGGATACGTGGGCGGTCCAACTCTGCCTCTCATCCGTCTTCCGTTGGCTAGCGCTTGCTCAGCTCAAGTGTAATGAAGACAAGTCTGAGGTGATCTTCTATGGCTCCTTCCCCGATAAATTTAGTGACCTCCTATGGCCCTGCGACTTGCCCTGCCCTAAATCCATCGGGGGCCCAGCAAAAAACCTTGGAGTCTGGTTCGGGAATGACCTTAAGTTTGAAGACCGCATTAAAAAACTTACGGGGGTTTGCTTTGCCACTCTCAAGGCCCTCCGTAGGTTTTTTCCCCTCCTTCCGAGGGAGGCTAAAGAGACGGTTTTGCGAGCCTTAATACTTTCTAGGCTCGACTATGCCAACGGACTGTTTTGTGGTGTCCCAGCCTTCCTGATCCAACGTCTCCAGGTCATTCAACATGCGGCCGCCAGGCTTCTGTTCAATCTTCCCATGAGTTCTAGTGTCCGCTCCTGTCTTAAGACCCTCCACTGGCTTCCGGTTGCCCACCGGATTATGTTTAAAACTCTCGTTCTGGACTTTCGCACGGTCCATCTGACCGGTCCTGTCTACCTGAGAAAAAGGTTTGCCCTGTACATCCCTAATCATGTCATTTGAGATGTCATCAGTGATGTCATCAGTGATGTCACTGACCATGTCATGAATGATGTAATATGTGACATCATCAGCAGTGGATTGCGGGTGCGCGATATATAGTTAGCGCAACTAACTATATATGCGAATTTCAATGGTTTTATGCGAGTAAAATAAGGTTTTGTAAATGCTAATCCCTAACTATATATGGTCTATAACCTATGGTTTTTTCATTGAATTTTCAAGGTTTTGTAAATGCAAATTCCTAACTATATATGGACTATAACCTATGGTTTTTTCTGTGAATTTCAATGGTTTTTTTAATAGCAAATATCAAAAGCTGTCAAATGTCAAGTACGTGATAGGTAAAAACGTTTTCGTGTTTATGCACACTGATGTGCTTTGAACGCTGCCCCCCCCCTCCCCTCTTTACTCTTAGTAGTACTCTCTCTTTGCAGATAGTGAAGGGTAGTTAACGCAGACCTTTAACCCCGTTGTAATCCGTCGTGCCTGCTTGTCTCTCCATTTGATTGATTGTTATCCAAGCATTTACTATTTTAGAATTGGTTCTCTTTGGTTCATTCTCTATTTACAAACAAGCACAAAGTCGCAATACTCTGTTTAGTCTTTGCAGATACTGAAAAATTGTGTAAAAAAATAAAAGTAATCGAGCAAAATCAGTAGGCCACTAATTGGATCTCTTTTTGACGTCGCTAAAATAGAAACATTAGGAACAACCCTTCATGAGAAATACGAAAATAGTGAGATGAATTGAGCTCCACACCATGAGGGCTGCAAGACAGCTCGGCTCCGTCACCCACCCCGCCCAAAATAACGACAAACCCTATGCAAATATTAAAAATATATACAACACACCAGCAAAGTAACAGGGAAAAACATTTTATTAAATAACTATTTACATAACTATTTTATACTTGTTGTTGCCCGATCCGGCTAGCTCAATCGATCGAGCATGAAACTCATGCACTCTGATAGCAAGCGTTGTTGCTGATGCTATGCAGACCAAAACTGGTTTTCAGTTTGTACATTTTTCTAGATTTTTTCATCCGAGGTTGGTTGAGTTTGTAGAACGATGGCTTCAGATTTTCCACATACGGTGTGGTGGCGCGGACTGGGAGGGGGCGCTTCGCTCCTGCCCCCTCCCCAAGTAAGATTTTCATACGTGAAAGTACGTTAATGGTTTTGGTCCCTGAGTTGCTTCGATGTCACTGCCATTCTCAAATGGCATAAGTTCTGGATGTTGGGTGCCATAGTTCAGAGTTCTGAGCAGCGCTTGTAACACTGTCTGAAGCTGATTTCCACCTACTGCAGCTTCACTATTCTCAAAGTAAGTGAGGGTCGTTTGTGGACCTGACTGCATTTGAAAACAATGTGATATAGTACCTCCCTAAACCGCTTGACGGAGGCCCCCGAGGGGCGGTGTGATGGGACGGACTCGGAGAAGACGCTTGGCTCCGACCCCCTCCCCAAGTCTTATAGCACTGGGGTAGCCTGAGATCGCCCCCGACATAGGCGGCCGGCTCCCGGGGTCCGGCGGAACTTTTTGCCTTTTGATGACTCTTCTATTCTGGACCTTGTCCCACAATCCGTTTGACCTGAAAACACGCTGTAGTGGGGCGCCCCTTTACCGTTTTAGTTGCCATTCCGCTCGCTTTTGCTACACTGTGCCTCTTCCGCCATTCAGCTGTTTACCGCCCGCTCTTGCGACTACAGCGTCTCGCTCACCATGTAGTTGAGTTGCTCCCGCTCTTGCGATGCAACGATAAGCGGCTGCCACAGGACTCTCAAAATGGCGGCCGGCTCTTCAGATTTGGGCGTGGTCCACTAAAATGGCCCTGGGACACCTTGGAACTCGAGTAATTGGTGAGCGCTAAAATGGGTGACTTTTGAAGATTCTGGACTCTTACTGAGCCTATACCTGATCAAATACGGGGCAGATCTACCTTCTTCTTTAAGCAACTTACTGTCCTCTCCCCCGCAGATCTGCCTCACATCCTACCCCCGGGGGGCCCCTCACTTTGTGATTTAGTACATACGTGAAAGTACGTTAATGGTTTTGGTCCCTGAGTTGCTTCGATGTCACTGCCATTCTCAAATGGCATAAGTTCTGGATGTTGGGTGCCATAGTTCAGAGTTCTGAGCAGCGCTTGTAACACTGTCTGAAGCTGATTTCCACCTACTGCAGCTTCACTATTCTCAAAGTAAGTGAGGGTCGTTTGTGGACCTGACTGCATTTGAAAACAATGTGATATAGTACCTCCCTAAACCGCTTGACGGAGGCCCCCGAGGGGCGGTGTGATGGGACGGACTCGGAGAAGACGCTTGGCTCCGACCCCCTCCCCAAGTCTTATAGCACTGGGGTAGCCTGAGATCGCCCCCGACATAGGCGGCCGGCTCCCGGGGTCCGGCGGAACTTTTTGCCTTTTGATGACTCTTCTATTCTGGACCTTGTCCCACAATCCGTTTGACCTGAAAACACGCTGTAGTGGGGCGCCCCTTTACCGTTTTAGTTGCCATTCCGCTCGCTTTTGCTACACTGTGCCTCTTCCGCCATTCAGCTGTTTACCGCCCGCTCTTGCGACTACAGCGTCTCGCTCACCATGTAGTTGAGTTGCTCCCGCTCTTGCGATGCAACGATAAGCGGCTGCCACAGGACTCTCAAAATGGCGGCCGGCTCTTCAGATTTGGGCGTGGTCCACTAAAATGGCCCTGGGACACCTTGGAACTCGGACGCTTCCCTGATAGGGCTTGGGTCCCATTCTCGAAAGCGTCCCCTCAGCCGTGAAGATACTACAAAAGTCTTGGGGGCCCCCGACTCCCGCAGGCTTCTGGTGGGGAGCGGCTGCCATGTTTGCTCGTGGAATGGCCACGACGGAGCTACGAGATGGTGGTGCTCTCATGCTGACGCGAGCTTTAGTCTGAAACATCCAGAAACACTGTAGACTACCAATTCGATCAGTTCCGGTAGCGCCCCAACATGACCCGGTAGAAAAGAACTTGCCCTCCCCTCTTTGACTGATGGTTCTTGTTGCCTGTCCCCTCTGTTGTCATTTAACAGAACTTTTTGGACTGCTGAAAGGGGTTGTGTTCCGAACGCTGGTTGGTGGAGACATTTTGACTATATTCTTGACCTACGTTGTCGCGTAATGCGTTATATGACACGCCGCCTTAGCGCACCCGGAAGTGATCCGGGGCGCGGCGTGCAGCGCGTAACGTAAGCATAACAGGTCATGTGACTTGTTAATAAAACTTTTCATTGGTTCATTTTACTTTTGTTATTCTAATGATGGAAGGCTTGGTCATATGACCTAAAAATTACGCTTTTTATTGGATTTGAACATTATTTTTTCTTAAACATATATGTTATAATGTTCCAGGCTAATGTACTTTCCCGGAAAATTTACAACTGTCCTGCAAGTAAAATATATTCCTTTTTCGAGAAAAAGGGCGTTTCTTCGTCCCATGACGGAGCCGTTGAGTAAAAGAGGCTCGGCCTGCTGTCTTAGTCGCCGATACGCCTGATTATCAGATTCTTATCGATCACTTTATGTTGCATGAGTGGAAAACACAACTGCCCTTGACCATTTATCTTTACTGCGTTCCTACGTATTATACCTTTTATCCGTCATGTTATTGGACTGCTTTATTTCAGTTGCCTTTTACTGATTCGAAAACAGTGACTAAAAGTAAAAACTTTACCAATGTAAATACTACTACCATGTTTTGTTTTAAAAACCTTTATTGTGAAAATGTCAGTATACAAATACGGGCCTATAACCACGTGGGCCGGCCACGGAGCAAACTGAAATCGTATATGATGAGGAGACATTTACACTGTAGAGGAACGTAACGAGCGGGCCATTAGGTTGCAAGAACTAAGGTGTCTAACAGTTGCGGAATCGGTGGACGTACATTTTGTAATTAAAATACGACAAAGCCACTTACAAAAAAATCATCTAGATATACATTTGTGGGCAAGTACCATGGGTGACGTTAATTCGAACTTTCAATAGTACAGTAATCAATAACACATCAGAACTTAATATCAATAGGGATGTCGAAATATTCAATCAATTCTCGTCCCCGCCCGCCATGAGCATCAACACTACATTCATATCTCGTGATATCAAGGTTGTTCAACCAGTACACAACAAGGAGTTACGAGTCCCATTTATACCAGCGCCATTTTGGGCGAGGCCGGGCAGGTCCAAGATATAGTCAAAATGTCTCCACCAACCATCGGCCAGACCAGAACCCCTTTCGGCCCTTTATGCTACAAGATGGTGTCTTCCATTTAGAAAATATTGTTGGCAGCATTTTGAAAGGAAAGATAAACAGCCGTTCTCCTAGTGAGTCTCACATTGTTACATTTAGGAAGAATGTTGAAGAGTAGTATGTTGAAAATATGAAGACATTGTTCTACAAACTCTCAACCAGCCTTGGATGGAAAAAAAAATCCTGAAGAATGTACAAACTGAAAACCAATTTTTGTCTGTATAGCATCAACAGCAACGCTTGAGTCAGCTTTGTGTGAAGCCGCCATTTTGATTCAATCAATAGCGTCCCCCTGCACACATTCAGGGACCTGGTTGTGTCTTCAGGTCAAACGGATTGTGGGACAAGATGCAGAATGGAAAAGGGAAAAAGTTCCGCCGGACCCCGGGAGCCGGCCGCCTATGTCATGGGCGATCTTTGGCCACACCAGGACAATAGTGAAGCTGCAGCAGGTGCAAATAAGCTTCAGACAGTGTTACAAACACTGCTCAGAACTCTCAACGATGGCACTCAACATCCAGGACTTGCCATCCGGATCTAGGCGCCTTGTGCTGGTTCCGACCTATTCACACATCGGTCCACTACTGACATCACCTCATAAGCCAACGGGGCACCCCACGCCGACTTTCGGCGCAGCATTGTAGGATGGCCACACCAGTGCGGCAACTTGCTGGACACAACCTCGGTGCCATCCGGATCTCGGCGCGTTCGAGTCACTGTACCGCAAGAGTGACCGGAACTCAGCTGGACACGCCGTCTTTCGGCGCAGCATTGTAGGATGGCCACACCAGTGCGGCAATTTGCTGGACACCACCTCGGGCAATAGTGAAGCTGCAGCAGGTGCAAATAAGCTTCAGATAGTCTTACAAGCACTGCTCAGAACTCTCAACTATGGCACTTAACATCCAGGACTTGCCATCCGGATCTTGGCGCCTTGTGCTGGTTCCGACCTATTCACACATCGGTCCACTACTGACATCACCTCATAAGCCAACGGGGCACCCCACGCCGACTTTCGGCGCAGCATTGTAGGATGGCCACACCAGTGCGGCAACTTGCTGGACACAACCTCGGTGCCATCCGGATCTCGGCGCGTTCGAGTCACTGTACCGCAAGAGTGACCGAAACTAAGCTGGACACGCCGTCTTTCGGCGCAGCATTGTAGGATGGCCACACCAGTGCGGCAATTTGCTGAACACCACCTCGGTGCCATCCAGATCTCGGCGCGCTGTGATGCCTTCGGCCTACTGTAGCCACAAGTGCGGACGCAACTCAGTTGGACGGCGAGTGAAAAGATAAGGGGCGCCGCACTGCAGCCGAGGAGCCTCCATCTTGGGGAAGACGCACAGCCCCCACTGACTGACGCGATCTCACAGGCCAACGGGGCGCCCCACGCCGACTTTCGGCGCAGCATTGTAGGATAGCCACACCAGTGCAGCAACTTGCTGGACACCAACACGGTGCCATCCGGATCTCGGCGCGTTGTGCTGCCTTCGGCCTATTCGCACATCGGTCCGCTACTGACGCCGCCTCACGTGCCAACGGATTTTCTACGCTTTTTGTAGCCCTATGCCGCATAACAGGTCATGTGACTTGTTTATAAAACTTTTCATTGGTGCATTTTACTTTTGGTTTCCTAAAGATGGAAGGCTTGGTCATATGACCTAAAAATAACACTTTTCATTGGTTTAGAACATTTTTTTTTCCCAAACGATGAAAGCCCCACCTTGTTTCTGGATGTTTCAGACTGAAGCTGGCATCAGCATGAGAGCACCACCATCTTGTGGCTCCGTCGTGGTCATTCCGCGAGCAATCATGGCAGCCGCTCCCAACCGGAAGCCTGCAGGAGTCGAGGGCCCCCAAGACTTTTGTAGAATCTTCACGGCTGAGGGGACGCTTTCGAGGATGGAGCCCAAGCCCTAGCAGGCAACCGTCCGAGTTCCAAGGTGTCCCAGGGCCATTTTAGTGGACCAGGCCCAAATCCGAAGAGCCGTCCGCCATTTTTAGAATCCAATGGCAGCCGCCTATCGCTGCACCGCAAGAGTGGGCGCAACTCAACTACATGGTGAGCGAGACGCTGTAGCCGCAAGACCGGGCGATAAACAGCTGAATGGAGGACGAGGCACAGTGTAGCAAAAGCGGGCGGAATGGCAACTGAAACGGTAAAGGGGCGCCCCAGTACAGCAGATGAGCCTCAACCTGGGGACGCCCGTTCACGCCGCCTCCCCCACGAGTTAGCGGCCTGAGAAGCACTTCTACCGTGAAAAATCAATTTTGTTTTATTTTCCCCACGGGACCCTTTAATAACCCCAACATCATTCCTAGGGGGTCAAGAGGGGTCTACCTTGCCTCCTTTCATTAAATTCCCCCTTCGTTTTTCACCTCTTCTTCTCTCTCGATCCAACCGAGAGACAAGATGGCGGCCGCACAGCCGCTGGAAGACATATATCAACATATATGAGCCTCCTCAGCCACCCTCAGAAAACATAAGGGATCAGGATACATCTCCCGCACCCCCTTATACCTAGTAATTTAATTAAAACGAAACACAAAATGGCGAATTCCCGTTTCGCTACCAGTTTGCGGCCCAGTTCGCGGCCCGAGAAGCGCTTCTACCGTGAAAAATCAATTTTTTTTTATTTTCCCCACGGGACCCTTTAATAACCCCAACATCATTCCTAGGGGGTCAAGAGGGGTCTACCTTGCCCCCTTTCATTAAATTCCCCCTTCGTTTTTCTCCTCCTCTTGTCTCTCGATCCTACCGAGAGACAAGATGGCGGCCGCACCGGACTGTTTAGAATGTTGACAGACACCGGAGAGCCAATCAGCTTCGCTACGCAAAGCTCCGTTACGCGAAAAGTAAGCTGACCGGAGCGCAGCCCGGAGCGCTGTTACAGATATATATCTTGTTTTGAACGTTAATTTCTCAAAATCCACTGGAGCACATATATTGAGACCTAGCAAAGGCACATCGGGCTAACAGTCCCTACAATTTTGCCAAGTTTCGTGCAAATCCATTCAGCCGTTCGAGCTAAAAGTGAGGCCAACCGCCCTATGGAAATTAACATGGGGAAAACGCGTTTTGGGACCCCCCTTTTTTCTCGGCCCCCCCTTGACGAAACCCCCCCAAATTTTAAAGGGCTGCTCAGAAGGGCTGCTCAGAAACAAAATGTGCCATTTTCCTGAAAATTTCAGCCGATTCCGTCCACAAACGCCAAAGTTATTAGACATAGAAGTTTCAAAAATCCCATAGGGAAAAAATCCTAACTATATATACCTACTGGCGAGACGCCAGTAGGTAATATACGTGTATATATATATATATATATATATATATATATATATATATATATATATATATATATATATATATATACACGTATATTACCTACTGGCGTCTCGCCAGTAGGTATATATAGTTAGGATATATATATATATATATATACTTAAAACAAAAACAAGTTGTTCCACTTTGCAGTGATTGGCTTCACCTACGTATAGTATGGGGTCATCAACTATTTGCATAACACTGAACACATTTTTCGTAAGTTGCCATATTTACTTCGCACCGTAAACCAGCTTTGATACATTTATTTACCCTAGATTATTTGAGACTTTAGTGTAGCTAGAATGCTTATGAAAATTTTGAAAGCCTTCGGGTTTGTTATTGACATTTCAAGTCCCTTTATCTGACTTGAGATGGCCATCTAGTAACGATTTTTAGAACTGCAACTTTATGAAAGAAATGTGTTTAGATTGTGGCTTGAGAGGGGCCTTTAGTAACATCTTAAAGAATTGCAGCTCTGTGAAAGAATTCTGAATATTTGCATTAGTCTCAAAAGGGACCTTTCCCAAAGCAGGGGTTTATTATTTTTTTTAAATGGTGGTCCCCACACCCTGGGAGTTAATTTCCATGGTTTAGGGGTACGGTTTTTCCTGGCTGCGATGGAAAGGAAAGAAAGGTATTATACTGTCCAAGCTAGAAGGACAAATGGTTGTCTGAGACAAGGTCGAGGAAACAAATATTGGGTGGGCCAAATATTCTGTCAAAACTATCGAAGACCAACATATTGAGAAGATAAGTGCAATGGGGCAAGCATAGATTTACTATTCTGGAGCCACATCTAAGTATATTGAAGATAGACGTCATCAATATACATATATGGGGAGGTTAGTATTATTAAAGTTTGCTTACCCAACCCATAGAAACGTTCCTACACAATATTTTTGTCCTCAATATTCTCGACACAATATTTTGGCCACACAATATTTTTCTCCTATATGTCTTTGCAAACACTGAACAAACCTTAAAGGTGTAGACAATCACTAAGAAGAGGCAGGAGAGGGCTTTGGTTATTTAACATCTGTTATTCAGCGCCAAGATACCCTTGGGTGAACGCACACTTTCCATGTACACATGTTATGTTTTCTATTATACTTATATTTATTCAGTTCTATTTGCTCTCATATCAACATCTTTATATCATGCTCTCTAAACTCCCTTTTTTATTTTCAATTAGAGATAGTCAAAATATTTCATAAGTACAATGCCAATAGAGGTGGTTTTAGGTCTGTCCATTACTTATCAGTGATTGGTTTTCTTGTCTGTCTAATTTCCTTGTTTCTTATTTGATGACTCTAATTCCTCTTCTCGTATGTGTCCCTCCTCAGGAGCACAGCTTTTTTAGCGCGTTTCTGTTTGGATGAGTTGAATCTTTCCATGGCTTACAACAAGAGAACTGGATTTTATTTTAATTTTCAGCCATACTTGGGAGTCCATTGGTTTTTATCCTCTCTCTACCTTTTGTGCTTGTTTCGTTTTGCAATAACGGTCACCTTTGCACTGTGCATATTGCTTTCCTCACTCTACCCTCTAAAGCCCCGCCCTTCTCCACTCTTCCATTGCTTTTCGTCCCATACCTAGTTCCTTTGTAAGTCTGCTAATACGCCCTCTGCATTCAGTTGCTTTTCAACCTCTCCCACTGGTTCCTTGTTGTTCTACCACTACTTCTCACATCTCAGTTGTTTATGAATCCCTAATTCCTACAGCTTCTCGCCATTGCTTCCCTGTCCCCTTTCCTGCTTTTTATTTATCTTCTTCTTTTTTTTTGCGAGTGCCCAGCAGCTGCACCATGTTACCAAATACCCTTTCCTTTATTTCTGTGCTTCACTGCTTATTTGTTTGTAACTTAATTTACAGTTCAAGAATGGCCATCATCTGTCGTAGTAAATATAAGTTTATTAGGACATTTGTCCATAATGCATGTTCAGATTCAATACGATGTATACAAGGTAATATACATTAAAATATAAATGGAAGTAACGTAATACAGAAAGGTTTAAAATATTGAGAACTATAATAAAACAGTATATCTATATTGAATAGCTCTTAAGAATCCTGCGATATCCATGGAAACACCAATATGTGCACATTAACTAAAAGTGAAATTGCCTCTTGTCATGACCACATCTGATATTTAAATAAAGCTAGTTTAGAAAACGTTTTATGGGTGATTAAATAAAAGAACAATCAGAAAATTTAAATTATTATTTAAAAAACGTTTAAACCATTTATTTACTAGACCATCATATACAAATCTTGTCTCAGAAACATTGGATTACAGCCAAGATACATTTTGAGAATTTTAATGCACAGCTTGGGAACTGCTAAATTGGAAGTATTATGAAAAAGATAACACTGCCTAGTGCGTTAAGAGTAGTGATTGATGTTTATTTTTGAATAAAAAGTTCATATCTGGACTGTGAGACAACTGTTGAGTGGAATCTATCAAGTTTAAGACAAGCATCTTCCTGCAGTCCCTTGTTGGCTGTGCCTAAGGGTAAAATTATTGATCGGGTGAACCAAAATGATGGACCACTTTCTTTCACTAACATTGAATTTCTTCCTAACATCATCATCATCATCATCATTTAAAATGTATTCGATCTATATTGGAAGCTTAGATCATAAAAGTACACAATAAAACAATAAATCTTATTTCACAATACACTAAAATTAGTTTAAAATCAGTGAATAAAAAGGGTATCACGTAGCCTGACTATGTACAGCTTCAAGTGCAATCAGTGCAATAATTCACAGATTAGACGCGGATATTTCATGCAAAAGATTTGGTGGTAACATCATTTAAGATGCGACGCACACCCATTAATTATTAGATAATTTGTTCACAACAAAAAGTCATGCTATGGAGCAAATATTATCTGAAGAGAAACTTTAAAACTTAAACAATTGAGCCTTATAGAAAATGCCTCCTTTGTTTGCAAGCCCAAAGAAAGAAATGATGGTAACATATTTGTTACATTTTGTGGGATTTCCACCTAAAGGTAATTTTTTTAGAAATCTCAGAAGATGATTTCCTGGCATATAATACCATGACTTAAGATATGTTCAGCAGTGAATGCTTTGAACCTTGGTTCTATTTGGCTGGTTGAGTATGCATTTCAATAAGGCACTCTCAACGATCTCCCAAATGTAGCAAAAATCTAAATACAAAATTTCCAACCCATACAGGGCCAGGGACAGAATTGTACCTATGTAAGCTTACAAAAGTGGTGACAATGACAACCTCTTAAGTATGGTTACAGTCCACAAGGGACCCTGATTTCACACTCTCGTCTTGTATTATTTTCATAGATTCTCCCCATTTTAAATGATTAGTAAAAAGTAGCCTTACATATATACATTTTTTTACTACTACTAGCTTGTTGACGTCAAGTGACCATAGGTAATTTAGGAAATTGCAGACTTTTTTAACCAAAAATTGTGATCTTCGTTTTCTTACAATATGTTGTATTGATCATTGAGCTATCTCTGAAGGCCTACTGCTGTATAATCTAGGATTATCAACAACCTTCAGTAATTTGTCTGTATGATGCTGGCTCACATGTTTCTAAATAAATTGGCGAAATTTGTATCTTTTCTCCTGATATATAATTTTAACTTAGACTAAAATGTTTGGTGACACACTTCTAGATTGATTTAAACAGTTGAAAGATTGGCGTGTAGTTCCTACTAATCCGTAGGATCTGCACATTGTTTGGACAACATAAACCTAGGACTTGGTACCTTGACTGATTCCGGACACCCCGCAGGATATGTTGGCCTATAGACCAGATAGCTCACAGTGCCACTGTAGGCCCCCTTAACCTACCAGGGAGTAAACAGTTTCTAGCAACCACTAAACCTGACAACCCTGAACACTCAGGGATCATGGAAAAAGTACAGAATCTTTCACTGAGTCACTCGTTCTCTCTTGTTCTCGAAAAAAATACAGAGAATACACAGTGGGACGTTTTCAATATATTTATAGAACCAATGTTATTCTTGCATAAAATACGTGTGCTACAACAGATTAGGAGACAGAAGCAAATAAAGGAGATTACATACACCAAAAGAGTAAACAGTGGATACATTTCTACCATGGTGCTAAAGCAATAACTATATGCAGACATATATGCAATACGGTAATCTAACATACTTCTACGATGCAAACTATACTCTAAGTGTACCCAGAGTGTGTAGGTGTAGAGTCAAGAATCCTCCCTAGGAATGATCCAACCCCATTACCTGATGGGAGAGAGTGCAGGACCCTGTCTTGGTCTTGAGTTGGACACCACGCACAGATATCAGACCAGTGCATGGTGATTTCTCAGCATGCAGGGACCTTCGGTGTCAGCAGAAGGGCCTCCTTTACCAATCCATTGGGATACCTATTATTTATATTAAGAAGAAGCCTTTGCAATGTGCGTACTAGATTAGTGATATTAGGAATATGTAGATAGCATTGTAATGCTGTGGATAAAGATAGTACGACTTTTGTTCCTAGTGCATAGAGAGGCGTAGTAAATTATGTTCAGGACATCGTGATAATGTTGTGCAAAGCTGAATGTATAAAGAAAGTAGTTTCAGAGAAACTAATCCAACATTTACCTGCACGAAAATGTGTGCAAAAGGTCACAGATTAAATGTTGTTTTCTAGGACAATGTAAGAAATAAGCTGCCTCGCTACATGGGCCTACATGGACCTAACTCGGGAATATAACAAGATGTTAGTAGTAACATTTTCCACAAGATTAATTGGTCTTTCACCTGTTAGAAATACAAGCTACACTTCCATATTTCTCCTTTTTCTTGCTTTTACTTTGATTAGGCATATTGCTATTAATCCGTTTTGTTTTTAAAATGGGTAGATAATAAGAGGGTTGGTTTTCCATCCTATGTAGGGATTTTTTTAAACATGGAACATCAAAAAACGGGATATTTTAACATGTGTTTTTTAAATTTATATTGATACTTTGCCTTTAAAGGCCGCTGAAGAATTGCGTCTGACTGTTTTAGTTCAGCCAGTCCTCTATTTCTGCCATACAGTTAACTAAATTAATTTCAAATGTAATATGATCTGGTTTAAGCAACACAATTCAACAAAATGAAAGGCTACATCTTCTTCCAAGTGGACCGACATTGCTGCCACCTCCATCCACTCAGATATCCTAGATGAACACCTTTACACACACTCTACTACCCCCGATCTCTCTAAGGATATTGAGCACAGAGGTGAAGTTAAGTTCCAGCACAATCTAGTTATGCTAGTTAGGACATCCGTTTGGGTGCAAACAAGCAATATATAATATACAGGTTTTCCCCTTATGTAACATGTATATCCAATGCCAAAGCTGAGAAAGAAGCCAAATGATGCATAATAAGTAATTTAACCTGGCAGACCTGATCCGCTGCTACCAACAACTGCTGTGATTCTTCATATTCACAGCCCCATTTCATCAAGCATCCAGAGGCTATTGAGTCTCCACAGGCCATACAATGGATGCCACAAGATGTGAACAGTTTCACACTCAGTTATCCCTGCAACCGCCAACAGTTGATAGCAAGCAGCTGCAACGAAGGGTGGGGAGCAGCGTGTTACCTTTGATAGATTCCCTGCCTCAGTGCTCCATAACCACCCGTAGCTGAAGTGTAACCTGCAGTACATCTAAAAAAAAACCAAGAAGTTGTGCAAGATCACGAGAAAGCTGGATAAGACAGAGGATTCGAGCAGCTGAGAGGAGGCAAGAGAGAAGGTAAGTGGGGGTCACTAGCGGAGCATCAGCAGCAACCAGACAACTACCTCAGTCATCAGCTGGCTTGGAATGATAATTTAACGTACAGAAATAATGCAAAGCGGCTGCAGGTGTCTTACAATGTGAAGGCATGCATTATAAAACAACAGGACAGGCATGTACACTAAAAGACCTCTTGAAATGCTTTTAATTTCAGGCAACTCATTTCCAGATAGCCGCCCATGCATTTAATTGTGTCATGAAATGTCTTTGGACAGGGTATTGCTCATAAAAGACAAATATCCCAAGATGAACGCTGGTGTGTGTGCACAAGATGCGCCATCAGCCATTTTAAAATGCATTATCATTATCATTATTATTTTTCCACTATGCTTTGCAATCAATCATTGGCAAAGCCAATAGTTCAGCTCACACATTTTCAAGATTAAATAAACTGCCTTTGCTAGTGATTACTTTTCTCATTAGCTAATATTTCCAAATTAAATTTCCTTCTGACCCAGTCCAAATACTGGGCTAGTAAAGATGTAGGCAAGCAAATTCAGTTGGTAAATCAGTTCTCTAGCTTATAGCTACTAGCCCATAAAGCAAATGGTCTGCGTATTTCCTTGTTTTGATTATACCATGTGTTATATTTCAGGAGAGTGTCTGCAGTCTTTATTACTCTCTTACAAATATTATATCTGCTGACATTGCTAATAGAGCAGAGATTACATCCATAAGATTTTATGACAAAGGGCACTCCGTCATTCCTTCAGCGATCACGTTGCATCCAAAAACTACCGGAGCACGGACCACAATTTGGTGCAACATCCAAGTTTATTTGCTCATTGCACAAGCAGCCATGATGTGTTTCGACCCCTGGGGGTCTTGATCACATGACGCGCATCAGGGTGACAGGTTAGTTTATATACCATTTTTATGAGTGTGCATTTGTTTTCTTTTTTAAAGTGACATGTGCATTTATAGACATAGACAACAGAGTGACAATAGGGTTTGGAAATAATATGTTCCTGGTTTAAAAGTTAATTCTGGTTTAGATACCACAATTGATACATTAAATGAAAATCATAAAATTTTCAACCGTTAAAAAAACGTAGAAATATTATAAAGCCTTCAAACCCAAACACATTCCACTGTACTGTTTAATAAGTGATCAAAGATTCACAATAAAACATCCAATGTGTACATTTATAATGTGTCACTTGTTTTTTCTTGATTGACAAACTAATCTTGGTTTAAATACCAATTTGTCAATAACAGATATAAAGTGCAAATGCAAATACAGTACTGTCGATGTAAACATTCTAATAGTATATGTCTATGATGAAAGAAAGTGCATAGTGCATAATGAAATGTTAAAAAGTTCTGGGTGCAAAGGTAGAAATCAAGTGTTAATAATTAAAACCTATTTAACCCTGCAGAGAGTTAAAATTATTGGGGGTGGCCTGGTGGTCCGTGTTTCACTATAATCGTTTCTTTTTAGGTATTAAATGTTAAGTAGCTGCCACCTACTTCTGACTTTCATTGCCCAGTTGCCAACCTAAAAACATGTATACAGTTCCTCTGTGGCATTCAGACCATGTGGCTGTTTGGAGTCGAAGTTTAAAATAGAACGTGTCTCCAAACATCGGAGGGCTTTCTCTCTGTTCCCTCCTCTTTTTCTGGGTGAGATTGCATCCACTAAGTAATATTTTAGTCCCTTTGGGTCTGCGTTGTGAATTTCACCAAAGTGACAGGCCACCAAGTAAGCTTGATCTTTGTTCTTAATGGCTCTAATATTCTGGAGCACCCTTTTGTGCCTCTGCAGTACAGTGCTTCCAACATAACAGAGCCTGCAAGGGCACTCCAGCACATAGACTACATAGTCTGATTTGCATGGCAAGGCTTTCTTGATTTCTTTTTCTTGGTCACTAAATGGTGTCTTGCATGATGTTTTATTTTCACCAAATTGACATGCCTTGCATGTCTTGCATCTAAAAAAATCCCATTCTCTGGGAGAGCCCTGTGCCTGTAGGTTGGCTACCTAAATTATTGCTAACCAAAGCATCCTTCATTGAAGGTGACCGGCTGTAGGTAATGATGGCTCTGCTGGGGAGTAGAGGACCTACAATTGGATCGCCTAAAATCAAGGGCCAGTTTTTTCTGATTATATTTTTTGTGGCCTTTTCCTGCCTGTTGTAGCTCAGGATGAATCTAAAAGTGTCAGTTTCCTCTGCCCTGTTTACCTTCAACCTCGAGGGTTTGTTCAGCAGGATTACTCTTTCGACCCTGTTGCTTTTTCTGATTGCTTTGTCAATGCATTTTCTAGAGTACCCTCTTGCTAAAAGCCTTTGTTTACTAGCTAGTTGGGCATCCCTTAGGTCATCTTCACAATTGCAGATATGTTTAATCCGGAGCATCTCTCCGAAGGGTATACTTTGTATTAAGTGATGAGCATGAGAACTCCCTGCATGCAACACTGTGTTGCCCGCAGTTGACTTTCTATGCAGGCTAGTTTCGATCTTTCCATCCCTAATAAGCACCTAAACATCTAAGAAATTAACAGACTGTGAACTGATGGATGCTGTGAATTGCAAATTCAAACTATTGGTGTTAAACATTTCTATGAACTTTTCAGCTTCCATTTTGGTGCCCTGCCAAATTAGAAATAATTCCTCTATATATCAGAAACAGTCTGATGTTGGTATTGATGCATATTCTTTTTGTAGGACCAGCTCCTCCCACCAACCCATATGTAAACAGGCATAGCTGGGGGAGAAGCGGGCCCCTTTGCCACACCACGCTGTTGTTAGTACAAGGTGTTTTGGAGTAGGAAAATGTTGCTTAAACAAAACTCTACCATATTACAAAGCATTTTGCTATGTTGCGAGCACTCAATTGGTCTTAATGCTAGAAAATGATGTAACGCTCTCAGTCCCTCTTGGTGGTTAATGGACGAGTACAGTGAAGTCACATCTAATGTAATTAGTAAAAGGTCATTGTTCAATTCAAAATCTTTTATCTTGGACAAGAAGTCAACCGTCATATGTTTAAATTTGTTCAAATAACACAGTTGTGATTTTACGAACGAAAAATATAATTATATTAACGTGCTAAAAATATGTAAAATGCTATGCTATCATATTATGGAGTTTATCGCAAATCAACTTGATATTCATATATGAATGTGGACATTATTAAGACCAAATTAAAACAATATGAATTAACTTGGCTCTATGTGAAACATGTATAAAAGTGACATTTCATGTAATAACGTATACACCGAAAATTACAAAATATAAGTGGGTGTGCACAATCATAATTAACTGTGCCTTCATTAAATGTCTCTAGAATGTATAACACATATATATTAATGATTAAAATAATAAACGAAAATGTTTAGACAAAATATAAGTTATATGTATACTTTGGTATTTTCCCAAAAACTTATGAGTACCCTATACTTACATGTATTAATTTTAACTGGAGAAGTGTGGCTCACCGGTTAGAGGAGGCAGTCCATGATGCAGAGGTCAGACCTGGGACCAGGGTTCAATTCCCGATGCGGTAGGGCCTTGAGCTCAAAATGTCCATGGGCTTGATAATTCTCGCCTCGGCGCCTACTCAAATCGTGGGTTCACACTCTGCAACTCTTGGAAATAGCTTGCTTAATCTCCACTACTGCCCCACCGCGATGGGATGCCTGGTCTTCACCTTGGGGATGCCCAGTAGGGGTAATCTCGCAGGGAAAGGCCAGGACGGGTTCCCAAAGCAAGCGCCTTGAGACCTTACGGTTAAAGGCACAATATAAGAGCGTATGATTTATATTGAAATGAATATTAATGCATCAATAATATCTTTGAACTTATATGCTTTCATTTTCTTTTAAATGTATGTTTCACAATTAATATGTCTTTGCAGAATACTGGCTTAAAATCATGTAGGCCTCATTCTTATACTGTAATAATGGACTGGTATAACAAAAGCATATGGGAACATTCCACACTATTGGCAGTAGTATTTAATTACTAATTGTTTCCTGTGACTTTCCCTGTACTGTGCGGGGCACTTGCTACAATTTAGAACAGCTGCCTGAGAAAGTGCCCTTTTGAACTTGCTATGATTTTTCTCCTTATTGTGCAATTGTTCGATGTGTCACTTGATTGAATAACTTAAGGAACTGCGTAATCAATCCACCTATTTTCCAGATTTTGTGTCTTCTCTACTGTTCCGTCACACTTATCCTATGAGAACTGACCAATGGATTTGGTGGTCTGACAAATTAAAGTGATGCCAGGAGGTGTCACCACAGAGCTGACTAAGTATAATTGCCTATCCTAAGTGAATGCGGGGTGTCTTCTTCGTCATCATTTGTTGTCCTTTCGGAGCTTCTTCTGCTTCTTTCCTGTACCTATAACGAGTGAGTGAAGCAAGAGTGGAGAAGTTCCATTTATGCTGGTGTAACCTTCTCTGCCACAGTGGCAAACTAAGAAAGGTCTCTGTCTAATTGGACTGGACTGGCTACCTAGAACTTTGCTGACTTTTCCTGAACACGCATTAGGGAAGGGTTTGCTGGCTGCCTATCTATACCGGCACATATGCTGTATGCGCTTGGGGATCTTCCTCAGCTGAGGTAGACTGCTCCTCTCTGATCTCCTTAACTTTCCTGAATCCCGAGCTTTGGTATTCATTCAATCAATGTAATTTGAGTTCTAATCTAAATTAGATATATTAAATATAAACTGTTTTCATTTTAATCTGATAAACCAAAATGTACTACCTTGATTTGGCTTGGCTAATCTTACTTATTGTCCTTTGTGAATGTGCATTTAATTTAAACTGGGTTGCCCTATGACTAAACAGAAATGTTTTTGATCATCAAATCCTGATGCTAATATTCTTTATTGCTGTAAAGGAACTCCTGGTATGCATGATCCTTGCTTGCCTGCATCTCTTTAGGATATTTGGGTTTGCAGTGATCATATTTTATATCTACAGTATTTTTCTGAGATTTAGCTATATGAGTTTAATTTCGAGTTTGTAGATCCAGTTATCCTAATCCTGGTCCTCATTGAGTGACTGTCAATTCCACGAATACCCAACCCTTCTCAGCACAGAGCAAGATCCATCAGAGGACCAAATGTATGGAAAGTAAGAATAGGCCCAGTAAATGCTACAGAAGTGCAATTGTTAAAATATTTAATAACTTGGTATCATTTTTGCATTTTCGGTAGGGAATGCTATTCATTGCTTGGAGTCTGAAGAGTAATTAGTCAAATTAGTTCTGTCAGATAGTGTTAGCTTATTTTAGTTTGAAGGTAAAAAACTGTACTGTTTTACATCACCTATCAACAATGGATCAAAAGGTTTATTAGGATGCTCAAGGTCTCAGTTATGCCTAGAGATGTTAGTCATAAGCAAATAGCCTCCTGGCTTTCAGGAAGGAGCTGAAGACCACGCTCTTCTCCATGCAATCATTGTGACTGTAGCGTTTCTGCCTTTGTGTTACTGGGTTTTTCAGGCCTCTTTGTCAAAGCGCCGGGACACCCCCTGGGGTAGCCGTACGCTCTGAAAGTACGGCTTTAACATAACATAACATAACATAACATATCTCTAATAGTGGCAAGGGGAAATTGTTAACTAGGATGTGAAATCAGCAAATGGGCTAGGATAGCATCAGAAGTTGCCTCCAAGTAGTACATAGGGCACCACAAATAGGCACATAGGTAGTTTGTTTGCATGTGATGAAAGTCAAAAAGTTGGAGATTGTTATATGATGTAAAACATGAGAGAACCAGACACATATGTAAACTATGAACAAATAACTCAAATGAGTAGAGGAAATCCAGCAGAATGGAAAAATAATACATGAAGAAATGACCAGGGACTTTTCAGTGTCAAGATGTATTATCATTATAATTAGGCTTTTTTGTATTGAGTTTCTATTTTATATACGTTTTGGGTGGGGGTGTTTATCGGTGTCATGGAGATTGTGTTGTAGCTTTTACAAGAATAGCATTTTATTTCCCCCTTCTCTAGTTCATTCCTTTAGTAAATTCTTGCTTCTTTTCTACATCTAATTTGCTTCTTTTACCTCATTTTTGAATTTGGTCTTACAAGTAACTTTGTATTATTTCCCTCAGCTCTCTCTTTGTCTCCTTTCCCAGCAACGAACCTCCTCTTTCCAGCAGTCCTGCCCCAACCTATGTAAAATATGTGCATGGATGGAGATACATTTTTACCTCATTAAAAATTGAGTGCAGTAGATAAAAGGATCATGTTGAGCATACAACATTTTCCTGCTGCATTACTCTTCAGACAAATGGCAAACTTCACCTGAATGAAGATTTTTTTACCTAGTATTTGAAATGCGCACTGTGGGGTGCATGGTGCTCTGTCATTGAAAGTAATTATCACACTGCCATGATCTTTGTCTTGAGATTGCAAGAAAGGAGTGGGCTACTAAATTTGACATTACACTCTTATCTGTGCCGATTACTGCTGTGTATAGCCACAGGGGAGAGAATTATGCTAAAGAATTAATATGCATATTTTTACCTATAGGGCTTTTAGTGAAAACAAACTGAGTTGCTGTATAAAGATGGAGCTATAAAGACGTTTTTTGAAATGTAGGATGCCTTGGGTCTTTTGCTTGCGCAGTTCACTCCATCAATTAATTTTATTTTACATTGTTGTCCTGTGCCTATTGCATTTTGTGCTTGTTTGAGAACCATTGGGTAGATTGCTAAGATTTTTTTTTCTAAAGCATGAGGTCTCTTACCTTATTTGAAACCAGTTTGAGAACTATGCAGCTGTTGTGCATGTGTGAGAGTTCCCAAGGAACTTTATTTCTGTGTTCTGTGTAGTGTTTATGTATTTTAGTGTTTTATAGAGTGCAAACTTGAGCCGTTACGGTATGAGAGTGCATTACAGGAACAAAACAGTATATAATAGGCTTAAAGTCACAAAAGTACACACTAGTATAGGAAAGGGCGGGTGCTGAGTACATAAGGGATAGAGGGTACGTATGTCCATTTTACATTCTACGTATTACTCGTGGCAATAGACTCAAAAGTGTACTATGGGGTAGGAGGTGGCGGGGTGATTGGTACATAAGGGATAGAGGATACGTATGTACATTTTGCATTATACATTTACTCGTAGCGATCGTCTGCGATGTCTCTGGGGGTTTGAGACGAAAATTAAGCAAGGAATATGCCCATAAGAAAGGTTTTGGCATTCTTTTTGAAGCGTGCCAGTGAGGGGATTCTTCTGATGGCCGGGCGGGAGAGAGTTATATACTCTTGGTGCGGCCCCAGAGAAGGCTCGATTGTAGTTTTTTTTTCCACAAGCACGCACGTTGGAGCAAGAGGTCTCTGGCAGACCTGGAGTTTCTGGTTCCTCCAGATACCACAAGTTTCTGTGCAAGATATGCAGGGGAGTTTGAAAAAAGTGCCTGTGCGCAATGCATGCCAGTTTGAGTTGAATTCTGGCCTCATGAGGGAGCCAATTCAGAGCTTTCAGGTGAGGTGAAATGTGATCAAATTTCCTTGTGCCAGTAAGAAGTCTGGCGGCTGCATTGAGGCACGCTTTCAAAGGTGCCAGGGAGATCTTGGGTAGCCCCGAGAGGGTAGAACAGCTATAATCCAGTCTAGAGAGGACTAGTGCCTGGACTTCCATTTTTTTGTCGGGAGCGTCAAGGAAGGGTTTCAGTTTCCTGAAGTAGCTCAGGTGGAATCTGGCTTATTTAGCCATTGAGTTGATGTGGTCTCACAAGTTCAAGTTGCAGTCAAGGGTTCTGCCCAAAGATTTGGCCTAGTCCACAATGGTCGGTAGGCAGTTTACGGCTGTGATAGCCTTAATCCATGTCTGAATCTCAGGGTTAGTTTTTGGTGAGGAAATTACGAGAAATGCTGTTTTCTTTGCGTTGAGTTTGGGTTGATTGGAGGCGAGCCATTGGACAGTCATTTTCAAGGCGTCATTCAGGGATAGAATCTTCTCGAGGGATGGGATTTTGATGTAGACCTGGGTGTCGTCAGCACACATGTGGTATGAGATGTTCGCGGAGGGTAGTACTTTGGCAAGCGGCTCAAGGTAAAGGTTGAAGAGGGTGGGGGACAGGGTTGATCCTTGAGGGACTCCAACTTTGACCAGGGAGGGGGTAGAAAGGTTACCGTTAATTAGGAATCTTTGTGATCAATTTTGGAGGAAGGACCTAAACCAGTCTAAATCAGAACCATCCAATCCCATATTTGAGACGTTCGAGTAATATTTCATGGTTGACCATGTCGAAGGCCGAGGATAGATTCAGGAGGATTAGGAAACAATGTTTTGCCTCGGTCAGGGGCTTGGAGGGCATCGTCTACGATGTGGAGCATGGTGGTTTCAGTACTGTGCCCAGGTCTGAATCCTGATTGGAAGTCGTCAAGTAAATGAAAGTTGTTGATGTGATGGCTTAGCTGCTCTTGCCCACACTTCTCAAACACTTTGGCTAAGAGAGGGCTATTGGAGATAGGTCTGACGTTTTCAGGGGAAGCTGGATCCAGAGATGGCTTTTTCAAGATGGGGAGAACTTGGCTGGCTTTCAGAGAGTCAGGTATCGATCCTTGCCCGGGAGAGGTGTTGATTATTGCAGTCAGGCTAGGAATGATGGATTGGGCGTCGGCAGCTAGGCAGTTGGAGGGGAGCGGGTAATTAAAGTGATTGTTCATGTTTAAGGTAGGGAGGATTTTTGAGATAGAGTTTTCATCTTACAGCTTGAAGTTAGACCAGCGTGCTTGGTTTTTGGGTGAAACCTGTGGGGGCAATGCAGAAGGAGGGGGCAGATCCGGAAAGGGATGAGAATTTGTGGCAGAGCTGAGTTCGTTTCCTAAGGCTGTGATCTTGTCGGAGAAAAAGGAGGAGAAATTCTCAGATGATATAAGCGACTTGGGGTTTTCTTTCGATGTTTTGGCCAGTTTATTAGATTGGTGTTTGAGCAGTTCGAAGAGCTTGCGTGGTCTGTTCTTGGCATTCTCCAGATCCGATCTGAAGAATTCTTTTTTTGCATTGAGGATTTGCCTGGTATAGGCCTTTCTGGACGGGCGGAGAAGTTTTAAATGTACTGCTGAAGGGTGCTGTCTCCAGATTCTTTCAGATTGTCGGAGGGATATCTTCTCGTTGCTGAGGAAGCCAGAGAACCAGGGATTCCTGTCTTTGATTTGGGTACTTTATAGTTTTAGCGGGGCTGGGTCATCTGGAATGTTAGTTATAGTTGCAGAGTGTTGGCCATTGAGGTCAATGGCCGTTGTGATATGCAAGGGGGGGAGGTCAGAATTGCAGAAAGCCTTCAGGTCACTGAGGTCAAGGTTTCTGGTGTCTCTGACCCAGCACTTTGGAATAACCAGTTGTGGTGCCCTTGTTTTTGGGGTTCTAGGTAATTTTGAAGGAGATAGTATGGTGGTCCAACCAGTCGCATAGGTCTAGAGAGAAAAGTTTAACTGTTGACTCCTTGGAGATGATCCAGTCAAGGTTGGCCCCTTTGGAGTCTGTAGGGACTGTGCAGTCTTGGGTCATGGCTTGATCGGCCAGGAGGTCTTTGATGGCATTGACTTGAGGATCCTTGGGATCATTCTAGTGCAGGTTGAAATCACCAAGGAAAATATAATTAGCGTTGGAGGAAACCTTGGCTGTGATTATTTCCATGAAGTGGTCAGTGAAGGTTTTGTTTGTGCCTGGGGGCTGGTAAAAGATGTGCAGATTGCACAGTTGGGTGGAGTTGCTGCAAATGGAAAGGGCGAGGTATTCGCAGGAGTCTGAGGTGTCTGCTAGAAGTTCTGTGACAATGAGGGTAGAGCGGTAGATGCAGGCGATGCCTCCTCTTTTTTTGCTGGATTGCATATCCAGCCTAGCAATGTTGTACTTGGAAGGGACTAGGAGGTCCAGGCATGGAGATGAGGATTCGTTGAGCCACAATTCGGTCAGGATCGCTAAATCAAGGTTCTTGTTCTGGATGAGATCAGCGATATCAGCAGCATGCCTGACAGCCGATTGGCAGTTGATTAAAAGGCCAGACAGAGGAGGTGGTCGGTGGGAGAGACAGGAGTCGGGGTGGACAGGGGTATGGGCGCTAGATTGCTATTAACCATGCTTCTGTTGCGGAGGGTAGCTGATCTGTTGGGGTTGATGGCGAACATGCAGATGGCATGGTCTGCACTCATGTCCGGTGGACAGGGTAAAACTGGGGCAGGGTTGTAGTCAAGGGGGATGGCTGGACTTTCTTCTTCAGTGAGGTCTGGTGAGCATGGGGTAGCCAGGGTAGTAGTGTTGTAGGAGAGTATGGGAGCTAGGATTTTCTCCTCCAAGAGGGGGCATGGTTGCTTGGGGGGGCGAAGGTGTCTCAGGGGTGGCGGTTGTGGGTGCTTGGTGGTATGGGGGAGTCCTATGGGGGCTTGAGCTTAGCGAAGGAGAGTTCAGTGAGGTGAAGGAGGTTCTTTAGGTCAAAGAATGGAGTTATGGATGCTCTGCGTTAATTTGGTTGCTCTAGAGTGCAGCGTTTTGATATCCAGATAGGAGGGAAGTGCTTAAGGGCAGGGGGGCCGTGATTCAGGGGCAGTTCTATCGGCATGTGTAGGAGAAGGGGTAGAGGGGCTAGCTAAATCTGTGTCATAGGTCCTTGGAGGAGTATCAGTCTCAAGGACAGAGTGGGGAACTAGCGGGGAGGAGACCGGAGGACTAGCAGCAATTTTACTGGCAATCCCGGGCAGGGTCCTAGAAGGGTTGGGATGATCTGTGTTGGAAACCCTTAGAGGGGTGGTTTGAGGGTGGCTAGGCACGTTAGACTGGCTGGTTGGAGGGTCGACAGGCAGGTGTTGGCTACCCTGCAAGAGTCATGCACATGGTTTCTGAGGAGGGTAAAGAGGTCTGCAAATTTATTAAGGTTTTTAGTTGTAACTTAGATCAGGACAATGCTAATTTTATAGAGGGTGATGGTGATGTCAGCTTGCTGGAATGTGGGGGGCGCTATAGTGAGCTTAGTGCCGTATGGAATGTTCCTGGTTGTACGTACATAGAGGAGGTGCACAAAGGTTTTGCGCCAAGAAGAGGTTTTTCTGGAGTATATGAGGTCATTATTGATGGTGCCATTGTCCGTACTCTATTGTCCGTACTGTATCCTAGGTCAGAGATCAATGACTCCGGGTGCCTTTTTAGGGTGGCGTGCTCAAGGATGATTTTGCAGCGGTTTTAGAGAGGTTCAGGGGTAAACCAGAGTATATGAGTTTTCCCCTGTAGCGGTTAGGCCAGGACCTGCCATTCTGGCTAGGGTGGGGCACTAATAGTTCACAGAAGCAATGTGGAGAAGCAGGGGTTGATTCAGATGTATCCAATAATGAGATTTCTTGAGGGAGCAGGATTGTCAGAGCATTAGGGCAGGGGTCCGCGCGTACTGGCGATGGTCGGACGTGGGCGTCTACATGGATAGGCTGTCGCAGAGACTAGGAAGCTGGGCCAGCCACCACGCCACTAGTTCTGGGTGATAAGGTTGAGAGGGACCCAGTAGCAGTCGGAGCTCACCGGACCCCATGAGGGAGCAGGGGTCACATTCAAGGGCAGTGCAGCAGAGGCCCCGAAGGGAATCCTCCTATGTGCAGCTTCTCAATCATCCAAGTAGAGCAGCAACTCGAGCGCGAGTTGCCGATTCAGCTACAAGGGCAGTGAGGAGTATCCAATGAGCCTAGTGCTATTCACCAGTTCTTTTGGTTAGCAAAAAACAGGATTTATGTGCCACTGATCAACCCACAGGAAGAGCAGCATCTAGGGCACACACCAAAGTTCCAGTCATAAAAATAGTAAACAGGGTTTATGTGCCACTCATCCAGCCACAGGAAGAGCAGCCTCTAGGGCACACGCCAACGTTTTGTTCATAAGAACAATAAAGGTGTCTCTATGGAGCCGAGTGATATCCCCCAATTTCTTAGGTTAGCAGAAACAGCCTTTTGTGCTCTCTTCAGTCAACAAAGTGGAGCAGCAACTCTAGCAAACCTCATTATTCAACTGCAGAAGCAGTAGGGTGAAACAATTGAGTATAGAGATATCACCAGAGTCTTAAGATGGAGGGAGGCAAGGAAGAGCTTAGGAGTTTCAGCTGAGGCACAGGGGAAGCAGTAGAATTTAGCCCATCCCAGATCACGCCGTAGATGTTCCATGAGCCCATCCGAAGGCTGCCAGCCCAGCTGACTCAGGGGTGGTCGGTCAGAGTGCGGGGGGGAACAAGACTCACCGGGTGTAAGGAAGATGGTTTCGCATCAGCCGCTGCACTTCAGACACTTTAGGCAGGGCAATGACCCCTAATAAACAGGTGCCACGATTCCCTGAGGGCAGACCGGCGGTTCTGGCACTGAGGCGAGGTAGTGTGTGGTACCTTTGCTGAGATTGGCAGCCTCGATTTAAAGGGAGCCGGTCATTAAGCATTGAGTCAGTTGGGCCCACAGCAGGGAGCCATTCACAGGTCCAGTTAGGTGCTGAGGCTAGGTAATGCCTCAGGATACTTAGGCAGGCACCAGGCAGGAATCGTTTCAGCTGTCCGTCTACGGACAGAGCCAGGCGTTGTTACGAGAAATGACTGTAAAATGGCCGTGGAGCTCCAACAGCCGGCACAACAATGCAAACTCCAAACTAAAGCAGATGGCGGCAGGGTCCAATTGGAGCAGCACCACTCCACCCGATCATCAAGCGGGTAAATTGACCTTCGGGCAAAAGGGAAGGCGCTGCAGAGTGCCGGCCTCCAGGCAGTGCCTCTGGGCCACAGACAGTCGGCGGCAGATGGGGCCCGTACGGCGCTGGTCACGGGAAACCCTGACTCGGTCATCAGGCAGGCCCAGGTCTGACCCGAACAGCCCGAGACTGCGGGTGAACTGCGTTAACAAACTCTCCGCTGCTGAATGGTCCTGGGGCAAGGGATCGCCCTCCACTGCCGGACCTCGGGCAATAGTGGTTCGACCGGGAGCGTCAGCAGGCAGGCGGGACTCATCTCCATCACTGCAACAGCGCCAGCAGCAGGGGATCCCGACCGGGTCACAGGGCAGGCACAAGAGCAGAGGATCCAGAAATAGCAGGCAACCACGTTGAAGGCCTCGCATCCATGGATGTGGACCTCTCCATAGCTGAGCAACCCTGGGGCAAGGGAATCAGCCAAGCCGGACTCAGTGCATCGAGAGTTGGATCAAGGCAGCAGCTCCGGTTGATCTGTCGGGTGATTTGATCCATGAAAAAAATCTCAGAGTCGGTTCCCAGAAAGGTGAACAGTCAGTTCCTCAGGTAGAGGGGTTAGAGGCTAGTTGGGGCGAGTTGAGCAGGGATAAACTACCCAGAGGTAATCCCCAAACCAGGAGCTCTTTCAGAAGGCTCCTACTTGGTGGCCATCTTGAAGCTGTACAAGTGTTACCTGGTTGAATGCATTTTCCGTTTTGGGAGAAGAGCATGCACAGCTCAATGTTCTATCAAATACAATAACTGAGTGAGTTTGTAACTGAGTGACTTTGACAAGTGTTAGGTCTTGTTTCACCACCATAAGTTCAAAGTGTCATTTTGATATCAGGGAGTGGGAATAAAAGTTGAACTTGATGATCTTGGGGTTGTATAATGAGCAGGTTATACTTTAGTGTGCAGAATCAGAACATTTTAATGCATATGTATTTGCTTACATTGTGGTGTGTGCAGCACATACTAGGAAACTCTAAGCAGTGGCTTCCTCTTCTTCCTTCTGAGCTGTACTGCCCACAGCTGATGCACTAACTCTTTAATTCTTTTGAGTTAATGTATGCGCTATGAGCAGTGCAGTTTCAGGAAAACCAGTGTATGAACCCCTTCTGGGCACACTGGGAGCCTGTGGTTGGTTACTGAAGACATTCATGAAATGGCTTGTTGTTCTGTATAAAACTATGTGGCTCCTATAGGCATGTGTGTCAGGCCACCCCAATAAAAAGTTAAGAAAAGGAGTGTTGGGTACAGCACTTTGTGGAAAAACTTCCACTTATTAATTCTAGCACACGAATAGTGGGCAACATACTGAATGTCGTCAGACCTTTTTCTGATTGTAGTCTTTCTATACAAACTCTCTCCCAGGTTTGGACTGATCGTTATCTAATACTCTCAGTTTTCATTTATTTCAATAGATGTTGCTCATACTGTTTATCGTTTATCAGCTGTTGCCCACACAGGTTGCGTTTGGTAATAAATTGGCCCTCAGAAACTTATCAAACCTTTTCCTAATTCTCATACCTTGAATTGTACCTCTATAGGAAATTTTATTTTTGTGGATTGATCTTTTCAGGCTACAAGAGCAACCCATAAACCCATGGGAACCTTGGTAGAGGACAATCTTTTAGGCAATAACAGCTCTCATTGGTATAATTAGTAACAATATATTATGTAATTGAAGACTTAACCTCATGAACAAAACACCCTTTTCAAATAAGACATAAACTACCTTAGTCAAAGTGATAACATCTTTTTTATCAACTGGAGATAGTTACACATAAAAAACATAGAACTCAGGGCAATATGTCCCCACAACATGCACAGTAACAAGGGCAAAACAAATGAGCATGGACTAATGTAATGGTAACAAACCACAGAAGAGCGATCTCAAATTATTCAAAATTCAGTCCATAGTATAATTGTTTGTTTGCTACTGAGCGTCTTAAGTATATTTAGACCCATACGCGAGATGCTAGGGTCTCAATTGGACAAAAAGACAAAATGAGAAAACTCCATGTAAAGCTGGCGTGCATGCAGGCCACATACAGTAAGAAAGCAAGTATAGCCCACTAGGGGGGCAGGCCTGTAATAGTTACAAAGTGTAAATTAAATAAAGAAGGTAGAATTATTAAAACATTATCAATACCAAACATGATAGGGCCTTGGCAAAGCTTATTCTTCTCAAACTACTTTGGCTACGTGTTCAGAAAAAGATTACTTTCACATCAGGAGGAATAGTCCATAAATGTCTGTATGGAAATGCTTCTTGTTTCTAGCGGGTCTAAAGGCTCGACTAACAGGACTCCCGCGCGTCATATTATAAAAGGGGATGGACGACCAAGCGCGCAGCGTGGGCGCGCAGCGTGCGCTCTGTAGACGCGCCGGAGGTGCGCCTGAGGTAAGCCCGGTTGCGTCCGTTCGCGTTCCGGGCGCGTTCAGCGCTAGCCATGCTGCCCTTATTGCCACAAATACCTTGATGTATTCCAGGGCAGAGCTATGTCTGTTGGATCCCCATTCTGGCACGGGTAGGCGGTTAACCACCCCCACTCCTTCTCAGGGGACTGTTTTATGTGGGCTGCTTAATGTCCGCTCACTCTGCAAACACCATGCAGAGATCGCCCTTTTAATCGAATCATCAAGGTTGGATGTCCTATTTATGACCGAGACTTGGACCAGGGCGGACAGTGGAGTGGAGCTTGGTTGGGCTTGTCCCCGGGGTACACGATTAAGCATATCCCGCGAGTCACAGGGAGAGGTGGTTGAGTGGGTTTTATTTTTAGAGACTCACTCGCCCTATCACAGCTCGTTGTTAGAGAGGTCTTGGGGCTTGAGCTCATGGGCTTCTCTTTAACGAGCCAGGGTGGTGTACTATTGGCTGGTCTCCTGTGCTATAGACCACCGTCTATGACAGCTTCGTCTTTCCAGCAGCTGATTGATTTGGTTTACGATCTATCCAATTTGCATGCTAGATTTCTAATCCTGGGTGATTTTAATCTGTGGCCCAATGGCCCTCAAGACCTTGCTTATAGAGAGCTTTGCTAAGCTTGTTGCAATTTACATCTTGACCAGCTTGTGCCTTCCTCTACTCATGCAAAGGGCCCCACACTGGACTTGGTCTTTGCGGATAGCTCTGCGGTTTCAGTCCAGTAGGTTGCAGTCCAATGCTGGACAGACCATGCATTGGTCCTTTTCACCATTCTCATGCCAGCAGGCTCGCTGAACATTAGCGGCCCTGGTAGGTATAAGTTCAGCAGGCAATGGTCGCGCCTCCTGAAGGGCATGAGTTTGCCCGTGCTACTGCCTGGGATTTCTCTTTGGGGGATAGCGTGGAGGAGAGCTACTCCGTCCTATGCCAGCAGATCCTGGAATCTTTAGATAAGTTGGTCCCTTTGCGTAAGGAAAATGACAAGCCTAAGAGAGCCTCTCCTTGGTTTTCTGGTGAGCTCCTTAAGCAGAAACTCTGCTGTAAACGGGCGGAGCGTGCTTGGAGAAGACACTATCTGGAATCTGATAAACTGGCTTACAAGGAAGCCCTTCAAGAATATAAAACGTAGATACGGGTGGCAAAAGCAAATTTCCTGGAGGATACCTTGACTAAGGCCACAAACAAGTCCCAGGCATTGTTCAAACTTGTCAACAACCTATCCAATCCTTCTTGTGCTGTGTCAGCTATTCCGGCGTCTCAGGAGTTATATGACTCCTTGGCCGCCACCTTCGAGGAAAAAATTAGGAACATTCTACTTGCCCTTTCGGACTCTGGTCAGACTACACCGTTGGTGCCTTCCTCTGTAGAATTGGCCAGCACAACGACCCCAGAAGTTTCTGGGGCAGAGTCAGGACAGCCCTTGTTGACCTGTTTTCCTATTCCTTCCTTGGAGGACTTCTGTTTGGTGGCAAATGGTGTCTCTTCTGGCTCCCCACTTGATCCTATGCCCCACAGGTTTTGGAAGGTGTTTCAGGCTGAGCTCTTTCCACCTCTCCATTCCATCTGCTGTCAGTCACTTGCCACAGCCACGGTTTCAGATAATTAGAAGCTGGCAGTGGTGTTCACCCCTGCTAAAAAAAGCCACCTTGGACCCTTCGAATCCGGACAATTATAGGCCAATTTAGCTTTTGCCATTTTCTATAAAAATCTTGGAGAAATTGGTTACAAGGGTCCTGTCTAACTTTCTGGAAACCAATGCCTGTCTGAACGCGGCCCAGTTTGGCTTCAGGACGGCCCACGGTACGGAGTCTGCCCTGGTGGCCGTGTTGGATGACCTGCGCTCGCGTGTCGACATGGGTAGAGCGGCATTTTTGGTACTGCTCGACATGTCGGCCGCGTTCGACACGGTTGACCACGCGGTGTTACTGGGCAGGCTTCAGAAGGCCGGGGTGACTGGTCTGGCCTTGGACTGGCTGACTTCCTATCTTTGCAACAGGCAGCAGGCTGTGGCACTTCCACCTTTTCGGTCAGCAGTGAAGACTGTAAAGCAGGGCGTGCCTCAGGGATCAGCAATTAGCCCGATCCTTTTCAATCTATATCTTCGTCCACTAATAAGTTTGATTAGGTCATTCGGCATATCTGTTATTAGCTATGCCGATGACACTCAACTTATTTTTTCATTTGAAGGAGGTGATGCGGTTTCGAGGGAAACCTTTCACCGCTGCATGACTACAACGGCAGATTGGTTACGCCACAACTCACTCCAATTCAATGGAGCGAAGACCGAGGTGCTCCACTGCTCCCTGGACCGGTTGCCTCGCTCTCTACCTGATGGGTTCTGGCCTTCATCAATCTTGGGCACAGTGACTGCTGCTGACTCGGCCCATAATCTTGGCGTCATGTTTGGGCCTAGCCTGCAGCTTGACGCTTTTGTTAATAAAACCACGGCGACCTGTATGCTCCTGCTTCGCACTTTACGGAAGATTTTGCCGTTACTTCCAACTGTGGCCAGGACAGAAGTGGTGCGTAGTACCATCCTCAGTAGGTTAGACTACTGCAACGCACTGCTTCTAGGAGCCCCTAACATCTTGTTTTTTAAGCTGCAGAGGATTCAGAACATGGCTGCCAAGCTGGCCCTCTCTCGTCCACGCTCAGCGTCATCGTCTTTGGCGCTTTCGGACCTTCATTGGCTGCCTGTTCAGCAAAGGATTCATTTCAAGGCCTCTTGCCTTTTTTTCAGGGCCTTACATGGGCTGGGGCCAGTGATGTTACAAGAGCTCTTCTCCTGGTACTCAGCCGCAAGACCGCTGAGGTCTTCCTCAGCCTTCCTGGTAGTTGTTCCCAGGATTAAAAGGGTGAGGATGGGCGGTCGGTCATTCAGTTTTGCAGCTGCAAAACTTTTAAACTCCTTATCCCTTCCCCTGCGGAGCTGCCAGGATTTGGTGGCTTTTAAAAAGGGTTTAAAAAGCTATCTCTTCCCAAGAGTAGTGTAGTGCGTAACAACGGTAATGTTTTGGTCACAGCGCCAGGATACCCTTTTGGGTGACAGTTGCGCTCAATAAATACGTATTACTTACTTACTTACTTACTTGGTTTCTTAATACCCATTTCAATCTTTACACTCCTTGGTTACTTCATCTTCCTAGTACTAATTTGTCACTTGTCCCACAGTTTTGTAACTTTTTCTCCTAATTTGTGGTTACTCAACAGAATGAGATACCTCAAGATCTGAAGTCTTCCTCTTCTCTAACATTGTCAGTAAAATACTGAAAACATTCCTCTTTTAGTCATAAGTATTATTTTCTTGTCAGTTATTGCGCTTAAGCAACAACAGCTCTTTGAGTTAATACAATTCTTCATAAATTTCCATGAACATAACATAACGTAACATAACATAACATTGATTCTGGAGAAGTTTATATGTACACATCCATCTCAGTTGCTGCAATCCTCGTACATGAGCAGCCAAAAAACAAAGTTCTAACCTGCTCTCATTGATGGAGGGTAGCATTATGGTGGTGCCTCTTGGCCTGGACAGAGACCATGCTCATATTTCAGCTGTGAACGTGCTGCCCACTAAACAACAGTCAGCTGAAGCCAAAGAAGTAAACCATTCTCCCATATTCGGAGTGGAAGTAGGTCCAGGGAACTCAGGTGGTCTATGGACTTTGCAAATCGTCAAAATGGCATATAAAGTGGCCTACCAAATCTAGGGTGGATCATAGTGGGATCATCCATCACAGAAAGGTGCCTAAAAGTAGATGCTGCACTCATATTGCTTTGACAGCAGACAGAATTAAAGCAGTAAAATTGCAGCAAAATCCACTGATTTAAAGTTTCTGTTAAAAACGAAATATTCTCTGTGTCTGTGTTTAATTGCTTCAAATAGTTTTTATCTGAAATACCAAAAAGCCTAGTTATAACAGAACTGAGCTGAAAACCAAACCTTCTAGCCAGTAGAACAGGTCATTTGCTTATTTTGCAATAATTTCTTTTCAACTTGGTATTGGGATCTGTTATATAAATCCTAACATTACTATATGTTTCTTGCTGCAGAAGTTTCAAAGTTAATGCATCTTCTCATTGCCACAAAGAAACCTTTCCAAACCTTTGGATAACTGTGTTCAACAGCTGCCTTAGCAAATACATCAGTGAGATATCTGGAGTTGGCATAATTTAGACTGGAAAATTAATGATCTAAATCAGGGCTAGATTTCTTAAAATCAAATTTTTTGAATTAGGTTCTTTTAAAGAGTAAAATGAATTCACTATAAAAAATATTATTTACAGAGCGGAGATTTTTCCTGCGATATTCTAAGAGGTTATTCACAATTATGTATGGCAAGAAAGGCTGGCAAATTATAGACTTTTTGTGGCCTTTGTGATTCACTTTAAACTCTAACTAAAAGCTCTGCCTAGGCTCATAATATGAATCACACCTCCCCGTACTTTGAAGGGAATATTCATTAGTTGTAGGCCTCTTAGTCACCGCCCCAGTCAACTGTTTGTATTGACTTTGGGTATTGGCGCTGGAAGTAAGGGGTATCCCCCAGAATATTCATGCTGAGCTTCAGAAGGTGAATGAGCAATTAAGATGTGTTCGTGTAATATCTAATTTCCTGTGTGTTGAAAGATGGAGGTCAAATGTCAGGCTATGTATTCTGGCAATTTGCTGCTAATTTTTTACATGGAGATTGTCTTTTACTTTTCTTTGACTGCAAATTGAGAGGCATTTTTAAACTGAACTATGTGACAATCTTGCTGTGATATGAGGAGTGTGAAAGGTGGCTGCTGAATGTAAAAAAATTAACATGCAATAAAATGTCAATATTTGGAAATGAACTGAACAAATATTTCAAAGTATATCAACAGTTAGGAAAGTACAAATGAAGCACATTTTTATAATTCTGAAGTATGATAGAGATAAAGATTTATTTTAATTGGATCAAAACAAATCAAGACACTTTACTTGGGGATATGCAAATGATAAATATTTGCTTAAACCCAATTTCCACATATTATCTTTTGTTCACTACATGGTTTTATCCACACAACTGCATGTTTGTACAAAGTTAGTGGACGTTTTAATGGAAAATACGTAGGCTTTAAAAATCAGTGTGCTACTACACCATGCTTGAGTAATACATTTCTGACAGTGTGCTGCAAAATGCAAACACTACATACTACACCCTTACTATTCTCCTGCTCAATGGGCATGGTTCACACTTGTTCTTTGCATGATGAGTGGATCTTTCACAATCCCTATGACTTAAGTGATGTAGCATTGATGGCATCATCTTCACTCTAAAAATTGTGCCAGCACCATTGACTATGGGGGATAACTTAGGGTTTTGAAGATTGGGTCATGCACCATATATAGGTGGTTGTCCATTACAGTAAGAACTGTGATATCCCTTTGCGATTTATATGTCGGCATACCACCTAACTTGTACTAGCTGAGACTCAGCTGACTTTGCCAGTGCAAAGGTCTGACCAAGCAGCCTATCAGCCCCTGAATGACCACGTCATATAGATGGTCACCCACTCTATTTATTTATGGCACTGCAACTCAGTTACAAAAATAATAAATTACCCTCTTAACCTCAAAAGCAGACTCAGGAAAGAAAATCATGCATTACTGCAAAATATAACACTTAATTAAAATTAACGTTAATTACCAATTATATAATTAATTTATCAATTAAAATAATTAATTGCCAATTAATAAATAATTACAAAATAAATTATACATAAATATATATTTTATTAATTACTATTAAATTACTTCCCACCCTATTCCCCTATAAACCCACAACCCGCTCCAGTACTAAAACATAAAATTTAATTAAAATTAACATTAATTACCAATTATATAATTAATTTCTCAATTAAAATAATTAATTACCAAGTAATAATTAATTACAAAATAAATTATACATAAAAAAATATTTTATTAATTACAAATAAATTACTTCCCATCCTATTCCCCTATAAACCCACTAACCGTTCCGGTACTAAAACATATAATTTACTTATAAATTTTTTTATTAAGATATAAAATTAATACACATATAATATTATTTATTTTAAATACTTAACTAAAACGTATTACACATACATAATAGAAAAAATAAAAAAATAAAAAATAGCGATATTAGTGTCATCGAAATTAGTTACATCGATATATATGCTATCGATATTACTAACCGATATTACTTACATCGATATAAAGAATTTCGATATTACTTACCTTAGGGTTGATATTCAGTCCAACGATACTCTTGACATCGATATTCTGCACCTTCGATATTTCAAACACGATATTTTGGTAGGTTGAAATTTAAAACACAATATTTTGACTGTGTACCTCAGCCAAGACCTGGAACTAGCTACCGGAAGACATCAGGCGTACCTCCTCCCTGAATTCCTTCAGGAAGACTGTAAAGACCTGGCTCTTCGGCTGAATGGAGCGGCATACCTCACCCACCCCTCAGCACCTTGAGACCCTCACGGGTGAGTAGCGCGCTAACAATTCCCTGATTGATTGCGCGTTATCACATCGCACTATATATAGCTCTCTGTTGCGTAGTAGAATGCTACCTTTATGTATGGCCTGATCAACAGGCTTGCGACCAGTGACGTGTAGATTATCTGTAAAGGCTTTCATTTTCAACTACTTCAAAGTGGCTGGAACTGCGCTTTGAATTCACATGCATTCAGCATTGATTCTACACTTCAAAAGTGGCACACATGGCACTCACAAACTTTTTGCTTGGACCAATGGCGAATTCTCTGAGAGAGCACTGTCAATCTTCGGGTTACTTATCCCCTATCTCATCCTCATTTGTAGCATCTTCGCAGCAGGGGTACCCAGCAATGACCACACCACATATGGAACTTGGTATCACATGTTTTTATTTGTCTGCATGCACCTGCCAACAACACATTCTAAAACAACCTTCACTGCAATACAATCTATGTATTACTTCATAGCTCTAAAGAGTTCATTAGGAGCCAAAAGGTTTCTGTCAATGTTAACTGGCAAGACGCTAAACCTGCATCCTAACTTCTGCATGTTCCCAGCCCCTAGCCTTACAACCCTTATCCATACAGGGCAGGGATGAGGCACAGGTGCTCTGCCTCACTCTTTGCGAGCATTCATCTGCAGGTGTCCAACCCTAGGTTGACCATCCACAGTGGGGGTGGGACACAACACTCCACAGGTGTCTGACCCCCCTTTTAATTTACCAGTAAGATGCATAAGGGCATAAGTTGGTATGTATCTTTAACATTCAGCATTGGAAACTTTAAGTCCACCTGCAGACCACAGTGAACTTGCTTATGCGCAAATCTCCAAATGTCTGATGGAAATTTAAATGAGCATGGTAAATTTGCCTCCCTGAATAGTTATCTGTGTTATTTGTTTCAATTTTTAATAGGGCTACGTGGAGTGTGATAAGGGTATTGTGTTTAGAAAAAAGTTCATCGTCAAAAAAAGATTCTTCTAGTTAAGACTGATACAGCTATTCACACTGTTCATATGTGTTCAGTCTGGGGAAAACTCTCCTATAGTCAACAGTCATCAACATGCTCTTGACATATAAAGTCAGTGGTATCTTGATCAAGAACTCCTTCCACTTGCTCTGCTAACTCAAAGAATACAGCTCAATATTGATCTGCAAATAGGACAGAATGCAGAAGGCATTAGCTAAAATTATCTGGCAGCCAATTTTTGCCGCGAGGACAGGCATTGGAAAAATGCAAAATTTAAAATGCGCCAAATACTAACAAAAGAGAGCTCTTTAAAAGATGAACTTGGAGAACTTGTCTGTGTAACCCAAATACAATCTTCACTCCCTCTGTTTTAAAGCTATTACTGTATGCTCTATGGCAGTAGCAAATTAATACATTTTTTTTCTGTTAATTAAATTATTTACAATATTTTCAGCACCCATTATAAAGCAAGTAAGTTGTTAAGCAAGTATTTAATCATTGAACACAGCAGACACCATAAATACAATTACATCATTAAAAAGGATCATACATTATTATTGAAAATATTGTTCTATTAAAATGTTAATCCAACAACATATGAAATAATGTGCATACTAATTTGAAATTTTGCTCAGCTGATGAGTCCACAAATGAATGCTAGTTGTTATCCTTCATGATACAGATTTTGCATGATAAAGTCAGTTTAGGTAGCGTCATGAACATTTTCTACAGATAGGCATTGATTCACCAAATTCTAGGAAAAGTGGAAGTGACATCAAGCATCCTTTACTCATAAATGACATCACATCATATGGCCTTTGACCTGGATAATATCAAAGCAGAAGACATCATGTTAAATTTGATTCTGGGGCCACCACATAGTGACAACATATTGATCTTTGGAAAATCATCAAAAGAGATTTTCTTCAATGCACAGATACTTTTTGCATTTACATGACGGGATTTGTTGAAACTATCTAGCAGAGGATGTGTTTCAGTTGTGACCTCTCACTTCTTTCATATGCATCACTATTCAGAATGTCCAAATGTATGTGGGGTTAGACTGCGCTTTAGAAATATAACACATACCATTTAAAACAATACCAGTTATTATGGCCGTAAAAGTGAGGAGGTGCTGGGCCAAAAGATCCTGCGTTTGCTGCCCGGCGTGGCTGCAGGTAGGAGCTGGGGGGAGGCCACCGCCCTAAGAATTTGTGCTGCCTGGGGCGGACGGCCCCTCTTGCTAAACCACTGGTTAAACTGGCATATTCTGGTCAGCACTGGAGCTTGGTGCATGGGTAAACAGAACAGGATTTGTTTTAGAAAGAAACATACATTTAAATAAGTATTGGTAATTTGGTGCATCACTGCAGTATTTTTTGAAAAATTATACATTAGCAGTGGTAGTTTTGCAAAACTCAAGTGGGAGGGCGGGAGAGAGGGGATGGGACAGGGGATTAGGGAAATATTGAGAAGTTTTGAAAAACGTACCTGTTCTGCCGCCGGCACTGCCATCCGCCTTGGAGCTCCTCTTCTCTTCTGGTGATGTCCCAGCAGTCCCTGGGACACCAGAGCAGGCTCCCCACCTGCTGGACGTGGCCCTTCTGGCAGGTTCACCCCTGAACTTTTTGCCTTTTAATGTTACATCATTGTAGTGATTTCTGGTCTCTGCACACTTTAGCACTGTGGCGCAGTGTAAAGTGCGTGCGCTATCTGAGTGAGTGTGTGAGAATGGCCTGCCCTCCCATAGGAATGCATGGGGAATGTGTGTATCCATGGTAATTCCTGATGTGTGGGCAGTGCAGGGTCGAGTTTGGTATGTGCGGACTTGTGTGATTAAATGCTGCGCGATGATGTGTGCGGCATAATTGTGTCTAGTGTGGAAGTGCCACTTCTAGAAGTCGGTCTGTCTGTGTAAATTATGTGAATTGGCTGTCTGGCTTGTGATTGGCTGGAGCTGGCTGGTGTGCCAGGCTCCAGGAGTCAGGATGGGTCTGCCCCGGTGGTGAATAGGAGATCTGCATGTTGATGGCTGGGGAGGAGTGCACCTGGGACCTGAATAGGGCTGGGCTTTCCCCACACAATTCTGGCTCCGCCCCCTGTGGTGCAACTGATGACCCTAGCCTAGCCTGTGAATAGGAAGAGGGGCTGAGCAAAACAAAGTGCTCCAGAACCAGCTGCGTCTGGTTTTCCCCCACCCTGCACCCTAGAGACAAAGGGATTTTTGTGTATAAAATGAGGCTGTGACCTCATGTTCAATGTTCTTGTTTCCTGACTAGAATCACTACTATGAAGTAAACAACGACAGTGGCCGGGCAGATTCAGTTATTACAACAGTGCACCACCTAGTAGAATCAATTGCTAGGTTGGACAACCATTTGTGTTGAATTAATTCTTATTTTATAAAGTTTTGAAAAGGTTTTTTGGCATCTAAATACAACACAGCATTTACAAAAATACATGCATGCATTCAATCTACTGAAAAAACATATCAAACAAAGTAATTAAACAAGGAAATTGTGACAAAAAATTAACATGGACAACTGTGCTATGCCTCAAATCGATCAATTGTTGAGGCATCAGTCCTGGATGAAAATAAACAAGTGGACTAGCAAATTATTACATTGGCCTACTTGTTAACACCAACACAAGATACACAATGAAGTTCGTCACAGAGTGCTTTGACTAGGAATACCACATAAACTGCCAAGTCATTTACAAGTGTATCAGTTATTTCCTATCAAGCCCCATCTATTTTGTATCTTGGAGGTAAGAACGTCGACGCGTTTCGAACCCAATATGATTCTGCGGATTCTCCTCAGGACACGGACTGGGGGGTCGCTGTCACTTATTGATGAAGGGTTCAGATCACTCCTTCGAAAATGCGCATACAATGTGGAAGGCGGGTGCCGGTACACGTCAGTTATTCAATGTTCGAATCTTTGTGGCTTCGTCTTAGGGCAGAGTTCGATCTCACTGCACGCGTGTGGAGGCGGCGGCCGCCGCACGGGCTTGTCGGTTCTCAGCGGAGTTTGTGGACGCTTCGGTCCGGCACCCATCTACTTCTGAAAGACAGACTTGTCACTTCATAGTAGTGGTCCAGGCCGGACAGTGACAGGACACAAGCCTTTCCTTGTTTCCCCTAGAATCTACCATGGGCATGCTGCTGCTGGCGCCCAGGGGAAGGCTTGCCTCCCTGGGCCCTGCCCAGCCCCTGGATGCCCTGGAGGACTCTTTGGGACCCCTCTGCCTTTCCTGGGAGGATTGTGGACTTTGCTTTGCCCTGGAACCCTTTTTACTTTTTCTCTTAGACTCTCCAGGACCTTGCTGCATCTTTTAGCGCCTTGGGTGCGCTGGGCTCATCCTGGTTGCTGACCCTGTAAGAGGGAATCCCATGGGGAGGGATTCCCCCATTACTCCTTCATGGCGGGGCCCAACATTCTTATTTCAGTGGTTAATTCTGGCAGGTGCCACCCTGCCTTATGCCCGTTTTAAAATGCCCCCAAGTGCGCAGGTGCCCACCCTGCGTCTTCGTTGTACAGATAGTCATTATTACAGGTGCCCACCCCATTTTTAGGAGCCTCTTGTGGGTGTCCACCACGCGTCTACTTTTTGTTTGTCGAGGGTACCCACCTCTCGTTATTGCCCCCACAAAGTCACCGCCGCGGCCGGGCAGAAAACTCAAAGTCAGGCGGCCGGGCGCCCGGAGCGGAGAGGGACTTCCGCTTGTTTCCAGGAAGTCCCGCCCGCCACCGCACTGTGATTGGTCACCAGCACCGCGCCCTCTGTTTGCCGAGAAGGAGGAAGTGGCGCAAGCGTGGCAGTGCTCCCATGGCCAGGAGGGAGCCCCGGGAAATGTAGTGTCCCAAGTGAAGACTGGCGGGGAAGTAAGACGGGGCTCCCATAGGGAGGGAGAGCCCCCCAGGCGCCAACCGTCGTATCCAGAGCCCCGCATTGTCGTTCCTGGAGTGTGGAGAGCACGGCCCCAAAGAGCATCCCCCGCATTGCTGGTGAGTGAGGGCTGAAGGGGCATCGTGGTTCCCAGAGCCCGAGTGGCTCCCCCAAGTGCAGCAGTGATCGACGGAAGCCCCATGGGTCTCCAACCCTTGCCCAAGTTGTTTTTGAGCCAAGATGGCTCCAGGGGTGGGGGCAAGGCCTGCTCCCTTTAATTTGCCTATGTGTTTCACCATGCTTTGACTTGTAGGGTGGCCCCGGAGGGCAGTGGGCCGCCCCCATTGTTCTCCCTGTCCTTCCCCCCCAGAGCCAGCGCGCTCCACCTTCTGGGGCCAGATTCTCCTTCGTGGTTCTTGGGGGCATGATTATTTCTAGAGCCAGAGGGCCCCAACTCTTTGCACAGTTTTTCTCCTGAGGACTAGTGAGAGCCCCTGTCACAGTTCTTGATTCCCAGCTGCCCAGCAAGTAGTGGGCAGCTGCACCGTTTAGGTTTTTCCTTCTAGGACATGTACTTTGGACTCAGGCATGAGCCTCACTCCTTCGCCCCTACTCTGGCCTTCCCCAGCTGCGCAGCACTTAGTGCCAGGTGCAACGTTTAGGCCCCTTGCTATTATCCCCAGCTGCCCAGCAAGTAGTGGGCATCTGCTACGTTTAGGTTTTGGCGCCGTGGCGCAACCTAGACTTTGATGTGATTTATGTGCTACATGTGATTTCTGAGCTAAAAGTGATTTATGTGATATTATGATTTATGAGCTAATGCTTTGGGTGTTAGGAAATGTACTGTGTGTAGTATGTTTTGCTCGCCCTGTGTTCTGACACCTCTGAATGTGTTTTAGGCATCATGTGTAAAGTTTCTGGCCTATACCCCTAAATGTATTTTTATGCTTAGGTGGTTGTTTTTCCTAGTATAGTTATGCTAGTGAGTTCATGGTTCCCTGCGTGATATTTTCCTTAGGTGGTTTGGGATGCGTAGGTGGTACTTACCTTACATTTGCTATTTGGTGTTTGAAAACTATCTCCAAGGGCTTGATACTGAGCTCACCCCCTGACCAGAGTCACAGGACAACTGGACTCTATTGTGCCTTCCCTGCCAAGTTGCCGGGACTTGTCTGATCTCCATCTGTCGCTGGAGCCCCGCCTGAATTGTGCCTCGCTTGCCCCCCTATGCAGCCCGTGCCTGGCCTCCCCCCTCGAGCCGCGCCGCTCTCCTCTGAGCGGCGTCCACTTCGCTGGGCCGTTCGCACCCTGCCCCCCTCCTCCTCTGAGCTGCACACCTTCGGGTCGCCTCAGCCTGAGAAAAAGCCCGGAGCCCCCTTTGGGAGGTGAGAAACACCTGCACGCTTGTAGCGTACCGGCCGCCTCCCGCCCGCTCCGGTCTGCCGAGGAGGTCCCCCGCATTGTCCCGCACCACCAGAACGGAAGGCACGGTCCGTACCCGCCGCCAGTTATTATATGTTCTAAAAGTGTTACTTCTACAAAGTGGTAATTCTACCAAAGACTAGTTCTAAAAGTGCTCATTCCTGACAGTGGTCCATGTGGCCCTGTCCATTGTATATAATCCCCTGTAATTCTGCCCATGCCTATGGCACATTATGAACTGTGTATTTATTATCTAATGTGTTTGGTATAATACAAAGGCTGTTTTTGAAATAACCTTGTGTGGAGTTCCTTTTGTGGGGGCCTGAGATGTTGTTGCTGGTGGGTGCGTGCGCAAATGATTTACACATCGCCTCCGGGTTAAGCATGACTGCTCGTGCCAAGCTACCAAGGGGGTGAGCAGGGGTTTTCTTGGCGGGTGACTTCCTTGCTCTGACTTAGAATGGTGGTTTCTGCCTGGCTTTGGCGCAAGCCTCAGCCAACCAGAAATTCCCACTTCTAACACCACCCAATACCAACACTGCTCTCAATAGCATGAGAGCAGCGCCAGGACTGGTCTGAGCGCCTCAGTTAGCCGCACGGAGAGTGCCTGAGAGTCTGTGCAGTTTCTCCAACCCAGCTGTTCAAGACAGCTGGGTTGGAGAAACCTAAGTGTGCATGACGTTTTGGCTGGCCTAAGATACTGGTCAAACTGTCATGCACACTGAGAGTGCTGCACTACACCTCCCCTGCTGTAATCATAGCCCCACCTGCCCAGATTTGACTGGCTCTCGAAGGGAAAGAAAAATAAAATGATGATACGTTGGCGACATTCCTCCATCATAGCAAGTATTTCCTTATTTAATCTGTCTTACTAAAATAAAATGCAGCACTGTACAACATGCTAAATAATATTTCCCTGGTGTTTGTTTTCAACACTATGACCAACAAAACACTGTTATTAAGATCTGTATTTAAAGCACAGCTGGCTGCAAAACATATGTTTCAAACATCCTGAGAGTGTGGTTTGGCTCAGAGATTGGCTTGTTTGATTTAGCAACATCGGCCATTGCTTTGAGACTTTGTCAGTGGCATCTTGGGTCAGCCCAGATGACCATACATTCCTGACTTCATAACGCTGTCTGTTACGTGTATTGCCACACCTTCTGTGCAGTGTTTCCATTGCAATGTATCAATTTAATTGTTTTCACAACGTGGCAGTGACTATTTGGTGAATGTTGATGCTAAATTTGGAAGAAGGCTTCACCCTTTTAAAGGAACACATTTTGCTTTATGAGGTATGATCTAAACATACTACTGTATATGTTATTCTGTTACTTTTTTAGAAAATTAATTTTGGAATTGAATACAAATTCTAAATAAAATAATAAAAACAGATTTTCTTTCAAAATGACAACTGACATGTTGTCTAGCATTTACGTATGTTTCTTGATGAGCAGAGACTATGCTTTTCTCAGGCTACTGAATCATTACTGAGATTAGATTGACTGGTTTCTTCCCAATTTGAAATTGTTTTTTTCTGTATCTTATATGACTGATTGCAGTTCTCCTTCAACGTCACTATCTGTATATGTCAGTTTAGCCCACAGATCTTCAAAACTGTGGGGAGGGCTTTCCCAGTGACCCATGAAATGATGTTGAGAAGTCACCAGTGTCTGGACAAGAGAAGATTTAATATTCCCCTGGGGAATACACACACAAATAATGTTTAAAACAGCACTACATTTCTTTGAAAGAAAAGAGTCTATTAGTATTCTCTTCTTTCAGTCCTGCACTCACTAGTAGTAAGTGTCGCATTGGGCATTAGAAATAACATTTAAAATCTCTTTTAATTTCTGATAAGCGATCACACTACTGACGCTCTATCATTTAATTGTACTTTTAAAATTTATACCAGAACTAATTGAATTGGTAAATGGGTTCAGAGCTGGCAAGTTGCTTCATTATTTGTGGAACATCATCTGCCAGTGGTGGTATTTTAGTCATTAGCTTATTGCATTCTGGGACCTATAGCTTCATATTTAATGTTGTAAAGACAAGAAGACAGGGTCAAAATTGAAGCATGCACGTTGCTCATGGATAAAAGGCCAAGTAAGGTGCACTCAAAAGAGAAGTTAATCAAAACAACCTAATATTTTCCACCATTCAGTATTGTCCAGATGATGACTTCTTTCTTACATAACTGTCAGTTATCATGCTGCTCGTTATTTTTACACAGAACACATTATGCACTATAATGTAAAACACTGTCCGGTACCTTCCGGAAGTGTATTCCGTGATTCGCTTGTTGCTCCAGTATCTACCCAAACCTTGGATGTTATATTCTTATGTCGGATAAATTTAAGATTTGAATATTGATGTGTTAATATTGCACAGTACTCCTATTTATGTAAGAGGTCAGCATCTGGACAATACGGATATTGTATACTTGCCGTTCATAAATTCTTTACTTCATTTGACTTTTAGCCCTGAAGAAGTTTCTTAGACAATAAGGAACAAAACATGTTGGCTGTTTGCCGGTTTTAACAAAATTAAAAATACAGAAGAATGATAGAAAATATGTGGCTGTTTTAATTAACTTCTCTTTTGAGTGCACCTTCCTTATCTGTGAACTCTTTCGAATTTGTAGAATCGATCAATGGCGGATGCTGGGAGAATTTTCACCAAATTGGATGATATTAACTTAGGAATTTAAGTGCTTAACCTTAGTCTGTTGTTGTTTGCTTTTTTGTTTATGAACGTTGTTTTTTGTCAACACATTTTTTCAATCCGATCTAACGTTGCTTACAATTCTTTGACTCCCTTACATACCACATATTTATTTTGTTTCATTACAAGATATGTTGGAAGAAAACTAAAAGCGAGCATTGCTTCTGGACAGTTGTTTTAATATGAACTTTAACCCCACTTTCATATTTCGCTTGCTTGCTATCTTTTACCTCCATATATTTGTTGTGATATAGTAAATACAACTACTGAGATTATGCTCTTCATTAAAAGAGATATGGCAGCAAAGGTTGAAAACCTTTTCTAATACTTAATGCTATGAAGTATTGTACTTTGTCCTGTAAGGTGGGACATGAATTGTTAGGGGTCGTGCAAACGTTTATGGGGATAAAAATGTGTACAGAGAATTGTGGGTCTGCAGAAATTCTGCAGACCTGCACAATTTCTATTACATAAAACATATAATAAAATTATATAAAACATTTTGCTTTTTCTCTTTCACTCAGTATGCTCATAAATAACTTTAGGTTGTGCTACATCAGAATTCCAATCTAAGCTACTTCTGTGGGCTCTCCACTAAAACAATCTTCTATGTTTACATCTCTTTCACTATTACTCTTCACACTGAAAAAAATCTGAGACATACTCTTTTTCCTTTCTTATACGGAAAGAAGGCAAATGATCCATCAGTGTTAGTGGGGCATTACAACAGGACTGTCTCTTTTATGGTACATAGGTGTGTACCCCTGGCCTGAGTGCCAATTGCTGTATAAAGCTGGTAAACCAACTTTTTATTTTGCTATGGTGTTATGCTAATCTAGCATGTGCACAAAGGTGAAGGCCTACCCCGGTAATGTGAAATCCAGAGCCTGTTCTGTGACCAGAAGGGGACACCAAGCATGCCCTCATAGTATACATTAGACTACTGTTCCTGTATGGAGTGTTTCACATAAAGCGGCAGTGGCAATGTACCATATTTTCCGACTCTTTTGTATGATCAGACCTTTATCTCTGTGTTTGTTAATGTGAGGTATATTGACCCCTCGCCTACAGATTTTTAGCTGTTACTTGAACCACCTGAACCTTGTATGGACATTCCGAATGCATTCAAATGCATATGTGGAAGTAAATGGATAACACATGTATAGCAGTAGGAGTTTGTGTTGTGTGTGTGAGTGGGATTCCTTTTCGATTCCCAGTGCTTACTATCCCTGTGCTTACCATTGCACACGATCGGGAATGAGTTCAGTGAGAGTGGCCTGCATTCCTGTGGCTGGAGAGTGGAAATCCAGGCACTGAATTGAAGGAGGATGGAGAGCTTTTATTAGAAAATCAACTAGGACCTTGTTAACGAAAGGCTGCTGATTCGGTCTTCCTGAGCACTGCCATTTGATAGATGGTAGCAGTGTGGGGTTGGGCTGCAGTTTCTGTTGCTGTTGTTCAAGGTGAGGAAGTTTCTAGACTGCCCTTCCCTTTTGCCCATCCCTATTGTTGCTTCAAGAAGACTGATGACAGTCAGGAGCAGAGATCATCTGACATGTGTTTGTACTGCTCCTTTGGGAAACAGCTAATTAGAGTCATCCCCATTCCTATGTGCTATGTAGGCCATCAACTTGTGCAAAGGTTGTGTCTTAGGAACTGTAGGAGAGTAGGGTCTGCAATCCTATGATCACCCAGATTTTTTGCTTTTGTTTCACTGGTTTACGACTTTCTCTGGCTGTGGGCCTGCCAATCAGACCCACAGCCTGGCTGTTCTCTTTCTAAATTACGATATGTACCCTAGGTGCATCTACCAATTGGTACTGGGCCACCTTATCAGACCCCGTAACGCAGGGCATAGGTGTACCCAGGGCCGCCAGGGGCTGCAGCATGTATTATGCCACCCCTGGCTGGCCGCCTAAATTTGACACAACTGGCTGCATGACAGCTGGGGCAAAGTCGTGTAATCACCCTTTGCTTTAGGTATAGTAGCTCTATATCTAACCATACAATGGACACCCGAGTTCCTATCAGTCACTCCTATGGCAGGCCTTGACAATCCTGAAGGCAGAGTGCGTGGGCTCGTGTGAACTAGGTTCTGGCCCGAGCCGAGCCCGGTTGCAGCTTGCGGAATCAAGACCCAATGGCTGTTCCATGATAACGCGTACCACATCGGTAACTTCGGTGTCGCGTTATCAAGGCATGTCGAGTAAGGTGTCATACGAATCGGGATGCTACCCCCTCACCAATTCTGGCGACGAGGTTAGCATTCCGCCCTTCTAGACATGTACGTAACTGTGAACCCCGGTTAAAGTTAACTAAAGCCTCAGCTCCACAAAATGGATGCTGCCACCACAGACACGAGTCTGACCTCCTGCTGCTGGGAGTCCTTCCAGCGGGGAGAGCTTGGACAAAGGGTTTCCTGTCGAGGGCGGTGTTCGCACCGTCCCAGACAGGGTTTGTGTATTCTGGGTAGGTAGGGCTTTTGCGAGAAGGTGACTGCGGAGTGGCACCCTGGTGCTCACTACGCATCTGCCGGTCAGAACCAGTTCCAGGGGCACCAGCCCTGGCCTGGGGAAAGTCCGGCAGGGGAGAGGGGTGTAACTACCCCCCTTCCTGGTCCCACCCTTAGGGCAGGACCTAGTCATGTACCCACCCCTTTCTTTAGGATAAAGACCGGAGCGGGGACCCTTCCAAATTAGATCATCTTTGAATCAAGAACTACTTTCTACGAAAGGACATTCGAGACTCTTCTCAAGATTTCTCCCTTGTGACTAAGGAGTAGTCACCCTGCATCAGCGGGCACCATCTAAGAACTCTGCGGTTTGCTGTAAGTCTTTCCTCAAGGAATCCGACGGCCCAGCTCGACGAGAACCGGCTTCCCTGGCACCTCTGACCTCTACCCACGTCATCAGCTCAGCTGTGATTGGTGGGTGCGACGAGACCTCGAGGGACCGACCATCATCAAAACCTGCACGCTTTCTTAACCAGCACGACCATCGAAGTAATTCTCTGGTGAGTGCTCTGGGGTCCGAGAAGCCCCGACCCTGAGCCGCTCCGACACCGAAGTGCAGTCTCCCAGCATCTCCACGATCTGCGTGGGGCCCTTCTGCTCGCTGCTCAGCACGTTGTCTGGTCACTAGCCGCTGGCTTGTGCCCTTCTGTGACGACATCCGACAATCAACTCTGCTGGTCTGGTTGCTCCAGACTGGCCCTTGCTTCCATCTTTGCGAGAAGCACCCCGGGCCCTCCTGGTCCACTCAAGACGCCATCTTAGGCCCACCCCGTGGCCCTGAGATCTGCCAAGGCTTGTTGCCCCATCCTGGGCCCAGCGACGCCGACAGCATCATCCTTCGTGGGACAGCTCGCACCTCCACCGTGGTCGCCGACAACGCCTCCTGGTCCGTGAGACTGCAGAGCCTAGCGTCGCCCACTCACCTGGTCGAGGTGACGGCCAACCGGTGCCCTCCTGGTACCCTCTGACTACTGGCTAGTAGTACGAACTTGGTCCCCTCTGCTTTCAGGTATCAACAATCTCTGATCCAGGCTTGGATCTCTACGAACTATTCATCACTGGTCGCCGGCCAGCAACTCCTTTTCTTCCGGCTCCTGGCTCGTCAGCGAAGACCCCAACGCCTGTAAGACTTGTGCAGCCGCAGCCCTCGTGGCTAGGTAACTCGGCATTTCGGTGCCTGCATAGCCTCTTTACTCTAGGGTCCTGAGTCCCTCGCTTCCGACTTGCCTTATCGCGTCCGCCCGAGACCTTAAACTTTCCGTGTCCTCGGACACTTGTTTTAATTGTGCACTTGAAGTATTTTCCTAAGAGATTTGGTTTGTGCTTAGTACCCTGTCCTCATAAAGAGTCCAGGGCTGTTGTGAATCTTAATAAATATCCTGTTTATTTTCATAACACTTGTGTGGTGTCCTTTCACTGGGTGTTCAAGGGGTACATGTGTGGTAAACAGCTGGCTTAACGCGCCCTCTCGAGTCTTTAGCCTTAGACTGCTCGTATCCACGCTACTAGGATAGCTGGTCTATAGGTTGACTTACAACCAAACACCATAAGGGTCGTTGGAACGATACATAGCGGTCGCTAGAATAGCGAACGTTGCATATCGGGCCAACTTCTCACATTGGTGGCAGCGGTTGGGATGTGAGCTTGCTGTTGTTTTACCACACGTATCCTAAGAATATCTTGTTGAAAGATCACATAAGTACTGTTAGTACATATAACTAAAGCTTAGAATACTCTGAGTTCTACTGAACCAGCTGTTGCAGCTCCTCAAGGCTTAGCACACCTTGGCTGCAACTCTTAGCAAGGGAATAGTAGGAAAACACATAGTGTAGGTAGGTGCATCACTTACACCACACTAGAAACAGTATGTCGGACAAAGGAGGAAACTCTGAGTCTCCCCTTGTGTCAGTTGACCCTCCACAGGTCATCCCTTCGAGATATACTGTGCTGAGCTTCAAGGAGTTAAGACAAGTGTGTCACTCCAGGAAGATCAAGCAGGGATCTAACCCCACAACGTCCTTTCTGATTGGTCTCTTGGAGACTTATGATGCCAGAAAAGCTGAGATCCTTCCCAGCTCTTCTAATCCAGAAGGAGACATGCCTCCCCTCGAGGGAACCAGAGACGATCCTGACCTCATCCACCTCGCAACTGAGAACGAAGATGTGGAGGATGATGAGGATGAGGATCCCTCTGGGGATGAGGCAGATAAGGGACAGGTAGAAGTCGTCAGACTAAGCAGGTCCAACTTAAGCAAACATGATAGTGGTACTGGGGGACCCCCAGCGCTACTGTCAGGTCCGCTTAACATTGGGAATGGACGAGCCCGATCTCTGTCGAGAGACTCTGGCAGATCCCTTCAAACCAATGGCTCTCACAACTCTTCTCAAAGAGGGATGACGTCCCCTCAGAGGAGAGTGTACGAAGCTAAAGAAAGGGCAGCTAATCTGAGGATTGAAAGGGAAGAACTTGCCCTGGCCAAAGAGAGGCTTGCCTTTGCTAGAGAGCAACAGTTAAGTGGGGCAGTCCCCACTGGTGGCAGCATTATACCTAGCAATAGGGAAAGGAGTTTTGATACGAAACACCTTGGTAAGATAGTGCCCCCCTTTAAACAAGGGGACGACATCCACAAATGGATTACTGCTTTGGAGAGGGCCTGCACTGTGCAAGGTGTTCCCCAGAGTCAGTGGGCAGCTATCTTGTGGCTCTCCTTTGAAGGTAAAGGAAGAGACAAGCTCCTCACCACAAGGGTGGAGGATGCTAACAATTACCACGTCTTGAAGAATACACTCGTCGAAGGGTTTGGCCTAACCACGGAGCAGTACAGGGTGCTGTTCCGGGATACCCAGAAAACGCAGTCTCAAGATTGGTCTGACTTTGTCGATGGTGCCACTAAGGCTTTTGAAGGCTGGTTGCTGGGCAGTAAGGTTACTGATTACGAAGGATTGTATAATTTGATGATGAGAGAGCAAATTTTAAACAATTGTCAGAACCAGTTGTTGCATCAGCATCTTGTCGACTCGGATCTGACCTCTCCCCAAGAATTGGGAAAGAAGGCAGACAGATGGGTTCGTACAAGAGTTAAACAGAACCAGGGCCTGAATCAAGGTGGTCAGAAGAAAGCAGACCAGAAGGGTAAAGATTCTAAGGGGGAACAAAATGACCAGAAGTCTTCGACAGGTCCCCAACAACCCAAAGAGGGTGGGGGTCAGGCTCCCCAAAAGAAGAAAGAAGGACAATCCAAAAGATGGTGCCAGTACTGCAAAAGTAAATCTCACTGGTTTAGTGAGTGCACCAAGAAAGGAGGAGGGCAGGCTCCTGCCACTGCAGCCCCTAAGGCACCTGTGCCCCCTAGTACAGCCAGCAGTGGTAGTGCACCTCCCAAGGGTTTAGTAGGGTTAACCCTGGGTTCTGAGGGGCGTGACAACTTAGTTGGCACACTCACTCAGGCTGTCCTTGTCAGTACAGGGGACGTGGACGTGTCCCCTGACGTAAGTCCCAATACTTTGGGCAAATACCGACAGACGCCTTTCATAAATGGTAAGATGGCTCAGGCATATAGGGACACTTGTGCCAGCGTCACCATGGTGACGCCTAACTTTGTGGACCCTGGACAGATCATGCCAGGTACGGAATTCCTGGTGACCAATGCAAGCAATGTCACTACCAATCACAGTATGGCAATTGTAGCTTTCTCCTGGGGAGGGGTAACTGGCCAAAAGAAGGTTGTAGTTAGCTCAGACCTCCCAGTGGATTGTTTGTTGGGCAATGATTTGGAGTCATCACAATGGTCAGAAGTGGAGCACCGGACTCACATGGAAATGTTAGGCTTGCCAGCACATGTGTTCGCTGTGACCAGGTCACAGGTCAGGAAATGCCCCACTGAACAGGTGCTGGATCCTGGAACAACGGACCAGACACCTCCCAAGAAAAAGAGCGGTAGGGTTAAGGCTGCGCCTTCCCCCTTGCCCCAGGTCGTGGATCAAGTCTCAGAGGAGGCTGACCTACAGGAATTGAGGGAAACTGAGCCTAGGGAGTTCGAACTTGATCGAGTTGAATTCTTGGGTTCAGGGGGACCCTCAAGGGAAGACCTGGGGAAGGACCAGTTAGACTGCCCTTCTCTTGAACCCCTCAGACAGCAGGCTGCTGCTGAGGCTGCTGGGAACGCCACAGGTACCCACAAGGTATACTGGGAAGATGGACTCCTGTACACTGAGTCAAGAGACCCCAAGCCTGGCATGACCAGGAGGCTGGTTGTACCCTTGTCTCAGCGTGGTTTCCTACTTACCTTGGCCCACGAGATTCCCTTGGCAGGCCACTTAGGCCAGACGAAGACGTGGGACAGGCTTGTCTCACACTTTCACTGGCCTCATATGAACGAAGATACCAAGGAGTTTTGCCGCTCCTGTGTCACTTGCCAAGCCAGTGGTAAGTCAGGTGGCACGACAAAGGCCCCCCTTATACCAATGCCTGTGGTGGCGGTGCCCTTTGAACGGGTGGGGATCGACATCGTCGGTCCCATGGAACCACCAACAGCATCAGGGCACAAGTTTATACTGGTGGTAGTGGATCATGCCACCAGGTATCCTGAAGCTATTCCCCTTAGGACCACTACAGCACCTGTTGTGGCAAGAGCCCTAGTTGGAGTATTCTCCAGAGTGGGCTTCCCTAAGGAGGTCGTCTCCGACAGAGGTGCAAACTTTATGTCGAGCTACTTAACTGCTATGTGGAAGGAATGTGGTGTCAACTACAAGTTCACTACACCCTATCATCCACAGTGCAATGGGCTTGTTGAGAGATTCAACAGGACCCTGAAAGGGATGATTCATGGACTACCGGAAAAGCTTCGGCGTAGATGGGACGTCCTGATCCCCTGCCTCTTGTTCGCCTACAGAGAAGTCCCACAGAAGGGGGTTGGCTACAGCCCTTTTGAACTTTTGTACGGACATCCTGTAAGAGGACCCCTGTGTTTGGTGAAGGAAGGATGGGAGAGACCTCTCAAAAAGCCTGCAGCCAACATAGTGGACTATGTGCTTGGCCTCCGCTCGCGGATGGCTGAATACATGGAGAAGGCATCTGAAAACCTTAAGGCCAGCCAAGAACTCCAAAAAGCTTGGCATGACCAAAAGGCTGTCTTGACTGTTTACCAGCCCGGACAGAAGGTGTGGGTGTTGGAGCCAGTGGCCCCAGCAGCACTCAAGGACAAATGGTCCGGGCCCTACACCATCCTGGAGAAAAAGGGAGAGGTCACCTACCTGGTCGACCTGGGAACTCCCCGGAGCCCCCACAGGGTGCTTCATGTCAACAGGCTCAAGGCATATGTCGACAGGAAGGACATGAGTTTGCTCATGGCCCTAGATGAGGGACAGGAGGAGGAGAGTGACCCTCTCCCCGACCTGCTCACTCAGAATCCTGACGATGGATCGGTAGATGGTGTTGTCTTTTGTGGCAGCCTCTCCGAACATCAACAGAGAGACTGTAAACAGGTTCTTCAGTCTTTCAGACATATGTTTTCTCTAACACCCAGTCAGACCGATTGGTGCACCCATGAGGTTGACACTGGTGACAGCTTGCCCGTTAAGAGTAAAATCTACCGGCAGCCTGATCACGTTAGAGACTGCATCAAGAGTGAAGTGCAGAAAATGTTGGAGCTGGGAGTCATTAAACCCTCGGATAGCCCTTGGGCTAGTCCCGTAGTTCTAGTGCCGAAACCTCACACCCCGGGCGGTAAGAAAGAGATGAGGTTCTGCGTAGACTACAGGGGTCTCAATGCAGTCACTAAGACTGACGCCCACCCAATACCAAGGGCAGACGAACTTATCGATAGATTGGCTTCGGCCAACTACTTAAGTACGTTTGACCTGACAGCTGGGTATTGGCAAATCAGGTTAGCTGAGGACGCCAAGCCTAAAACCGCATTTTCAACCCCTGGTGGGCATTATCAGTTCGTGGTGATGCCCTTTGGTCTGAAAAATGCACCTGCCACCTTCCAAAGGTTGGTGAATCAAGTCCTTACTGGGCTGGATGACTTCTGTGCGGCGTATCTTGACGATATTGCTGTCTTTAGCTCCACCTGGGAGGATCACCTGGTCCACCTGCGGAAAGCGTTAGAGGCTCTGCAAGCAGCAGGCCTCACTATCAAGGCCACCAAGTGCCAGATAGGGCAGACACAGGTTGTATACCTGGGCCACCTTGTAGGTGGAGGCCAGGTTCAGCCACTGGAGAGCAAGATACAGTCAATCAGGGACTGGGCTCCTCCAACCACCCAGACTCAGGTTCGAGCTTTCTTGGGCCTGACTGGTTACTATAGGAAGTTTGTCAGGAACTATGGTTCAATTGTGACACCATTAAATGAACTGACAAGTAAGAAAATGCCAAAAAAGGTTCAGTGGACAGCGAGCTGTCAAAAAGCATTCGATGACCTAAAGCAGGCCATGTGCACGGCGCCTATCCTCAAGAGTCCGGACTACTCCAAACCATTCATTGTCCAAACAGATGCTTCTGAGTTGGGTGTGGGAGCTGTTCTTTCTCAACTGAATTTTGATGGTCAAGACCAGCCCATTGCTTTTATAAGCAGAAGGCTGACCCCTAGAGAGAAGAATTGGTCAGCTATTGAGAGGGAGGCCTTTGCTGTGGTTTGGGCCCTGAAGAAGCTGAGGCCATACTTGTTTGGCACTCACTTCAAGATTCAGACCGACCATAAGCCCCTCTTGTGGCTAAATCAGATGAAGGGTGAAAACCCCAAACTGCTTAGGTGGTCCATTTCCCTACAGGGGATGGACTTTACAGTGGAACATAGACCTGGTACTGATCATGGCAATGCCGATGGGCTCTCCAGATATTTCCACTTAGAACAAGAAGACTCACCTGGTCAAGGTTAGCTTATTGTTCCGACGTTTGGGGGGGGTCATGTAGGAGAGTAGGGTCTGCAATTCTATGATCACCCAGATTTTTTGCTTTTGTTTCACTGGTTTACGACTTTCTCTGGCTGTGGGCCTGCCAATCAGACCCACAGCCTGGCTGTTCTCTTTCTAAATTACGATATGTACCCTAGGTGCATCTACCAATTGGTACTGGGCCACCTTATCAGACCCCGTAACGCAGGGCATAGGTGTACCCAGGGCCGCCAGGGGCTGCAGCATGTATTATGCCACCCCTGGCCGGCCGCCTAAATTTGACACAACTGGCTGCATGACAGCTGGGGCAAAGTCGTGTAATCACCCTTTGCTTTAGGTATAGTAGCTCTATATCTAACCATACAATGGACACCCGAGTTCCTATCAGTCACTCCTATGGCAGGCCTTGACAATCCTGAAGGCAGAGTGCGTGGGCTCGTGTGAACTAGGTTCTGGCCCGAGCCGAGCCCGGTTGCAGCTTGCGGAATCAAGACCCAATGGCTGTTCCATGATAACGCGTACCACATCGGTAACTTCGGTGTCGCGTTATCAAGGCATGTCGAGTAAGGTGTCATACGAATCGGGATGCTACCCCCTCACCAATTCTGGCGACGAGGTTAGCATTCCGCCCTTCTAGAGGGACACGACATGTACGTAACTGTGAACCCCGGTTAAAGTTAACTAAAGCCTCAGCTCCACAAAATGGATGCTGCCACCACAGACACGAGTCTGACCTCCTGCTGCTGGGAGTCCTTCCAGCGGGGAGAGCTTGGACAAAGGGTTTCCTGTCGAGGGCGGTGTTCGCACCGTCCCAGACAGGGTTTGTGTATTCTGGGTAGGTAGGGCTTTTGCGAGAAGGTGACTGCGGAGTGGCACCCCGGTGCTCACTACGCATCTGCCGGTCAGAACCAGTTCCAGGGGCACCAGCCCTGGCCTGGGGAAAGTCCGGCAGGGGAGAGGGGTGTAACTACCCCCCTTCCTGGTCCCACCCTTAGGGCAGGACCTAGTCATGTACCCACCCCTTTCTTTAGGATAAAGACCGGAGCGGGGACCCTTCCAAATTAGATCATCTTTGAATCAAGAACTACTTTCTACGAAAGGACATTCGAGACTCTTCTCAAGATTTCTCCCTTGTGACTAAGGAGTAGTCACCCTGCATCAGCGGGCACCATCTAAGAACTCTGCGGTTTGCTGTAAGTCTTTCCTCAAGGAATCCGACGGCCCAGCTCGACGAGAACCGGCTTCCCTGGCACCTCTGACCTCTACCCACGTCATCAGCTCAGCTGTGATCGGTGGGTGCGACGAGACCTCGAGGGACCGACCATCATCAAAACCTGCACGCTTTCTTAACCAGCACGACCATCGAAGTAATTCTCTGGTGAGTGCTCTGGGGTCCGAGAAGCCCCGACCCTGAGCCGCTCCGACACAGAAGTGCAGTCTCCCAGCATCTCCACGATCTGCGTGGGGCCCTTCTGCTCGCTGCTCAGCACGTTGTCTGGTCACTAGCCGCTGGCTTGTGCCCTTCTGTGACGACATCCGACAATCAACTCTGCTGGTCTGGTTGCTCCAGACTGGCCCTTGCTTCCATCTTTGCGAGAAGCACCCCGGGCCCTCCTGGTCCACTCAAGACGCCATCTTAGGCCCACCCCGTGGCCCTGAGATCTGCCAAGGCTTGTTGCCCCATCCTGGGCCCAGCGACGCCGACAGCATCATCCTTCGTGGGACAGCTCGCACCTCCACCGTGGTCGCCGACAACGCCTCCTGGTCCGTGAGACTGCAGAGCCTAGCGTCGCCCACTCACCTGGTCGAGGTGACGGCCAACCGGTGCCCTCCTGGTACCCTCTGACTACTGGCTAGTAGTACGAACTTGGTCCCCTCTGCTTTCAGGTATCAACAATCTCTGATCCAGGCTTGGATCTCTACGAACTATTCATCACTGGTCGCCGGCCAGCAACTCCTTTTCTTCCGGCTCCTGGCTCGTCAGCGAAGACCCCGACGCCTGTAAGACTTGTGCAGCCGCAGCCCTCGTGGCTAGGTAACTCGGCATTTCGGTGCCTGCATAGCCTCTTTACTCTAGGGTCCCGAGTCCCTCGCTTCCGACTTGCCTTATCGGGTCCGCCCGAGACCTTAAACTTTCCGTGTCCTCGGACACTTGTTTTAATTGTGCACTTGAAGTATTTTCCTAAGAGATTTGGTTTGTGCTTAGTACCCTGTCCTCATAAAGAGTCCAGGGCTTTTGTGAATCTTAATAAATATCCTGTTTATTTTCATAACACTTGTGTGGTGTCCTTTCACTGGGTGTTCAAGGGGTACATGTGTGGTAAACAGCTGGCTTAATGCGCCCTCTCGAGTCTTTAGCCTTAGACTGCTCGTATCCACGCTACTAGGATAGCTGGTCTATAGGTTGACTTACAACCAAACACCATAAGGGTCGTTGGAACGATACATAGCGGTCGCTAGAATAGCGAACGTTGCATATCGGGCCAACTTCTCACAGGAACAACCAGAAAATGACATTTAAAAGTTAACATATCCAAACCTGTTCTGAAGACTTGGGCAGTAGATCCACATATTCTGCCTAGAATATGTGGATAGAATTAGTATCTAAACTGTCTCTTTTTGTTTTAGTTCCAAGTTCTTTTTGGCTAAGATATGGAGTACTTTTGAGAGTACATGACAAGCTACTGTAAGACCATTGCTGTGGTATGCCTGACAGTCTCCGTGAAGGGAGCAGATATCATCTTAAGTTGGCGCTGTCGGCTGCAGGAGCTGAGGGTCTCCCAAATGCCTAGCAGTCTAATTGTCTGCTGTGAGAGGGAAGGAAAGTACTTTCAGGAGGGAAAGACTGTCCAGGACACAAAGTCAAGTGTGTTTCCAGCAGGAGACACACCCACAGAAAAGCTGATAACCATAGAGAGCAAAGCCAGGAGCGACTTGTGCTGTGAGTAGGTCCACTGGTCTTTCTGCAGAGTTTTTGCTGTAACCTGCATCAGGACTTTGTGAGAATAAGCATTATTGTGTCATCCAGCAATCCACTGTGAACCCAAGCGACGATTGTTAGCTGTGATTATCCTCAGGTCAGCGTGACATTTTAATATTCTATCTCAGGTTTAACCATTTCTTACTACTGTGATCACACAGAATCTTAATGTGGATAGAAGATAGAAAGGGGGTTGGGGTAAGGAACTGCAGAGAAGACCTGAAATGATAATAATGCATGAGTATTGCAGTGTTGAAGCCTTCCCTATTTTCCCTAACTTGACTTGCTATTCACCTGTGCCACTGGACTTTCTTGGTCCTAGTTAGATCCTAGTCTCCTTGATTTATGGGATTTTTAAAGAAAACTGGACATAAATTAACACTTGTTATATTCTCTTCACCCTCTTGATACATAGTATCATACAACGTGCATTGATACAAGTGTCAGAAGCTGCAAATCATGAACAGCAGTGGTTACAACACTACGATTAAGCCATAGTTTTACACACAGTGCTTGAGTTTGGCTCAACTTAATGTTTTCCTTCTCTTTCATGGCTGTTCAATTAATGAAAAACTTCAGCATGTTGCTCCATCTTTGATTTAGCCTTGCTCATTCAAAACTTGTCCTGTAATGACTGTTTTCTTTGGAGCCCGCTGTACCCTTGCATAAAGGCAAATTCCCAAAGTGTGCTTACATATCACATATGCTCAATGGGTCTTAGCATGTTCACCTGCAACATATCACCCGTCAGCAAGCAACATCAAGAATTTGAAGAAACAAAATCTAGTTGGGCCGAACATTGAGTCTTCTGATTGTGCTGGAATTAAGGTGCTTTCTTTTAACCAGCAAAATGAACCCTGGGCTGGACAAAATGCTTGTTTCATGTCCAGGGAGGACTGTCCTGGCAGTTTGGGTTGTACTGTTCCCTTGAAGAACAGGGTCAAGACTGATTTGCACATGGCCGGGTCCAAACTGGTGTGGCTTAGTGAGCAGAAGAACGATGATGGATTAAACCCAGATCTGTGACTGGAGGTGAGTGTCTGAAAAGTTTCAGCACTCCATCCATCATCTTATTGTGTTTCCTATGTTCATCCTAAGTGGCCAGGGTATGCCCAGACGTGGGTCCCTTGCTCAATTTGCCACTGTATTCAAGCTAGTCTTGCCGATGAGGGGTGAAACCCTGAAACCGGTACCAGGATGCTGGTTTCCGGTCCAGGGAGGACCTGGCCTGGCATTTCAGGCTGGACTGTTCCCGTGAGGAACAGGGTCAAGACTTATTTGCATATGGATGGGTTGAAACTCGGGTGGCTTAGTGAGCAGAAGAACGATGATGGATTAAACCCAGATCTGTGACCAAAGGTGAGTGTCTGAAAAGTTTCAGCACTCCATCCATCATCTTATTGTGCTTGAAATCTGCAAATAAGCACAAGCATGTACCCCCGTGAATGCATCAAGGAAGGCCGGCCTGGGGTCACAAAAGCAGATGCGTATCAAACATCAAGTGTCCAAACTGGGGGGCCTTAGTGAGCAGAAGAACAATGGTGGATTAAACATAGATCTGTGACTGTGGATGAGTGTCTGAAAAGTTTCAGCACCCTGCCAATCATCTTATTGTGTTTGGTATGTTCTCCCTAAGTGGCCAGGGTATGCCCAGACGTGTGTCCCTTCCTCACTTTTCCAGTGAATTCAAGCTACCCTGGCTGATGAGGGGTGAAACCCTGAAACCGGTCCCAGGATGCTTGTTTCTGGTCCAGTGAGGATCTGGCCTGGCAGTTCGGATTGAACTGTTCCTCTGAGGAACTGGGTCAAGGCTGATTTGCATTTGGATGGGTTCAAGCTCAGGTGGCTTAGTGAGCACAAGAACAATGATGGACTAAACCCAGATCGTGACCGGTGGTGAGGGTCTGAAAAGTTGCAGCACTCTGTCCATCATCTTATTGTGCTTGAACTCCACACAGAACACAGGCATGTACCCCTGTGAATGCATCAAGGAAGGCTGGCTTGGGGTCACTAGAGCATATGCCTACCAAACATCAAGTCATTATTAGCAGTTGCTAAAACTGGCAATCCTTTATATGTGATCATGACTTTATAAAATGTTCTCCTTTATCAAACTTCCTCGTCACACCACACAAGCAGTCACTGGTGCACACTTGTCTTCCCTTCATGGGTTAAAAAAATGCTAATTGCGTAGATACGATTAAGGACTTATTTTGAGTTTTTGCTAATATGATACTGTGCCACAAACGTGATACATTTCCTGTCCATCATATTGCAAGTGCATTGTAGCCTTTGGCACTTTCAATAAGCCCCTTGCTCTTTTAGTACTCATGCCTTACTTTTGAATTCTGGGAGTAAGCTAGAGGAAGTCAGGATTGCTTCCGTCATGTGACCTAAATCTAAGACTAAGTCTGTAGTATTGCAAGAGTACGTCAAACTTAATCAATGCAAAATGTTTGTGAATTGGGCCAAATATTCTGAAAGCAGATTCATAATTTCTGCAGTTAGGTTCACAAGTGTTATGTTATGTTATTTTAAACGTGCTTGTATAGCGCATAGCTGCCCCAACAATGGGGCATCCCAGCACTCGCAGACGGAAGACCAGGGAAAGTGATGCAAGCCAGAAGAAACACAGACAGGTATAGTCACTTTCTGGGAGCCATGGAAACAGGAGTGTGGCATGCGCATACACCTATACTAGATGGATGCAAACAACCAGGTTTTAATCTGTTTTCGGAATGCCCAATGATCTTGTGTGCTGCGCGCCATGAGTGGAGTAGAGTCCATAGGGAAGGGGCCATAGACCTAAAGGAGTGAAATCCCACTCTGCTCCTGCGCACCCTAGAGGTGCAGGCCAAATACGGGTCTGTGGAGCACAGTGCTCGCGTTTGAACATAAAATGTACAGAGTCCATGCAGTATCTGGGGGCCCTGGCCGTGTAAGATTTTATGGGTGGCATAGAGAGTTTTAAACTGAATTCTCAGTTTTTTAGGCAGCCAATGTAGACTGTGCAGAAGATGGGAGGTGTGACAGTGTTTAGGGAGGGCAAAAAGAATGCGGGCAGCCACATTCTGTGCCCTTTGGAGTCTCTTCATGACAGTTTTATTAACGCTTAATAGCAGCCCGTTGCAGTGGTCAAGATGTGACAGAACTACTGATTGAATAATCACTTGTTTGGTGGATGCATCGAAAAACCCCAGAATGGGTTTGAGACCGCATAGGTGGCCAAAGCAAGTGCCTGCCACTTTTGTGGCATGGAGTTCGAAAGAGAGGGAATTGTCTATCAGGACCCCAAGATTCCTATTTGCCCTTTTAGGTTGGGGAGGAGGGCCCAGTGCCGCAGGCCACCACTGATAATCCCATTTATAGAAATCCCGGCCTATCATAAGCACCTTCGTTTTTGGGGAATCAAGTTGAAGATGGTTATCTGCCATCCAGTCTGAGATGGCCAGGACATCTTCACGGAATTTTAGTTGGCTTGGACTGAGTTTGAAAGTGAAAATCAATTATGTGCCGTCCGCTATGATATCATATTAATCTTCCGCGCTTTAGCCAAAAGGGCAAGAGGGCAGACGTACACGTTAAACATTGTTGGACTCAGAGCAGAGCCTTGGGGGACACCACAATTGATGGGGTGAGTACTGGACAGTTATGGAGGGGCGTGGATCTGAAAGGCGCGATCAGATAGAAAAGACGCAAACCAGGCCTTGGCCCCACCACTGACCCCGATCTCTCCGAGTTGATGGAGCAAGATCTCATGGGAGACCGTGTTGAAGGCCGAACTCAGATCGAGTAAGATCAATGCTGAGGTGTAGTCCATGTCCAGCGATGTTCTCCGCTGCTCTGTGACTGCCAACAGGGCGGATTCGGTACTATGCTGAGGCCGGAATCCATTTTGTCACCTGTACAAAATTTCATTGACTTCCAGAAACTTGGTCAAGATGATATTAACATGGGATTCCATTACCGTGGCCAAGTAAGGAAGTAGAGAAATTGGCCGGAAGTTCTCCGGCAGAGATGCATCCAGTGCTGTTTTTTTCAGTAAGGGAACAACCTTGGCATGTTTCCAAGATTTAGGAATTACTGACGACTGGATCTATTGATCAATTCCCAACCCTCAAACAAAATATAGTCCTGGAATTTTCTAAAGGTGTCCGGTTTTACTGGATCATCATGAGAGCCTGATTTCACCTCTGCAGCCAAAGTTTCCAGGTCTTTAAAGGACATGTATGGTAGGGTTTGCAGAGAGTAGGAGAGATCCAGTGAGCAGTTAGGTGGCCATGGTTTAGAGGTGGCCCTTCTGGCGTTGAGTATGCTGTAGATACACTCAACTTTGTTGATGAAGTAGCGTGCCAGAGATTCTCATTGCAGGTTAGAAGATATTATGTTGTTAGTTCCTGCCGGTGTTTTTGTCATGTCATTTATAAGAGAGAAAATGGGTTTGGAAGGGTTAGGACTCGATGTAATCAAATTAGTGTAGAATGCGGCTTTTGACTTTTGTTCAAGTTTGTAGTAGGCTTTAATCGCCTGCCTATAGGTCTTTTTAGCTATGGGGTCATAGGTGCACCTCCAGGTACGTTCCAGAGTTTTACAGTGCTTTTTATCCATCGCTAAAGTCTCGTTATACCAAGTGTGCGAATGCGTGCGCTTGGCCCAGGTCAATCTCTTAGGGATACAGTGGTCAAGTGAGTTATTAATCCAGCCCCTATAGGCTCTATCCGCTTCTTCCAAGTCAGTGGGCCAGTCGGGCGGGATCATTTTAGACTGGACACAAAGCTAGGTGTGTCAAGTTTGTGCCAGGGACGTTTTATAGAAGGCGGGTGAGAAGTCTACCGGGGGGCACCAGCTCGACTGAGACACATATGAATGAGAAAATAATCCGTCAAAGTTAGTGGGAGGGGGGCATGAACTTTGAGAGACTGAATATTGGAAAATACTGCGTTCAATAGGTGGCCTGCTAGATATGAAGGGCCCTCCACTAGTTGAGTTAGTTGATGTAGATTGAGATCGCCTATAATGCTAAAGTTGGCTGTCTCTAGGGCAAACGTGGATGTGGCATGAGCTAAGGCTTCCTGGAAGGCCCCAGCCGGCCCTGGAGGGCAATAAATAAGTAGCCCAGTGAGACTGAAATTGTGTGATGCGACAATTTTAAACAGGGCACATTCACAGTCAGGTATAGCCTTGGGTGAGAGAGTGCAGGAATAGACAGAATTGAATATTGCAGATAACCTACCTCCCCTGCCGCAAGGTCTATTCTGTGTGAGCATCGAGTAGCCTGTCGGGAGGGCAGGAATTGCCACAGAATCATTAGTTAGCCAAGTTTCTGTTAAAGAAAGTATACCTGGTGAGGAATCCTGAAGAAGATCAAATATTTCTTCATGATGTCTTACAAGAGACCTGCAGTTAAGGCTGTAAATATTGATGTTTGTAGAGGTGGATGCCTAAAAAGAGGCCTCAGAGTCAGCCTTGGCTCTGAACCCGCATTTATTGCACTACATTTAGGGGGTGTCTAGTTGCCAGTGGTGGTCGGCGGAAGGCACTTTAGCTTGCAAGGCGAGCAGACCCTCGCAGGGATAGATATATTGAGTGGTGTGACATACAAGGAAGATACTTGCACAGCTATACGTGTCTGGGAGTTTTCCAAATACCTCCAACCTATGCAGATGGTTTCATCATGAATAATAATATAGGTGCCTGCCTTATGGAGTGACACATCAAAATGCACATGTAACACCTCAGGAAATTAAAAAGTACTGTGATTGTAAGATTCTGCCTCTAAGCAAACTTCCCTACTCAAAGTGGATCTCAGTTTGCTCATCTTTGCAGGGTAACCAAGTGATACTTGCAAGGCACCTTTCAAAATACACTAGTCAGTATTCAGGCTAGCTGTAAATCATACGTTCTTATATAGCGCCTTTCACCGTAAGGTCTCAAGGCGCTTGCTTTGGGAACCCGTCCTGGCTTTTCCCTGCAAGATAACCCCTACTGGGCATCCCCAAGGTGAAAGCCAGGCATCCCATCACGGTGGAGATTAAGCAAGCTATTGCCCAGAGTTGCAGAGTGTGAACCCATGATTCGAGTAGACACCGAGGGGAGAATTATCAAGTCCGTGGACATTTTGAGCTCAAGACCCTGCTCCGTCGGGGATTTAACCCTGGTCCCGGGTCTGACCTCTGCGTCCGGGTCTGCCTCCTCTAACCGGTGAGCCACACTTCTCCACTGTAGGTTTTTTGAGTTTGGAATCATGCACTTTGATGTCCCCACTGAAGAGGTGAGTGAGCCATTGCTCAAAATGTTGGCCATCCTTACTTTTAACCATTCTGTATCCTTTAGCAGTGAATTTCTTTTCTTTGCGCACATTGCCAATCTAATCTAGCTCACATTATTGTTATTGAAGCATATATGTTAAGGGTTAAGCTCCAGTTCCAGGATCACTAAATGTGAAAATCCTGACCTGATCGACCCAGTAGCCCTCCGTACAAGAAATACTTCTATCTCACTCACTGGGCTGTCCATCGTCAAGATCAGGGAGCGTCTACGAAGAGCCAGCGGCGAGCAGCAGCGATCATTGCCCCGTAATGCATCGTAGTTACGCAAGGAGGTCTCTGGATACACCCGGACAGGCTGGATGTTCTCTTCTCACTTGGTGTCACATCCAGACCTCTGCGCAGGGCCGGTAGAATGCGCATTAGAAGCACCAAATCTGGACAGACTGAAATCCCGATTCGGTACGAGTTTCGGGACCGCAAGCAACGCCGCCTGACTGAAAATGGCCACCAGTCACGGACTCACAGACGGACCCAGCCAGCCCTAGGACCACACATGGACCTGCATCACCCGGTTCCCCCCACTATTGAGGTACAGCAGACCACTAAAAAGGCTGAGACGACCAAAGACGGCAGGGGACCCACAGGATACGTCACAGCAGGAGTCCCCAGATGCCTGACCCAAAAATGGCCGTGTGATGACCTCGGCATTACAGCAATCTGTACCGGAGGTCCTCGGACTCACCTCGGTTCCCTTAATTGTTTATGATAGATGCACTCGGATCCAAGTGCAGATCCGGTCAATCAAGGCAAATCCTTGACCAGAACTCCCGAACCGCACTGAGCTATACAATCTGGGAGACATAGCCTGACTGGGTAATGGCATCCAGTCTCGGACATACAGAGGGTACTAGACAGCTCTGGGACCTCAAAAGGGAATATAATCTCCTGGTTCCTCCCTATTGATGCACAACAGAGCTAGGCCAACCTGGGGTACGAGAAAAACGACCCGTGATGAGGGAAAAGCCCCCCGAGTCAACCAGACAGGAGATCCCAGATGCCTGACCATGCGATGGCCGCCGGGATCCAGAAAAAGGAAAGCGTCCGAGATTCCTGCATAGGTCAGCACTTTGCAAATTCCCCACTCGTGCATAAAAGTAATACACACCACAGCAACTGGGGACAACTAGCGCTTCCCTGCTGAGCCCGAGTCTGATGACCAGACCCTTCATTAATTAACAGCCATTTCGAGTGCTTCCCCAACTGACTGACCCAAAATGGAGGCCCTAAACGAGACCGAAAGTCGCTCATTTTAAAAGCAGCACATTATGCAGAGACCGAAAGGGTCTACTCTTTGACTCCTGCTTTCTGTTGACCCAACTCATTGCCACAATTCATACCAACCTCTTCTTGTAACACCCCCCAGTAACCCATAGACCGACGGCAGGACCCTGGGATTAGAAGCAGCAAGGTCAGCCCCTGCTGCCTGACCCATTACTGGATCCCATCAGCAGAGGCAGGGTCAGTAAAAAGGAAAGGCTTGAGTCACTACCTCTTCTTCACGACTTCGAGACGCACCCTCTCAACGCCTGTGAACTAACTCTCTGATCCACATACCCAGCCAGAGGGGTCGCTGCCACATACAGTGACCTCCCCAAAGTTAGAGGCCCCTGCACCAGGTGATTAAACGATACAGGCCCCAGCTCAAGGAGATGAGGAAGGCATCTACCTCAATACCCTAGCCCAAAGGAGCTCTCCCCCACATACCCCCTCTCACGGCTCCCTCCCTTCCCCTCCCAGAGACTTCTTCCTCCTCTCCCCATCACCCTCCCTCCTGACCTGACAGCACTCTCGCCACCGCACGACATCCCTCCCTTCTACTCTTCGGAAAGTACCCACCTCCTGCTCATCCAGTGACAAAATGCCACCGGTCACGCAACTAATTGCCGCCCCGCAAACAACTAACTACCTGACACCCCATGGACCGAACTCCTTTGCAAATGCTTTCTCCCCTTACCTCTCTAGTGAAGTGAAGAAACACTTCAAACACAGACTGATTAGACAACACCATGAGACACTCTTCATAGACACTTACCACTGCTCCTCTAGAGGACAAAAAAGAAATGGACCTCATCTTCCACACTGATAGACCGACACTGGTACGGCATCCTGAACATACATTTCTCCATCTCCAAAACCACAATCACCTCCCATAGTCGCAAATTGACGACCTCTCTCTCGAACCACGTGACGATGAGCAGTAACATCTCCATAACTATTTACGCAAATTGCACTGTCCTGATTCAGGCCAAGAGCGTTAACCTTGAGGTCTTTGACTCCCTCTTCCTCTACCTAAAAAACGCCCCCCATGAGCTCCACGCTAACCGGAGCGACACCTCCCCTCCCCCTATGAGTCTTCCTAGACAGAGGAGGCTCGGGACCCCCTCTCCTCTGCTTCAAGACCCCCCTCTCCACCATCCCCCGACCCCCAATGCATTTCTCCAACAATGAATAACGTTTATACTCACTCATAGAGTCAACGCACCCCCCTACCCCGCCACTCCCTCCCTGAAATCCGGGTCTGAATACTTCCCGCAAGCACAGCCTCCACCCAACCACGCGCCGCTCCCCCACCACATGAGAGACATTGCCCGACTGGAGCAGACCCTCTGCCGGCCCATGAGCCTTCCCACTCTCAATCCAGACAGCTCCCCCCCACATTAACCATCAGGACTGGGATACCTTCCCCTCCCTCAACAACGGTCACGACTGGGAACCTCCCCCAGCCCCCATGGGCAACACTGCCCCACTCTCATCCCCCAAGAGCAACGCTGTCCCTAACTTCCTCCCTCCCCTCTTGGACTCACCCCCCTCCCCCAAGGGCAATGCTGCCCCAGATACTATACCACCCTCCCTGGTCATCACATCACAAAGCCTCTTCCACCTAGTAACGCAGCTTGAAACCCTGATCCGAGGTCTGAACGAAACTCTATCAATCCTGGCCAGGACTCAAAAGTCCATCCTGACCCCCACCGTGCAATTTACTCCCACACATTCCATTCACAACAAGGTACCATCCTCCTTCGAGCCTCTCATCCCTCCCAGATTCCAGAACTCTGGTCCAACACGAAGGTGAACGATAAGCGCTGCGAAAGACCCAGAAGAACAGCATCCCCACTTGCAGCTCAGGAAGAGACACACCCAGTCGCATCCTACAACCCCCCTGCGAATTCCTTCCCCAAATAAAAGATACAAGTAATCACAGGATTTAGAAATAATCACCCTCCCCCGAGATTACCCAGACCCCCAGCTCACCTAGCTAGCTTTCCGAGAGCACATCCCACGGAAAACAGGAACCAAGAAGGGTCCCGCTTCAACTGCATGCTCCTTAACAGCAGATCTGCCACCAAACACGCAACCGAACTTGCAGAAACCTTCCTCTCCGATGATATAGGCATTGCTTTCATCACAGAGATCTGGCTCAACAGTCTCTCTTACCCCAGTTTAGACCTGCTGGTGCCTCCTGGATTCTCAATGATCACCAAAAAGACAGACAAGGGAACAGGGGTGGGGGCATAGCAATCATCCACAAGATCAACATCACTATCTCTGAAACTACCTCATGTTCCTACAGCTCCTTTGAATGTCTTTCAGTCATCATTAAAACGCGCTTCCTGGCCCACTCTGGTCCATCTTCTATACCACCCCCCAGGCACCTCCTCAGAATTCGAGCTGCACCTTTCTGACTTAATTGCCCAATGCGCTCTAGGCAACTCTAACAACATAATCCTGGGGGACCTCAATCTTAGATGGAAGGAAACACAAAACCCGCTCATTCAAAACCTAAACAACCTTCTAACACAAAACAATCTGACCCAACATTGCCTAGAAGAAACTCACCACAGGGGAGCAATCCTCGATGCAATTATCGCAGAAAGCAATGCATTCTCCGTCGACCGCATCCTCCCCATAGACTGGTCTGATCACCACTTAGTTCTGTTTCATATTAACCAAGTGGGTCAAACTCACCACCCCAAGCGAGACCCCCCAAATGGACTAGAAACACAGCCCAGATTCCCCGAGCTGACCTTGAAGAAAAAATCAGCTTGCTCCTCCCTAACTCCACTGATCACCTCTCAACCACTGAACTCACCTCTCTTTACCACTCCAATCTGTCACTCACCTTGGACCACCTTGCCCCATTGAAACAAAAAAAAAACAGGGTTACTCCTTCCAGATCTTGGTTCACTTCCGACATCAATGAAGAAAGAAGACTTCTAAGAACTGCAGAAAGAACCTGGAGATACAATCCCTCCACCCTTCATCGTGATCAACTCCTAAAAGCCCAGGGGTCTTACAAAAAACACATTAAAAACAAAAAGACAGCTTTCTTCCGCTCAGCTCTAGTCAACGCAAAAAATGACCCAAAGAGCTTTTCAATATCATCAGGAACCAAACCTCTAAACCAATGACATCCTCAACACTAGCATCCAAAGAACACTTCGTTAACTTTTTCAATGAGAAAATTGCCAAGATAGATCTCTCGCTTGGCTCAAAGCTCTCCCCCTCCATAGTGAACTTAGAGTCTAAAAAACATGAGAGTGAATCCTTGATGCCCACAAAATACTGGTCCTCCTTCATCCCCAACCAGGAAACAGAGATGGTTAAATTAATCTCCAATGCTAAACGCTCATTACACGCCCTCGATCAGCTTCCCACGCACCTGGCCAAAGACCTGAAGCTTGTCCTAGCCCCACTATGGTGCAAGATCATTAATAGCTCTCTGAGCTCTGGAAGTGTTCCAGACTGCCTCAAGTAGGCCAAGTCACTCCTCTGCTGAAAAAGCCAGGGCTAGACACCAAGGACCTGAACAACTTCAGACCAGTCTCGAATCTACCCCTCCTTTCCAAAATCGTGGAAAGATGTGTACTCCCTCAGCTGACCCAACACCTCGACAATATCAATCTCCTTGACCCTCATCAATCAGGCTTCAGAAAAGGCTGCAGTACCGAACCTGCAATCCTTAATGTCATAGATGACATCCTCAAATCACTGGACTCGGATCATTGCTGTCTCCTCATCCTTCTAGACCTCTCGGCCCCATTCGATAGAGTTGACCACATTTTGCTCATCAAGGCTCTGCAAGAAAGGGCTGGCCTTCAGGAGAAGGTCCTCCACTGGTTCTCTTTCTTTCTCCAAAACCGCTCACAAAAAATCTAAATTAAAAACTTTGAGTCCGACCTCCATCCTGTCATTAGAGGTGTCCCCCAAGGATCTGTGCTTTCCCCTCAGCTTTTCAACATCTACATGGAACTTCTCACCTCCAACATCCCTTTTCACTTATACGTAGACGACACGCACCTTTATCTGGAAACCACTTCCATTGATGACATCCAGAGACTTAACAACACGCTCAAGGAGGTGCAACTTTGGCTCACAAATAATCACCTGAAACTCAACCAAGAGAAAATGGAAGTGCTCCCCATCTCCAATAATAACGACAACCCTCAAATTGAAGAATGGCTCAAAGCCATTGACGCCCTCAACGGCAACCTCTCCTTGGCGGATTCAGTAAAATCTCTTGGCATCACCCTAGACCCGAAACTGGACATGAAACAACATATTTCAAGATTGGCCAAAAGTGCCTTTCTCAACCTGAAACAACTTTACAAAATCAAACACTTCCTCCCTCCCAAGGACCTTCAACAAGCCACCCAAGCACTGGTACTCTCCAGAATTGACTATGGGATTGCAAATCTAACCGGGACAGCAGTACCACACCTTGCCCCCCCTGAAGACAACCTTCAACGCAGCAGTGAGGATGGTCACTGGAACCAGAAAATTCGAACACATCACTCCCTCCATCAGATAACTTAAATGGCTCCCAATTGAGCTGCACTTCAGAACAGCCTGCCTCACACACAAAGCCCTGCTCACAGGCAAATCTGAATACTTAGCCGCCAAACTCAAAAGGGCCGGCCAGTCCAGAAGCCTCAGGAGCTCCGACACCATCCTACTCATCCCGCTGAAAACACGTAAGAAAAAAACCGCAGCCAAAACATTTGCTGGAAACGCCCCTAAAATCTGGAACTCCTTTCCCCCCCACATCACGACGACCCCCTTGTTTTAAAAATTCAAGATCCTACTCAAAGCCCTCTTCCTCGAACAAGCACAAGGGAACAGATAGCAGATGACACTGTCCCGAACCAAGAAACCCATTTTTTTTTCTTTTGGACTCCCGTCATGACTGAACACTGAATCCGCTCAGAGTCTCGTTTGATTTGTTCTACACCCTCCTCCTTCCCTCTTCCCCTTCCCTTCTATGTGCGTTTGTTACCCAGCCAAAACACTCATGTTATATCAAGTATCTGTACCTCTTTTTGCTCTTAAATGTACATATTGTGAAGTGCTCTGATACCCTCGGGTCCAGCAAGCGCTATATAAAACTCCTAAAAAAATAAAATTAAAAAAAACACAGCAGGAAAAGCATTTTTGCCTTGTCTCTCTGAAGAAGCATAGAAAAGTACAGTTTCCAAAGGAATTCAATATACACGTCACCAAACTAAAGTATTGGCTGGGATCATCTCATGAACTCTACGTGAATTTAAGGCAAAAACGTTATCATAACTGCTGTGAAACCCTACATCTAATTTTCTCCTCTCCAACTTCTGATAACTTCCTTAGCACAGATCTCGCATCCCCAGGAGGATGACTCTAACCTGGTCTACATACTTTAGAAGCCTTTTCCTACCTTGTAAAGTTGTTTTGTTGTGTGTAGCTGTACTAGCAAAGGTGCTGTGCAGCTTTCACTTTCCCTTGCTGTCACTGGCCCCCCCAGTATCTGCCTCCTATGCCAGACCCAGCACAGAATTCCATTTCGCAGCCCACATCCTGTTAGCTTCTAGAGGCGGGCTGCAAGGACACAACATTTGCTCACATTTGAGGGTACAAGTCACCAGCACCAACTGTGATGCGCAGCTCTGGGGAATAAACACATGCTGAAAATACAGAGCAGCGTTTACTAGCAGCACGCGTGCCACAGTTCATTAGCTATTTATCGTCAATGTCGGGGTGTCCTATGAGGTTGTATTTAATTTTGTTGGCAAACTGCTGTAGTAGTAATTCTTTGCCTTGCAGTTGTTCTCTCATTTTGCTGCAGTTATGCAGCATTGTTGAATCCCACAGTAAGCATCACATTTCAGGGACTTTTGTCCTGCCATTATCCTCTCTGGAAAGGTTTACAAGGAGCCATCATTTTCAGTATATCTCACTTTCCATTTACACACAAAGATTAATCACTCATGTTCAGGCTCCTGAGATATTCCTCAATAATCAGTTTTAGTCTGCAAGTTTCCATAAACTAAGCCCAATATATGATTTTAATTGCTTAAGGCAGTAGCTTGTATAGTTGGGGGTAAAAACATCCCTCAAACTGGAAATAAGTGGGCAATATTCTATGATGTCATCCAGGCAGTAAGGCAACAAGGACTGACTTTATGTTCCACAACATACAAGAGGTGCTGAATCAGTAATTCTAGCAGCTAGTACTCAGACTGTACCCACTATATTCCTCTGGTGCCAATATACTTTTCCAACCTGTATAGTATGTCTGTAGGTACCGGTGCAATAACAAATGGCCTTACAAAGGGTTTAAGTGAAGAGTAAATGTATGTATACTTGTAAAGCGCACTATCACCTGACAGGCATCTTGGCGCTGTATACCGCTGTGGAACCCGTCCTGGCATTCCCTGTGAGATGCTCCCCACTGGGCACCCCCAAGGTGAAACCAGGCATCCCAGCGCTTTAGGGCCGTTGTGGTGATTAAGCAAGCTATTGCCCAGAGTTGCCGACTGGGGACCCATGATTAGAGTGCGCACTGAGGCGAGAATTATCGAGTCCGTGGACCTTGAGCTCAAGACCCTGCCACGTCGGGAACTGAACCCTGGTCCCAGCCAGACCTCTGCATCAGGATCTGCCGCTCTAACCATTGAGCCACACTTATCCATAGTCATGCACATGCATATTTTGTTTGCATAAATCTTTTTATTTTCATTTTAATGATACAACATGAACAATGCATAAACACCATGTTTAGTTACTTTCAAGTGATGCGATGTCAAGTACAGTACAGTGTAAAATGGTAAGTTATTCAACAGGATACTGAGAGAACACTTGTGACAGTGTCTGTATAGAGGGCATATCAATGCCAGAGAGTCTTACCACTGCACAGTCTTTATACGTTTCAGACATGTTGTATCATAGGCCAGAACTGTGGACATAGGATAGAACAAAATAAGGACAACTTAATCAAAGGAGGGTTAAGAGAGTCACTGGAACCCTGCTGCTGTATGTGGGATAACAGAGGTGACCAGCCCTCACAGTACGCAATGACAGCAATATTTCAAGCAGCGTCAAACATCCCTAGAAGTCAGCACCACTCTACCCATGTGCCCAGGAAAGGTGAGTGCTGGGTGTCAGACCTGGTTACCATCTCCAGGCTCCCCTGTGTTGGTAACTATGTCCTGTAAACTTGACACCATAGTATCCCAATGAGACACTAGGGGGAACCTACGGATACCAAGTAGGTCCTCTCTGCTCAGAGCCACTCCCTCCGCCCTAGCACAGTTGAGTATGGACCGATACCAGGGTAATGTGTGATGTGCCAAAGGGGATTTCCATTGCTTGGTGATCAAGCATTTTGCTACTACTGGTCCCAGATCAAGAAAACAGGTGGTAGCCCTGAGTTTCTTATTATTGGGAAAAGGTGCAGTAAGTGTACCTCCCACCTAGCTGGGATAGCGCGAGATGTGCAAGTTTCTAGTGGGGTTGCCACGCTGCTCCAATATTCTTTTAAGATAGGGCAATGCCACAACATATGGAGGATGTACACATCCAGCTGACGGCATCTGGGGCAGGAAGCATTTGTTCTGAGGAAGTACTTATTGATTAGAGCTGGGGTGAGATAAGTCCGATGTAACACAAGAGTTGAATTTTCCTAAACCGCTGATTGCACTGGATGTATGTCGGCCTACCCCACACAACAATACACTCCCTATCTGTGAATGCCCTCCGCAAGGCCCCCTCCCAGCTTCAGAGGGGTCAGGTTGGCCTCCGTGTGCTGGCGAAGAGAGGACGCGAATCATCGTGTCAAATGTCCCCCGGTTCCCATCACATGGCAGTATTGCAGGGTGTGGTGTGTGGGTGGTTCGTGAGCAACTGTACCCCACTTAGAAGACAGCAAGACTATAAGTGCTCGGTGCAATAAAAACTGTCCCGGGCATAAGTTCTCTTCCGTTATGAGTTCCTGATATGGGATGAGTGAGCCATCTTAAAAAAGATCTCCCATGTCCTGGATGCCCTCTGCGGCCTAGTGTCACAGTTCGGCTGATGTGGTGTAAATGTCCCCTTGTGGCGTTCCTAGTAACGCAATAGCAGGTGCATATGGAGTGGTAGTTCTGGTGAGGAAAAGGGTCCTACGAAAGCATTTATAAGCTACTGTGAGTAAGAGCGTGTCCGGAGGCCTGGGCTTTGCACATGAATGAAAGACATACAGTAAGACATGGTGCGTTATTGGGGGCTACAATGAAGCTGTGTCTGCCAAATACCGAGATGAGAGCCACCAGGCAACCCACTGCAGTTGAGAGGTTAAGTAATAGTGCTCGAAATTAGGCATCGCCAGTCCCCTCAACTCAGCGGGCAAATAAAGTTTACCCATAGACACCCTATTCTCGACGCCCCCCCCCCCATATAAAGTCCCTCAAAGTCTTTTCCCACTGGTGGAAGAATGGAGGAGAGCTAATATTAGGCAGGGTGGCAAAGTAGTAGAGGAGGCAGGGAAGAGCTACCATTTTGATAAGAGCAATCCTCCATGAGATTGTCAGCGGAAGGGTTTTCCAGAAGTTAATTTGTGAATGGATGGTTGTGGTGGCTCTAAGTATGTTCCCTTCCAATAAGTCTTCCCTAGTATGGTATACACGCACCCCCAAGTATCTAAAAGGTTCAGTGCACCATGTTACTGGAACTACCCCAAGGGCATGTCCCGGGTCAGGATTCTAGTGTAGGAACGGTGAAATAATAGATTTTGCTGCATTAACCATCAATCCTGAGGCTTGTGCAAAGTGCGTGAGGGCGGAAAGTTATGAAGGTCATGGACATACAACAACAGGTCATCCGCATATAATGAAATAACATGCGTGCCATCTCCCAAATGTGTACCCATGTTGGCATGGGCGCGGACGTGTGTCGCCAGCAGCAACACTACTAGCGCAAAAATGAGAGGAGACCACAGGCATCCTTGTCGGGTCCCCCGTCGCACCTGAATGGGATCTGAAATATAGGGTCCCGTTCGCACCCGGACTGTCGGATGTTGGTATAGCAGTTGTATCACACTAATGAAATATGGTCCCATTCCAAACCGGGTCAGGATAGCCAAAAGAAAGTTCCAGGCAAGCAAATCAAAGGCCTTCATGAGGTCCAATACTACGCAACCCGAGCGCGGTCAGTCAATAGGGGCGTACTCTGCCACCTTGAAAGTAGCATTGTATTTTCAAAGCGGTATTGCGATGAGCCCATTCTGGTCAAAATGTACCAAGCCGTGGACAAGTGGGGCCAGACTATTGGCCAAAATCTTGGCTAGAATTTTATAGTCCATGTTTAGAATTGCAATCGGTCCGTAGGAACCAGGAGACGTGGGATCTTTGCCTGGCTTCAACAGAGAGACCACGTTAGCTGTACGCATAGACAAAAGCAGGGTCCTGCCAGTGATTGCAGCTGCGTAAGGAGAGTGTAATAAAGGCACCAGTCTTTCCGTGTATGTCTTAAAGAATTCCGTCGCGAGTCCATCAGGACCCGGCGTCTCGCCGGATCCCAGGGACTATAACGCTTCCCTTATTTCATCCTCCGTTAATGGGGATTCCAGGGCAAGGAGCTGATCTATCTGTAGATTGGGCAGCTCCACTGTGTCAAGAAATGCCTTCACACTTTTGCCATTTCTGCCTGCTGGGTCGCATACAGCCTGGCATAATGATCTGTCATTGCTGTTTGAATATCCCTCTGAGTACTCCGCCTGTGCCCCAGGTCATCCAACAGCATCTGTATAGGGCATTGAGGATGCTCTTGTCATATCATCATCATCATCATAAAATCTTTATTTCGGTACAGAAAATGCCATAAAAGCACAGGTGTAAAAGACATGGAACATCATATTGTAAAAAGTTATTATAAAAGCACACAATTAATTGTTACAATCACAATAAAATCACATTACATTTTTCTTTTAAATAGGGGCACATTATGCACTAGGGGACTAGGGAACTAGGGAAAGCCTCAGTGACAGAAGACATTACTTATCCAATAGGGTGCGCTTAGCCCTAAATACTTGAGGATCTCCTTATGCACCACATGGCTGCTAAAAAATGCAAAACTGCAAAAACAATAGGTCCTGAGGTGTCATTTTGCATAACTCTAAGTGCTTGCATGCACTGCTGGAAACCAAGATTTTTACAAAGTGGGACAAGCCAATATTTCCCTGGTTTGAGGTATGCAGGGCAAAAGAAGAAGACATAGTGCTCTGTTTCACAGTCACATTGACATGAGGGCCACTTTTTCGGTTCAGACATGCTCCAGTTGCATGTGAAGGTCCGTATAGGTAATACACCGTGCCGCCATTGCACATAAAGATTTCTTGCTATGACGGGGTAGATAACATCCAGGAAGCCTTCAAAATGGTATGTGTCTTTTACCATAAGAAAGGATACCATTCTGGAGCTGTGCTTAGGATTGCGCATGGCCATGTCCAAACTCTCAGCAGGATATCCTTTCGAGAGCATGGCAGCCGAAATCTGATTGCATCCCCTCTCGAGGTCAGTCCATAGGCTTGAGAGTCCCAGTCTAATAAGTTCCTTCTTAATGAAGGCAAGCCATGGTATTTTACGTGCACTGCTATTAATAAGTACTTCTTTAAGCTCTTGCCTGTAATTAACCAGCTCTGGTGTAACCCAGAGGCAGCGCCAGTACCTTAGTGGACTTAGAGCTAGCTCCTCCTCGATTGGGGTAATCCCCAAATCAAGTCTCAGTGGGAGGAGCGGGGTACTGGGCGGAAGAGCTAATAAATTCCTTAAGAACTTATTCTCAACCCTGGAAATTTGTGATTTGTTACAGTGACCCTACAGTTCACCACCATACATACTTGCACCCCTAGCCTGTGATTTGTAGACCTCCAGTGGCGGACCCAAGGGCATTATCGTTGAGGCATTAGATAGCCTCAAGATCCCACCCGCTAATTGTGCAAGCTTTAACTGGGATTTAGTTGCCTGGGGACCCCACGTCAAGCTCTCATTGATCGTGACCCCAAGGTAGACAAAGGTACTAACCCTTTCCAGCATTATTTTGCCCAGGGTGGGATTGGGTCTTGTGGTTCTGGGTGGGTTGAAGATCATTAATTTTGTTTTTAGTGAGTTAATCTTCATACCCTGTTTGTTACAAAATTCCACAAATCCATCCAGTATTCTCTGGATACCCAAAGGGGTTTTAGAAAGCAATAGGGTATCGTCGGCGAACATTATCGCCGGTACCCTATTCCCGGCTAACTTCCGCGCATCATTATTCAGCACCCCATTCAGATGCGTGATTACCACGTTGACATAGAGGCAAAACAGGGTTGGTGCTAGCACACAACCCTGCCTTACCCCCCTGCCAACTGGGAATCTGGATGTAAGAGTACCACTCTTCCTGCATCTGACTTGGACAGAATTTGCCTCATGTAACCTAATCAGGATTGAAAGAAGGTGATCGGGATGCCCAGATCTAAAAGGACTTTCCACAATTTGCCTCTAGGTACAAGACAGAAGGCAGACCGCAGGTCTATGAACAACATATAGAGACTGCCACCCTCTATAAGCACCGTCTTCCAATGTAATAATACTAGGCGAAAGATTTGATCTATGGTGGAGGTGTTCTTCCTGAACCCTGCCTGATAAGGGCTAAGTATTTTAAATTCCTCCATCCAATCCTGCAGTTGATCTAAAATAAGTCTTGCGAAGATCTTCTGTGGGACATCAATGAGACTTATGGGTCTGTAGTTGGATGGGAGCAGAGGCGAGCCCTTTTTAGGTCTCGCCTGTCGATGCGCATGCGCATCGAGCAAGCGAGACTATGGGGGCTTATCCACTCTTTATCCAACTTGCAAGGAATCGTGGCGATTCCTTGCAGTGCACGAGAAATTTAAGCTCAATGCGCATGCGCATTGAGCTTAAAAGCGCGTGCACATGCCCCCAGCCGCCTGCCTTGCCTACTCTCCCGCCCCCTCACTTCTTGATTGCACGGCCGCTAGGCCGTGCCTCCCCTACTCTCCTCCCCCCTCCCGCCTGCCTTGTTAGTTACTGCTACTCTCCCGCCCCCTCGCTTCTTGATTGCACGGCCGCTAGGCCGTGCCTCCCCTACTCTCCTCCCCCCTCCCGCCTGCCTTGTTAGTTACTGCAAGCATACAGAGCTGTTTTGCGACGGGTAAATCTCGCGAGGTGAGAGTGGGCACAGTCGGATCTGGCGGGCTGTCGCTTTCCTAAGTTCACCAGCTCCTCAGCCCCAAACATCGTGGAGCAGTAGCTGACAACTAGGGCCAGTAACTGGTGCATGCTGTGCTCTCGCACCGGTACCTAATTCCTCTTTCTTGCTTTAAGCCTTCGCAAATTTTAGTTAACAGCCATGTTGGGTGAAACGGGGGGTTACATTGAAGCTTCTCGACTGGGGTTGCGTACCCTCACTAAGATGGCGCTTTTATAACAGCAGACTTGTCGAATGCCCCTCAAAACATGTCTGCCAAGAAAAACGCGACGCTCGGAAGACTCGTGATGTTAAACATGCGTTTACCCTCAACCGTCAAAGTGAATGAACTGTTGCTACATTTAATAGCTATTAAAAACCCATCAGCATTTTCTCCTGTATGGTTTTCAGGTTTTCCACACTCCACAAACACCCTCTGCCTAACAGCTGAACAAAGCCACACTTGCGTCGAAGTGGAAAGTCCCCGACGATCTCTGTTCGATCTTTAGTCTGCTTTGCTTTCACTTTCTTTTAAGACAGTAAAGTTACCATTTCCAGGAAAGGAAGGACACCCACGCGCAGTACATGTGAACTCCACCACTCCCATTCCATCTGCTCCATCCATATTTTTTAGGTCTCAACCCCTCACTCACCCTCACTCTCACTCATCCTCACTCACCCTCAACCCCTCACCCTCACTCACCCTCAACCCCTCACCCTCACTCACCCTCAACCCCTCACCCTCACTCACCCTCAACCCCTCACCCTCAACCCCTCACCCTCACTCACCCTCACCCTCACCCTCACTCACCCTCAACCCCTCACCCTCACTCACCCTCAACCCCTCACCCTCACTCACCCTCAACCCCTCACCCTCACCCTCACTCACCCTCACTCACCCTCACCCTCACTCACCCTCACCCTCACTCACCCTCAACCCCTCACCCTCACTCACCCTCACCCTCACTCACCCTCACCCTCACTCACCCTCAACCCCTCACCCTCACTCACCCTCAACCCCTCACTCACCCTCAACCCCTCACCCTCAACCCCTTACTCTCACTCATCCTCACTCACCCTCAACCTCTCACCCTCACCCTCACTCACCCTCACCCACCCTCAACCCCTCACCCTCACCCTCACTCACCCTCAACCCCTCACCCTCACTCACCCTCACCCTCACTCACCCTCAACCCCTCACCCTCACCCTCACTCACCCTCAACCCCTCACCCTCACTCACCCTCACTCACCCTCACCCTCACTCACCCTCACCCTCACTCACCCTCACTCAGCGCAACCACAGCATCTTCACTAAATATATTTAATAAACTTTAAGCTATTGGCAATATAAAATAAAATCCATTTTATTTACGTATTAATTATTAATTGTTTTTTAAAGCCATTGATTTTTTTTATATCAATACATATAAGTCACATATAAGTCCCGTTAATACAAAACATGTTGCTTTACAAATGCTAGAGGTGTCACATTTACAAAAATTATAACTATTGGCTTTGTAAAGAAGAAAGCTATTAATTTAGCTATTTAGAAAAAACAACACATAAATAAAAAACAAAAAAATAAATAACACCTATAGCTCAAACTTTACTACTGCGAGACCTATTGCATTTCCAATGCTTGTTAAAGATAGGTACTATCTCTTCTCCCAGCCAAGTACTAGGGAGCACCATTCCTCTCAAGATTGCATTGAATACCAAGCAGAGATAGGGGCCCCAGACTTTAGGTTGGTGCTTTTAAAGGTCGCCCGGTAGTTTATCCAGGCCGGGAGCTTTATTAGATGCAAGTCTGTCAATGGCAGTGCATACTTCGGCCACTGTGACCATACACTCCTCAGGGCAGAGAATACTCAGACCATAGGTCAGTAAACCTGCAGACGCATCTTCAGGGATAGCCTCATAGAAACACAGGGTCCGGAAATGATCTTCCCATACTTCAGACGCGAGGTTCGGTTCTACTGCTTGTTTTGGTTGTCCTGAGCCTACACTAATTATTGACCAGAATGTATTAAAGTCTTTACAGTTTAGGGCAGAGGTTAAACTGGACCACTTTTCCTGGTCCCATTCTTCCTTAGCGCACTTAAATATTTTCTTATAGTGAGCCCTCTTAGCTTTTATTAGGGCTCTATTATTATCTTTTACATCTACCACTAACTCTGACTTTGCTTTTCTGCATGCCTTATTATACCAGGAGGAGCAGGGGGTACTATTTATTTCCCTGGACACCCTGGGATTCAGTACTTCAGCCAAGCTGCAGACAAGGCTCCCATGCAAAGCCTCTATCCGTGCGAGAGAGTCAGGGGATGATGGTAAGTCATTCAGAACAGCAGCTTCTACCAGCAGCGGAACTGCCAGTTTATATTGTACCGCAATCTGTTCTGGTTTTTTCTTTAGTCGCGACCATCTAATTCTACGCCTGTTGTTTGTCAGGGTCAGATTATTAATACCTTCGCCCCTCGAAAGATCCCCAAGCCTGTCGATCTTGTCATATCAAATAGGCCAATAACTTCTCTGCTTTGCCCGCAGCAGAGTATGAACAGGCCAAATGTGCAAAATAATGATGGCACCGCAGTCTTTCTAGTAGTGCTCTTCTTTCTGCATGGGCATCATCTAGCCACCTTCATTGGTCCGATTGAGTAACAATCCACGATTCGTGCTGGAGCAATTGTCTCTTAAAGGCAGACAATGACGTGTCCAGCTGTTTGCGAATCCTCCATCTCTCCCCCAGACAGTGCCCTCTAACCAGTACTTTAAAAGCCACCCAGTCTGTCAAGGTTGACTCTGTAGAATCCGTGTTGAACTGAAAATAACTGCCCACTGCAGCCTCCAGTGAGCTTCGAAACACCGGGCCCTCCAGGGCCGCTGTCAGCAACCGCCAGACTGGGATCGGAGGTGGTCCCACCTCCCAGGCCAGATGCATTATTTGTGGATTATGGTCTGAATGCGTACAACCCAGGTAATCCGTAAACTGTATCAGAGAGAGTATGGCAGCGGATGTTAACATGCAATCTAGGTGCACATGTAAGTCATAAACCGGGGAGTAGAAGGAATAAATTCTAGAATGCCAATGACGTTCTCGCCAGACATCAGTAAGCAACCAATCGCCCAGCCAGGTATATAGAAATTGTGTGTTTGAGGAAGCTGTAGTGCGATTTAGGGGAGGCAAGAAGCCATCAAGAGAAACATCTTTAATGGCATTAAAATCTCCACCCAGTACCACAGGACATCCTTCCACCGGAGCAACACCTTCAATAGACTGTTTAGGAAAGGCACCCTGCTCAGTATTGGGGGTATAGATAGAGCCCAGCAAGACAGACTGGCCATTTAGTCTACCCCTAACCAGCACATATCGCCCAGTTGGGTCTACCAGCACCTCCTCCTCTTCCCAGGGAACCTCTGTTTTGTCCCATATAACCACTCCTCTAGCCATGGCTGAGTAGTTTGTGCTATAAATCTGACCCCGCCGGTGACGGCCCAGCTGGACAGCCTCATGGTTCATCAGATGCATCTCCTGCAATAGTGCGACGCTGGTTGCTCTGCGTTGCAGGTAAGCATATATGGAGTACCTCCTGGTGTGTGTTTGTATGCCCCTAACGTTCCAAGTTACGATGTTGAGATTAGTCATTGTGACGATATAAGGCTATCAGGTCTCAGACACATGGTGTGTTTTCCTGTGTGAGGTGAACACCCCCGGGAAGGGTATATGCGGCGGCAGCAGGTCTCTGAGCAAGGTGGCTCTTGTAAAAGGAAGAAATAATATGTATCATCCGAACTTCTTGAAATATTAAAAGAGCGGACCCCCAACATGGAGGTCGACCCAAACATTTACGCCTTATTATGGCACATAGTCTAACGTTGTTGTTTGACTTCGGGGGGAGCACCAATTTAACAAAGAGGAGTGAAGAGACAACATGGTTACCAATTCCATCCCCCTTATTCACCCCTCTACAGTAGGAGATAGATGTGTGAAAACTCTCAGGAGTACATCTTGGATCAGTGGGGATTTGTGTGTAATCTAGAACCCTGGATCTCTGTCACATGTGAATACAAAGCAATTGGAGCTGTAGGCAACAGGTTCTCAGATAATGTTGTCTGAGTTCTGGGGAGTGACATCGGAGGCCAAGGCAAGCCCGTGTCATTTGACCATTCTAATGTGGAGCCGCCATCTCTGGACTTTGACAGAGATCCAACAGAACCTGTGGGTGAAGGTGATCTGGCAGGTTGAAGGGCCGTGGCGACATGCAATGCCACTTGATGTTCCGATCTGATCTGTTCTGGACTCGGGCCGCAACGGGTGACCGCATATCCCTGCCTCTTCTCCTGAGACTGCCACGACGGAGACTCACGTGTGCTTGGGAGTCTTCAGAGGGGCTAGGGGCCATTGTCAGCACATTTTTTTCGAGCCAGTCCCAGGCCTCCAAAGAGGAATACAAGTTTCAGGTGTTACCGTCTGATAACTCAAAGGAGGGCAGAAAAGAGTAGGGAATATCAGAGTTCCAGTTCTCTGAGTTGTTTCTTGACTGCACCGAAGGTGACTCTACTTCTTTGAATGTGAGCAGTGTAGTCTGGGAAGAAGAAGCGGGTGACATTTTGCACTTTAGGGCCGGGGTGCTTGCCTATCTCTATCCCTAAAGTTCATTAAACAGAACAAGAAGGGACGAGGGCGAGCCCCGGAGGGGGTTTACAAGTCGGAACTCTATGGGCTCATTCCACTACAAACTGCGGTGAGAGCGACCCCGGGGGAAGCAGTTCTCTCATCCAGGTTTCCGTGTAGCCCTCTGGATCCTTGCCCTCCACCCCTCCAGAACTCACCCTCATATTGTTGCGGCACAACCTCCCTTCGGCATCATCTACCGCCTCCTCTAGGCTGCACACTCGATGCATCAAGTCCTGTAGCGTGGATGCACAGTTACGGCATCGGGCTGGAGGTCCTCCAGAGTTGCCTCCGTGTCGCGGACCTGCTCAGATAGCTTGTGCAGATCAGCGCGGAGAAGCATATAATCAGAGGTGATGGTGTTCATCCTGCCCTCCAGGGAGGTGCTCGTCTTTTCCAGCGTGGTGTCGATCCTTTCCACTGCCTCTAGTACTGAATCCAATTTGGGTAAAATGAACGGTTGGTCCGCCCCCACTAGTTGTCCTGAAGCCTTGGGTGTTCCCTCGGACCGGCCTCGGGGAGGGACATTCTGGTGCGTTTCAGAACGTAGGCGGCCCGTGACGATTTGCTGAGGGCTCTGCATAGGGGGTGAGTTGTGAACGTCTATCATCTGCGAACTGCGCAGCGCCTCCACTACTCTTCCCAGCTTCTTAGGGCTAAGCCCTATCTCAGAGATCACCCAGATGAGTCAAGCACATGTCTTTTTAATGACAAGCTGGTGGTTTAGGGACCACTCCAGCCAGTTGTTAACACTGCCGCAGCCCCGCCAGGATGAAGCAGGGGAGGTCCTGTGAGGGAGGAGCGAGGCCTGAACGACCCCGTAACCCCCCTAGTCCCCCGCCCTCAGGCAACAACCCCTGTGACGGAGTCAGGATCAGCGTAGGCCTGATCTAGCCCCCTCAGTGATTGTCGCTCTACGGCGCCCAGGTAGTGACACGCTACTACTCTGCTCTGTACTTTGGGGGGCCCAAGCCCAAACAACCCCAGGACCCCCACCTCAGCTGAACAGCACCACCACAGGCTCACCTGATACGTCTCTGTGTGCCCCTCAGGATGTCACCTCTCCTCTCGGACCCGTGCAAGCTCCTCACGTACCACAAGGGCCTGGATGGTAGAGGCTCTGTTCATCTCACGATACACCTTTAAGAGACCCCTCGCCCAGGTCAGTGTGTGCTCCTTAGTGGACTCTTGGCCAGTAGGGCAAATATCCTGTTGCTGCTCTGGTGGATTGCCATCATAAACGGGGGATACGGAGCAGAGAGTCCTCAGAACACGTCTGCCATTTTAGGTGCTTGGACACTCCCCCCCTCTTCATGCACATGCACATTAACTACACTAAGTGGTGTTGGATTCCTTCTAAAATGTCCCTTTCATCTCTTTGAAGCTGATGCCCGTATAGGTTACCAGCAAATATTAATGTGCATTTTTCAGACCAATAGGAATAATGCTCTTTAAAAAAAGAAATGACCATGCCCCTTTTGTTGGGTATCCGCTGTTTTGTACTTTATGATATAAAGTGTGGGCTTTGGGGCAGCCCCTTGCCCATTGTCTATCTCAAATACCTAATGGCTTTTCTCCATATTCTTATGCTTCTTCACATTACATCTAATTGGATGTGTTGTATCCTTCCACTGCCTACTCTTTCTTTTCCTTTCAGCCCTCCCTGGGAGCATGTGTACTTTCTTTGCTCTCTTCCCCATCTGATTGTTTCCCTTACCATCCCGTCCCACGGTTGCTTTTTCTGCTTAACCCTCCCCCTCTCGTCTGTTTCAGGGAAGCCTAAATGCTCCATCTACCCCCCATGTGCCCACTATCATCTGTTCCTCCCTGGAACTCACAGACTCCTACTGTGATGCGACCAAGTTTCCTTTTTCTGGAAGCTACGCAGTGCTAATGCGAAGCTTGCTTTTCTTTATGTGCCTTTGCACACTTTCTTTTTTATTTTTACTTTACCTTTACTTTACTGACCATAAACTATGTTGGAACTGTAAAGTAAAAAAGCTGTCAGTTCATCACGATACTTGCATGCATACAGCAGCCATCTTGGAATTTTTTTTGTCTTAAATGAAAAACCTTTCCAACATGGCTGCTACGTGCGTGCAAGATTTGATGCATCAGGACACACCAGCAGCCATTTCATTTTTGCACTTTACCTTATCAAAATGCCTGGCAGACATTTTAGTAAGTTAGATAAAAAATAAAACATGAATTTCCCGGTACTGCCAGTGCAAATAGGCATTGGCAAAACAAATAGTTCCCACCTATTAGAGGCTAGACCTATTTGCTTTGTTACGGCTTGTTTAGGTATGAAAGCTATTAAATCTTTCATTACCTTGTGGCCTTGCATTTCACCGTTAGATCCAGTATTTGTCTCAATCAATGCTTGTACCCTGAAAAACATACTGCTCACTTTGCAGTTTTGGCCAAGATTAAAGTAGAGGCATTATCTGTTTATCTGTTAAACAATATCCCATACAATTGCACATACTCGTCACTTTTCCTTAAAGGTAAACTGTATGTAGCATCAGCCTAGCTTCAGGATGCAGGGAATAATACAATGAGATTATTTTGTTGCTGTAGGAACATTTGACATGATCACAACAATGAAGTACTTAGGACCACTTTACAGATATACATTTTCTGCAGTAGGAACATTTCAGTTCCAAGGTTCTGTTCATAGAACATTTTGTTGAGCATACATATTCTAGGTCATCCAACTTGAAAGAAAAAATGACATGATGTGGAGAACCCTGAAATATGTAATTGTTACGTTAGTAAACAGCACAGCTATGTGCACATATTTCTCCACATTGCTCAAAAATACCCACATTTGTAAATGTTTTGCATCGTCCACAAAGCAATGCACAGCCATGCTCAGCATTACTTTACCATAATCGTCTTGCCCTAGTAACCATCTATGCAACTGGGATATGCAATTGTGACTTTTTGGCCATCCAACCACATTCATTAAAAAACGTGAAGGCATGTCAAATCACATACAGGGCATCACCTGCTGGACTGGCCTTCGGCTCTCGTTCAGACTTCAAAAAGAAAATATTTGATGGTCAGAAGATGGCTAACAATGTACTTTTCCATTTGGTATACTGCACGTTCCCTGCCAAGGTAAGACTTAAAGGCCAAGCCTTTCAACGTGTGTTTATTATTGTACGGACTGAAGCAGTCTACACCCAAACATAATAGAACTCTTCAGATATCACAAACATAACATTCACTGCATCACAGAAGCATGGCTTGCCACAACATCCTTGCACATCATAGACATTGTTGTGACCACAGGCTACAGCATTCAGCAAACACATAAGACAGGAGGGTCGCCATCACCCATGAGCTCTCCTGTCTTTAAACCCAAGCGAACAGGCACCTTTAAGCTCCTCAGAGATACTCCCGAGTCTCTGCTACCCAATCAGCCAAGTTCTATCTTATTTGCAGGCCTAGTAGACCAATCAAGGATTTCATAAATGAAACCTCAGACCTCCTCACCACCTCATCCAATCTAGCAACACAAGACTCTCATAGGCAACTTCAACCTGCTCTGCACTAATAACTAAGAAAGCAAGAGACACCCTCCTCACCTTTATCAGCATGATTAGTATGTTTAAGCATACCACTGAACAAACCAACTCTAAAGGAGCCATCTCTATCTCAACCTCACCAACCATCTACTCCAATTCACCCATGCTTCGGGACCAGCCATCTTGCCATCTCCTTAACTCTGCTTCATTTCCAATCAATACACATAAGTCAACCAAATTGAGAACAACACACCTTCTGTTCCTCCAAGGAATTCTCTATTGAAAAACGACAACACAAACTTCATTATTGCTCTTTCAACATCACCGCACCATCGACTTCAATTCCCTTCCTGATGACATCAACACATTCCTATTAAATTGTATGTACCTGAAAACCAATAAGATTGTCATTTGAAAACAGCAAAGGAAATGGAATCATGACAACCTCACACTGCTGAAATCTTTCAGTTTAACATACATACAACACATCACATCAGCCAAGACCATATATTACACAGACCCCATCAATGAAGCATTAAAAAGAAGGAGACGTATCAATTATTAAGTTCAACCGCACCCAACCTCAGTAGTCCCACACTCTACTGACAGGTGAAATGCAATCAATCACAAAATTCCAACAAATCATTAACTGTTGCAAGGTTACCTCTTTTCCTCTATTTATTGCACTGTGAAACAGCCTGCATTTGTCATTGTAAACCTTCTCTCTCTTGCTGGGATGTCTGATCCCTCTGACATCTTTCATTCTTTAAGGTCACGTCCTATGAAAATCCAAGTTTCATTCACATACATAGAATAAAGTTAGTTGCAGGGTAGACTGCGGCAGTTGTGGTTTTGCCCCTCACATATAGAAGAGGTGCTGCCATTATAGCAGCAGAGTACATTCACAGAATATTATTATAGCAGCAGTTCCTGATTTCTTCCCACACACAGAGCCTGGTTGCAAATCATGAGGAACAAAATTACGTATGATTTTATACGTTCATTTTGCTCAATCCGATTACAGCTGGGTATGTTTTTCCACACACTATTCTATCTGGTGTGGAAGAATCTAATCTGACCTGATTTTTCCAGCCAGTAATACTAGCTGGAAGTACTGCATGGCACTTTGGCTGCAGCTGAAGCATACAATACCTTCTTTCCCATGCTAGAAAAACGTTTGCTTCCTTTCAATACTAGCTACACCTTCCTCCCTCACCCTTACTCTGTGAACATTCCCAGCATACATTTACCACCTGCTTAAAGCAGCATACATTTAACACCTGCTCAAAGCATGCGGTGAATGTTTCTGTTAAAATCACATTGAATAGGAGAGTCTGTGTACTTGTATGTCTGGTATATTCAATTGCAAACAGTACCTCACCATTCATTGTGTTTTACTTTTAATTGTATGGTTCTGAGCAGAAATGGTAAAATAACAAGTGGTTTAACCGTGGACCCAGTACTGTGAAACTCACAATTTTAGACATAGAAGTGGCGTTAGCACCGCATGCACAGCAGGAGGGAAAGCACTCATCACACAACAGCATTAGTGAGGTGAGATGTATTTGATTTCTAAACTGCACTTTGCACCGATATCTCAAGTATGCAGCGGTCACACCCGCCCCCACTCCTCTGCCCACCGAATCCCATCTGCCTTTAACACATATAGTGAATTTCTCGAGTAATAATATTTCAGATTCCAGCAACCCTACAATATTATTTTCTGAAAAAAATCTTTCATTTTATTTCAGATAATGTTTGCCTTTTTCAAAGAGAGAGAATTGAAAGGAAAACAACGTTTTTATTGTACAATGTCTTCTCTCCAAGTATAAAGCATAGAAAAATGGAGGAAATGGATAACCTGGTTGAGTATCTCTTGTAATATCAAATGGTGGTGAAGAGCAGCCATTATTTATTGAAGTGCCACAGGGAAGCTGGTTGAGGGGCTGGCTCCAGCCTACAAATTGCTTGGAGAACCGAAATTATTGCATCATGGAGCAAAGTAATTGCCTCTCCATCTGATCAAATGCCTTTTCAATGTTGAGTGCTATAAAGGCCTGTAAATGATGCCATTGTTCAGCCTGGTTGCTCAATACAACAGCATAGTTTTTGGGACTTGTTGTTTCACAGCCTGGGATAAAGCCATGTTGGCAAGAAGAAACCAAATAAGAGATAACTTAGTAAAGGAAATTGTCAATTAGTCAAGCCCAGATTTTACAGTCGCACAAAGTAGAAAGATCAGTCTTTTTGAGCATAAGCTTGATGGTTGTTGGTAAAATACCGTAATTCTTGCCACGTGGCAAGATAGTGGAATTGGAGTTCAATCCACAATTGCCTTTAATATTCCATGAAGGATAGAAAACTCATTCTAGAGATTTTGTGATAGCTGGCTGAGACATGCATCAGTGTTTGCCACCTTGACTAATGGAGCTGCTTGGATTGCTAAAGAAATCTTAGCGTTTGGGATAGAGTAATCAGTTTTCCAATCTGAAGATCATTCAGTATGGGAAAATAAATGTGCTTCAGAAACTGCTGTGTTGCAGTACAGTGAGATTTACAACTAATAATGCTCCACATAGTACTCTGTGAAAGCAGGGGTGATATAAGGTGCAGTAGATTGAGATGGGTGGGCTAACTGAACAATGTCCTATATTTGATTGTAAGAATTTTCCTCTTGTGCTAGAGTTGTCAAAACGTTTCTGATTTGATCTCCATGCTCAACCTGATTAAAACTCGAGAATTAGATTTGTGTGTCATAACTTTCATGTGGAAAGAAGTAATATTTGCTCAAACGGAGGAAAAATCAGACAAGCTATGGTGCTGTAATTGGTTGTTCTTATAAACCAGAAAAGTAGGATATGAAGAATATGAGAGCACCCCTCTATGCTGGCTTTCAAGGAATCACAGAACATTGGTAAGACACCAAATACAAATTCCAGTCACAGATGTTTGACAAAGTCTTCTGAGCCAGAGATATATGGATCCACTAAAAGTTGAAAGCATTTTAATGTCCTTGAGGGCAGTATTGCGAATGACACTGGAATCCCAAATCAATAGAGAGGGGTGCTTTAATAGGATGAAATAGTACCTTCAATGAATGTACTAATGACCTACCAATTTCCCAAAGTTTGCTGCTACTGCTTGCTGAACAATGAAAGCTGCACAGCTAGCCAGACCCAAGTAGTGACAAACTTGTCCAGTGTATACAAATTCTTTATTAGCAGCAACTTTCATTTAAGAAGTGTTTATATTGTACTGGCATTAAAATGTTATGCTACATTGTGTAGCTTACATCCTATTTCAGCATTGAGTGTTAGTGTTGTCATACATAAGACAAATAATGCAAGTGAAATCTCTAGAAGTGATAATCCGGACAAGGAAGGCGCATCCGTGACAAATTGGGGTAACTTTATGGTCAGTTAGAACTCAGGCTATATATTGAGCACAGATTAATACCTGAAGGACCGGCTCGGATCTTAAGGATTATACTGAGACCACCTGGATCAAACTTACTTTAAATTACTTGAAGCGTATAATCAAACTAGAGAATTGTAACATGCTCACCTGAAGTGATTTGAGCAATAGTGTTAGACCTGACATCACTGGCTTGGTTTTTCCCCAAACATTTTGCTTACACTACTCCTGTTTTGCTAATTTAGCTTTTGTTGGCCATAGGACTCTGTGCACTTTAATATTAACAACCAATGTTAAAGCGATTGTGCTTTCTCCTTTAAACATTGTAAAATTAAATTACATACAACTGGCACTAGAATAGTGATGTGGACCTTTATGATAGAATTTCTCCCCCCTGAGAATTATTTATGACTCTATAGATATTAACTTCATCTCATATTTGACTATTTAGCAGATCTTTATTCCCTTATTCCATATCTTTCATTTGATTACACTGAAATTTTGTGAAAGGTGGATAATACCTTCTGTGTAACCCTCTCTCTGGGGGATTTGTCCACCTGTATTTATTTATGATCACTCTCCTACTGGATGCCTGAAATTTATGGATGTGTGAATATGTGTGGTTATGAATTCGGATGTTTGATTTTTTGAATGTGTGTGGAGTGGGATATGCTCAATGATAACTTTATTTTCACATATATTTAAAAGCTAAATTTGTTGAACTGATAATAACATTTTGATATATTTTGTTAATTCATGTGTGGCGTGGTAACATTTAAAGGCCAGTGTTGTTAAGTTGACTATTAATTAATGACTTATTGCACAATATGATCCGTACAGGTAGAGAATTTGTTCTTTGAATGTATTACTGTTCTCCCCTGTTGTTCTCTACATCTATTCTGTTCAGGGGCCCTCTCTGTATGAGTGGATGACCTACCTCTACCATAGGATAACATTGGGTTACCTTATTAAATTTAATAAATGCTAACTTTTGATTGGGAACAGGCAGGAAAGTTAAGTTTGGTTCTTATTGAATTGCAATTTAAAACCCTATTTAACTGTAAAGTTGGATTTTAGGTCACAATTCTGAAAATACCTCTATCAGAAAGTTGGCATTTTCTTATGATGTCTAGAAATGTCCCCACTTCAAAGCTGGTACCAGGTAACATATTGGACCCTCAGACCCACTCTTCTGTAGACTCCTGGAACTGTGGATACTATAGAATAAGTACTGTCCTGCTGCCAGAGGAGTGCCTAGCTGCCTAAAGCCTGCTGTCTAAGAAGGAAGGGTGGACCTGCTCCCTTCATCCTAGGCTACCTCAGGTGACTCCAAGGGTCTGATGACTAACCTCCTGTTCAAAGCTACAGGGACGTAACAAGCTCCTGAGACATCCCTGCAACTGCCCAGGTGACCTGCCGTACTGAACCTGCCTTTATCTGCAATTGAATCTGCCAGTAAGTGAGTTGATGATCTCTGAAATGTGCCTCCCAGATCATGGGCCCTTTGTGTGGCATCAGTTGAACTCCTCCCGGAAGATAAAGCGCAATCCTGAAGATTTGGACACTTTGCACCACCGGGTAATGCAAACCTCCTTTGAATATGACTCTTCATGCTACAGCGAATGCCAGTGACGACCGGCCATGTGAGACCTGCACTTTGCGTTACAGCATCAACAGCCCTTGGTGACAGTGAGCGCAAAGCTTCAGAAACAACCATCTCTGATGCCCGACAGATGCTCCTCACTACCTTCTCCACCGCAAACTGGACTCTTTGTGCTAAATTTTGAGAAGGCAACTTTTCAGCAGCACTAACTTGGTCTCGGTATGCGACCCACACTCCTTCACATTGGGCCTAAACTTGTGACTTTACCCTGGTCTAACACGACCAGATGACCACAAGTGGAAATTAGTGCTTTTTCGCCATTATACTCACATTACATTTTTTAAATTACACATCTCAGATTAAATTTATGTCATTTTGGTGTCAAATAAATTATTACATTCTACTTTATTTTCCAATTATTGTGAGATTTCTTCTGTGTTGTGTTGTCACCTTATTACTGTTTGTGTTCTGCATAAATAATGTACACATTGTCTCTACGTTAAGCCAGACTGCTTTTGTGCCACGCTAACACGAGGTTAAGCACAGGTTAATATAGTGGCTTTTTTTCGTTCACCCTAACAATGATTGTGGCTGCTGCTGGAGTAGGCTTTGCCCCCCCCCCCCCAACTAACCACCCAATTTCCCACAAGTAGCAAAAGAAAATTTGACCCAAAGGTGTTTAATGATGTGTTTTTTAAAATTTAATTCTGGCCTCTAGTAAGGAGACGCTTGACTCAAAATATTTTAATTTCAAATTCACATATGTCCCCTTAATTGAGCAGTTAGGCTCTTAACATTGAGGATGATTATGCTCAGTAGGCCAGGTGTAGAAATTCAATACAGAAAATATAGGATAGCTCCTCAGTACTCTTTCTTTATGTGTACCACCCCAGCCTAAGTATTTTTTTTTTGTATGTTCTTATATAGCGCTCGAATCACCAGGGAGGTATTTCGGTGCTTGCCTTGGGAACCCGTCCTGGCTTTTCTCTGTGAGATAGTCCCTACAGGGCATCCCCAAGGTGAAAGCCAGGCATCCCGCCGTGGGGGACTGTTGTGGAGATTAAGCAAGCTTAATGCCCAGAGTTGCAGAGTGTGAACCCAGGATTAGGTCAGGCACCGAAGCGAGAATTATCGAGTCCGTGGACATTTGAGCTCAAGACCCTGCCGCGTCAGGAATTGAACCCTGGTCCCGGGTCTGACCTCTGCTTCAGGGTCTGCCTGCTTTAACCAGTGAGCCACACTTCTCCACATGTATGACCCCTCTCACTTCCCTAAATTCCTCTCCTTGCTGTGTCTGTAACACTTGTTTTTACATTGATTTGCTAATATAATCCAAAATCAAGAACAAATTAGATTTATGTGTTTCACGGATATCTGCTTCAACTGACGAGATATCTATAAGCAGTAGACACCAACTCTCCATGGTTATTCATTGATATCAAATTATGGAATCACTGAAGATGCAATCTGGTTTCAATGGCACAGTTTTAAAATGGTTCACTTCTTACCTTTACACCGATCACAACACATCAGAATAAAGTCTTGCCTTGCTAAACCCTTACCTGTCTCACTTGGTGTCCCCAAGGGTTCAATCCTCTCCCCCTCACTTTTCAATCTCTTCATGGAACCCCTCACTATCATTCTGAAGCAAGTTGGGATCAAATTTCATCTCTATGCTGACGACACTCAACTCTACCACAAAATCAAATCACCCAGTGACATCCTGCATCTCAATGTCACACTGAGTAATATTCAATCTTAGTTTAACTCCAACCATCGACAATTAAACGCCACCAAAACTGAAATAATTCTGTTCTCCCCCAAAAGTAACCACCTTCAAATCAAAGACTGGATCAGTGACTGAAGGCTCTAAATTTTTCTCTCACTCTACCCAACTCAGCTAAATCCCTAGGCTTCACCCTGGATAACACCTTGTTAATGAAGGATCGCATATAAACTCAGCCAAAGGAGCAATTTACACACTAAAACACCACAAAACAATCAAACCATTTATTCCCTCTGAGGATTTGAAATGGGTTGTTCAATCCCTGGTCCTCTCCAAACTTGAATATGAGAATGCTATACTCACAGGGATCCCAGAAACGAACCTGGCTCCCCTCAAATCAGTACTAAATATGGCTGCCCAGCTCACAACAGACATTAAAAGGTATGAACACATCACCCCAGCACTTAAGTCCCTCAACTTGCTTCCCATCGACGGAAGATGCAATTACAAGACTGCCTGTATCACCCACAAAGCCATCCACTCAAACAGTCCTGACAATTTAGATAACAAACACACAAAAGCAGGAAGAACCAGATCACTAAGAAGCTCCAACACATTTCTTCTCGTTCCTCCCAAACAAAAAAAGAAATCAACCCAGGCTCGCTCTTTCTCGGGTAACGCTCCCAGCATATGAAACTCTCTCCAGAGGGACATAAATGCAACCCCTCCTTTACCAGCTTCAAAAGAGACCTGAAACACCATCTCCTCAACAAATACTGAAACACATGAGCAATTACTGAACTCGGCTCTATTAGGCTTTATCGCTCTCAGTTCTGAACCTGTTGAACAGTTGGCTGTTTTCTTTGTCAGCCTCTTTTTCCTAGAAGGTCTTTCTCTCTCTGGGCTTCAAAATATGTTTTGTCTACAACCAGTAACTGCCCTTAGGGCCTAACCTATGTCAGTATATATAGGGTGTTTTCTGTTTTGTATTCAATCCTCATTGCCTAATATCTTTGTTCTCATGTGTATGTATTTTTGTTTGTACTTGAACCTAAGATTGCCGCGCATCATATACTCAGTGACTGGATTATTGCCTTTTTCTCGATTCTGTAAAGCGCTCTGATACCTTTGGGTGTAGCTAGCGCTATATAAATCTTATATGAATAAATAAATACAATTAAAAAAATTCTTCATTGGAATCCTAAAGCCCTCATATCTGTTCATTGCACCTGATGCCACTTTATAAAACTCAGACCAGGTTCACATGTTGTCATCTTGGCCTATCCTTCACACTTATTAGGACTGGTTCTTTGTTAGAGTTTCTCGGGTCCTAAACATGCCTATCTTGCCAGATAGCTCACTGATTATGCTGTGGGTCACTAATAAAATCCACAATAATTTTGTCTTCATTACAGTATTCATTGCCCACCTGCAAACAGCCTACCATTGGCAGCCAGTTTCCCTATTTTGGTCCGTGCTCCACAGTGCAGAAAGTTATGAACAACTTTAACTTTGAGAAGCAGATGCATTCAAATATTCAGTAGGGACATTTCAACAATGAGACTGTCATGAAACCATTGAGAGGATGATGCTTAGATTGTGCAGATGGTTAGTTTGTACTCCAGGGGGCTTATTTGTGACACAGTTTGCATCACTCTTGCACCTAACAATGTGGAGCAAAGTCGACGTAAACCTTAAGTCAGATTTGTGAAGCCATTTAAGGCCCCCTTTCGTGGCTCTGAGTGGCTAAAAAAATATGTGGTAACGCAACCCAACTCAAATCGCTGCATTACCCTGCCCTGTGAAGGTGTTCCAGGGGAGTTGCTTGGGTGTTCCCACGCAACTTCCATGGAATTTGATGCATCCCCAGATTTGCAAGAACTTGTAAACCTGGGGATGCGTCAAAATCTTAACCTCCTTAGGGGAGGTGTAACGAGGATAAATGTTTCTATTTCTCCTCATTTCTCCCTCTCTGTAGCACACATAGAAAGAGGAATATGCCTCCCCGGAGAGTTTCTGTGCAGGAAGGCGTGTCTGCATGGTGCAAGGGTGCCTGCATTGGTGCTATGTATCTCATTGTGCCCCAGCACATGGGAAAGGACAGGCATGCATAGTATTCCACTAAATACTGCGCATTCCTGCCATTTCCCTGTCACACAACAGGGTAACTTGATGTGCTGCATCATAAAGCTCATAAATAAGCCCCTAGATATTTATACATTTACAGGACTGGATTTTAACACGCTGTAGACTCTTACTTATATCAGTTAATTGACTATGCTATCCCTTTTATTGCCCTTCTTTTGTTCTGCAATAAAAATGGCTAACATCCCATGACATCTTAATCTTTGAGTCATGTAAATGAGCAAAATGTGTTGGGAATCTATTCCTTTTACTGTTGCCAATAACTCAGCACAAAATGTTTCCAACTCGGATTTTAATTGACTGCATGCATCTGCTAGTCTGAACGATACATCTAACAAATATTCTATTCATAATAATTTGGAAAAAGAGCAAGATAACATGCTATTTTGAAGAACCACTCCCCAAAAAATCATTAGTGTTAAAAACATTGTGCTGATTTCATTATTCTTTCGTGCATTTGTTGGTAATTTATTTTAATAAGTCTACTTTCTTTCTTTTTCCACTTGTTCTTCCCTTTAAAGATCCAGATTTCAAGGACCTGGGAGTTCTGAAGCCATTGCCAGGTTGGTATGCTGAGCAATCACAACTTGACCGTTGAGGTTATATTTGATGCACAAACTAAATTGTGGTTGTTATTCAAGTTGTCTTTTTTTTTCTTCTCTGCTTTTTTTTTCTTGGCCCGTGTGCTCAGTTTGTGAGTTTGAGATGGGAGGACCGGAAGGAATAATTGAATCCCTCCAGATTGTAAAGGAGGGGAAAGCTTCTTCCTCTGAAGCTGTGGACTGCAAATGGTACATCCGGGCACCTCCGAAATCTAAGGTCAGTTCCTGTTCTGGGAGATGTTCTGTCATTTCTTTGACCAATGTGGCCATAACTATCAGCTGGCATGTGATATATTTTATCTACATATTTTCGTGTTTCAAAACTCGCCCTTGCTGAATAAAAAGTTATTACACCTGTTTTTGTTGGTTAAAACGATTCAGTTGAATATCACTCCATTTAAAATAATCGAAAGTAATATACGTGTCGACGACTTTAGTGTTTTTAATTTACTTGAATAGTTTTGTGTAGTGATATCCACAGCACCTTCAACTAAGAGTGATGGCACATCAATATGTTAGTCTGCTTTCGTGGTTAAATGTTAATATTTTTTTATAAGAAAAGTCTTTATTTTTGTAATATTGTAGATGCTCTTGAACTCAATTTAATGGCATTCATATATTGCTGCACCTCTATGAGAGTGTAATAATAATAATAATAATAATCTTTATTCGGTTTTTTAGCATTTGCAAAACCATAAAAGATATCACATAGTACAAAATTAGTAATTAGAATTGTTTAAAAAGTACAGTTTAGAATAGACGTTTAAAAAAGATGATGCATTTCAAATATTAGTACAAATTAGTCCACTGTTTTACAAGTTATTTCTATGCCTCATAATGCACTTTAAGAAATTTAGAACATGATAGACAGTGCAATCAGAATCCAAGGTTTGGAGTGCCAACATGGCTGGACGGCATTGTCTGTAGCCCCATTTTTTAAGTAGGGGGATTAACCAAGTTTTCCGGTGGGAATGATAAAACTTACAAAACAATATTGTGTGTATGGTGGACTGTTGGGAAAGGTCGTCACATGGACACGGGTCTGTCTGTGCATTCCAGTTATTTTTATCAGGGAAAGTCACTAGCCTGAAAAAAAGATTCATTCTGAACCTTGTTAGGAGCATTTTCTCGTATACTGTTAGCTCCATGGTCAGATATAGCTGAATTTTCAGGGACTGCTGGGTCATGATTGCGTGGGTAACAGATTTTTTTGTAATCTGCATAGTCAGTCTCAGTGATTCCAAATGTCCCAACGCAAGTTGTTTCAGTTCTTTTTTGGAAGTTTCTTTCAGGGTTTCTGGGGTGTGAAAGTACTTTTGTAGGCCCAGGTCAGAAAAAAAGTGTCTTACATACGAGAGCCATGCGATTTTATGAGCGTGGTCCAGATCCATAGTGTCCTGTAGGATACTTTTAGTCAGAGTGTTTTTTTCCGACAGCCAGGCTCGCCTCCAGAGCAGAAGAGGTTGGATTTTTATTAAGTCTTCGATGTGAGAGATTCCCAGCTCTAAATGTGAGGCGTAGGTGGAAGTGCCTCTAGGAATTGAGAGAAGGAAACTGATGAAGATGTTCTCTTCTTTTTGTATTGAGCTGGAGGATACGTGCCCCCATGTCCCTGCTCCATACAATGCAATGGATTGGCATTTTGCGGCGTAGATCTGAAGCAGTTCTACTGGTGGTCTTTTTCCCAGTTTGTTGGAGAATTTTATCAGCGCCATGATTGCTCTTTTGAAGAGATGCCTCCTGGTCTCAACCGCCGCTTTCCAATTTAGGGCGTCATCGATCGTGATGCCTAGGTACGGGTATTGTGAGGTCTTTTCAATTTTTTCGCCATTCAGGAAGATGGACTTGGTTGCTTTTCTTGATCTGCCGGCTACCATGACAAACGTTTTTTTGATGTTAATACGCAGATCCAAGGCCCCCATGAAATCTGCATATTTGGTTAAGGATTTCTGCAGTTCATTGGGGGTGCGAGCTAGAATAACTGCATCATCTGCGTAGAGGAGCGCAGGGATCAGGCGGCCTTTTACACTAGGGAGGTCCCTCGCCCCTCTCAACATAGACTCTTCTAGGCCGTTTGTGTACAATGAAAAGAGAAAGGGGGCAAGGACACACCCTTGCCTTACTCCCCGCTCTACCCTGAATGGTGCCGTCAGTTCCCCGTTTGTTCCATATCTTACTCTCGCCGTGGCTTCACTGTATAGTTCCCTCAGAAAGTTCAGAAGGGGAGGGTCGACCCCCATTACGCTCAGCAGTGACCAAAGCTTCGCATGTGAAGCGCAGTCGAAGCGGAGGACAAATCCACGTAGACCATGTAGATGGAGCCAGGTTTAGCGTCGGTATATTTTGAGATTAGCAGACTTAGGTTTAGGGCCTGTTCAACAGTCCCAAAGCCCTCCCTAAAGCCGAACTGTAAGTCCGAAAGGATGGTTTTATCTTCAACCCATTGCTGTAGTTTTTCGAGGAGGACTCTTCCAACTACTTTGCCCAGTGAATCTGGGAGCGAAATTGGTCGGTAGCACTTTGTGTCCTGACGGTCCCCCTTCTTGAAGATTGGGACCATAATTGAAGAGGACCATGACTCTAACAGGCCGAGTTTCATTGTAGCTAAACAAACTCTTGTGAGTATTGGTACCCATAAGTCCGGCAGGTGTTTGAACAGGTCAACTGGAACCCCGTCAGGGCCGGGGGCTTTCCCGCTTTTACTTGAAGATAGTGCCAATGCTAGGTCCTGCATGTCAAGGTCCATGTTTATTGGGTAAACAGCTGGAGGGATATTGGAGTGATTTTCTTCGCTGTTAGGTGTCAATTTGAAAATTTCTGAGAAGTGGTTCACCCACGCATCCTCGTCGATGGCCACATCTATTTTTGGGCCGGCAGAGTCAGCTAGCGAGGGTGATTTAACAATCTTCCAGAAGGTCTTACTGTCTTTCAGGAGTGCGCTCTTATGTAGGGCGTTCCACAGGGATAATTTCAGTTCTTTTTTTCTCTCTTTTCTGGAAGTGTTGTACTCTCGTCGGAGGGCTTGGATCTTTGTTGTGTCTCTATTTGGTTTTCCGAGAGCTTTCCTTAATTTAGTTTGTGCTTTTGTACAGTCTCGGTTAAACCAACCTGTGGAGTTTGTTTTACTTTGGCTAGATGTTTTAGTTAGATGTTTTTTAACTTGCTCTATTATTATGCCGAAGTTTTCCAGAATTTGTTTTGGCTCTGCGTAAGGATCAAGGCAGATCAAAAAGCTATTGTAGGAGGATTCTACTAGCCGTTTTGTTAGAATGTTTGGGTCCACCTTTTCCCATTTTATGGTATAACCATTGTTTTTCCCCAGTTCAAGTCTGTTCTGCGTCAGCGTGTTTGCTATCGATGCCATCAGTGACCTTGGTTGGTGGATATAGAAACTCAGGCTTAAAGCAGAATGATCACTGAGATTATTTTCCAAAATTTTGAAATTTTTGGTTTGGTCTTTTAGGCCTTCTGTCACTAGTACAAAGTCTACGGTGGTCTTGTGGCCCCTTCCTCTATAGGTAGGTTCTAGTTGTTATGACGCTGTTGTATAGGGTTCAGAATTTGTAGATCCAAATGAGCTAAAGTTTTGTTCATGGCAGTCCCCACTCCTGAATGGGAAAAATGGACCAATGGGTTATCGTTTTCGTCCTTTATTCCACATGTGTCATTCGAGGGGCAAGGATGTAGATTGAAATCTCCTCCCCAGATGATCTGCGGTGTTTCCTTTTTCTGTTTGGCGTGCCAATGGTCGGTTATTTTTGCTTGGATTAGTGATAAAACATTCAAAAAGATGTCATCCTCTAAGTTGTTATAGAGGTTTATTATTGTGAAGCAGAGTTTTTTCCCAATTGTAAGTGTAAGAATCTGGAAGTGTGGGGTTAGGTCTACCTTAATGATCTTCAAGTCAGAGATTGTGTTAGCCAGGTATATTACCAGTCCCCCTTTCGGTCTACCTGCGATGCTGGGAAGGGCGGGGGATGTAAATGTCCTATAACCCGCGAGATGTAGAGGTGTCATTGTCCAGGTCTCTTGTAGACAAATGATTTGTGAGTCCTTCAAGAAACCAGCGGCCGAGCCGTCCTCTATTTTGTTTCGAAGGCCTGCCACATTCCAGAAGATAATGGGTAACGGTGAGAGTGCGTTGTCTAGAGGTGGTTTTTCCATTTGAGGAGGTGCTATTATAGGGTTGGTCGTGCCCTCTGTTGTTAATGCTGGCTCTGGGGAATTGCTTCTTTGTCAATCGACCATTTCCAGGCCGCTAAAACGATTCATTATCGGTATGCCTTGCCAATTTTGCCCATTAATGGGCTCTCTGTAGTTGGAGCCATATGGATTCTGCGGTGGTCTCTCCCACTGCTCCCAATGTCTAGATCTATTGTGTGGGCCCATGATCTGCCATGGAGCTTCTCTTTGGTGGTGGTTTTGATTTGCTGGCCACCAAGGGTGGTCGGGCTCATCGTGTCGCGGCATTAGTTTTGGGGCAGCGACGTCTAGCTCCCATGGCTGTAGTATTGGTTTCCTCCAGATGCTATCGATATCACGGGAATAATTATTGTTGTGATATCGTTTTGGATAGAAGTATGACAAGGGTCTTGTGGCAATTCCCCCAGAGGTATTATTGTGCTCCCAAGAGCAGATATATTCTGCTATGCTTGGGTCCTCGAACGTGATTACTACACAGTCACCACGAATGTTTTTTTTCCTGTGTCCCACCCACGAGGTCCGGGAGACTGAGGCTATTCTGCTTTTCCAGTGTGGGGGAACAGGGCGATTTGTATTCAGCCAATACTGAACTTTATTCTTCAGTGACCAGTTAGGTTCAGCCCCCTCCCCAGTAAGTTCAGGGACCCCTGTCATGACCACCACGTATGGACATGCCGCAGGGGGTAGGTTTACAGAGGGTCTTTGATCGGTGGTCTCTCTCGGGGTTCCTTTTGTTTTTGTTTGATTTGTATTTGCTATGGCAGGGGTTGTGGTAGCGGGGGGATTTGTCGTGACTGGGGTTTTAGAGGAAGGGGTATTAATACTTGGGGTATTCACTGTCGGTGTGGGATGTGGGTTGGATTGTGGGGGGATGGTCAAGGGCTTGGGAATAGTTTTTTGGACAGTAGGAGGGTTTAGTACTGATGAAACCTTTGCTGTAGGTTGTTTTTTGGTCTGTGGAAGAGGCAACGTTACCGATTTCTTGTTTGTGTTAGTTGTTGTCGAGGAGTTTGGAAGAAGCTTTGGAGGGACTTGTGGGGGTGTGGTTTTAGGAGAGGTGGAGATTTTTTAAATTAGACTCTCGATGTTACTAAGTCTAGATTCTAAAGGGCGAATATAGGAGTTCAGGAGAGAAGCTATCTCCTTGATTAATCTAGCTGATTCTCTTTTTTTTCCTAGTTGTTGTGGGCTTTTTGGTTCCGGGATTGGGGAATCTTGAAGATCGTGTGGAAGTTGGTGTATCATTACTATATTACTGGGAGGGGGGGCAGAGTGAAGGGGCAATACTGCTGGATTTGTGTCGCCTACCAAGACTATGAGGTCACTCGTTTTAGTATTTTCAATGTGGTCTGATTTTTTGCTAACGTTTCTTTTCTTGATAGCTCCCTCCCTCCTCCCTCTCGTTTTCCTTACTTCTTCAGGGGTTGGATCAGGGAAGATGTCTGGGGTTTTTTCTAGGTCACTGTCCGAGAAAGCTACTGAGAGTTGGGAGGCTGAAAGATCTACGTTGTTTGGGAGACTGAGTCTGTTTGCAGTCACTGACGTTAGAGTTGGCGTTGCCTGAACATCTGGGGTTCTTGCAGTGGCTATTAGTCCCATTGAGGATCGGCGTGCAATAGCAAGTTCAGTTGAAACTCTCCCCTCAATTAGGCTTATACTTTGGTCGATGAATGTATTGGCTTTGGCGAGGAAATCGTCCATTGGACCAAGCAATTTATCTTCTATCCCATTTTTTTTGGCTTTTTTCTGTTTGTTTGATCGCGTATTCATTTCCAATGGGTGGATTTGATGGTATCAGAACGTAATGAATGCCTGTGTAAAGATGACCGTAATGGAGTAGTTAGAAGGGGGGGCCGGACCGGACTCTTGCGTACTCGAACGGCCTCAAACGGCCCGCTCTTTGCCCGGTCTTCGCCCCGGCCTTAGCCCCGCGCGCGTCCCACGTGCGCGTTATCCACGCAAGTTATGAAGGCAGGACAGGAGGAGGGGGCGGGAAGAGGACCAGCTGCGGCCGATCCACGCCGCTTGGAATGCTGGTCCTCGCAGTCCCGCCTCTATCCTTGTAGGCAAGCTATTGAGTTCCAGAGGCCGCGTTGGTGCACAATGCACTTGTGGAAAAACAGCAGATTATTTTCCACGTAGAGTCCTTGCCTGCGAGCGGCTCCTGCGAAGCGGGGGCCGCGAGGCGTAGAAGGAAGGTCGTGGCTTGGCAAAAGAGGTCGGGCAGCAGCACTCAGGAGCAGCGCTTCCTTGTTGCAGAGGGTCACAGGGCTCACTCGCACCAGGTAGCTTTTAAAAGGAGGAGGAGGGGGCGGGAAGAGGACCAGCTGCGGCCGATCCACGCCGCTTGGAACGCTGGTCCTCGCAGTCCCGCCTCTATCCTTGTAGGCAAGCTATTGAGTTCCAGAGGCCGCGTTGGTGCACAATGCACTTGTGGAAAAACAGCAGATTATTTTCCACGTAGAGTCCTTGCCTGCGAGCGGCACCCGCGAAGCGGGGGCCGCGAGGCGTAGAAGGAAGGTCGTGGCTTGGCAAAAGAGGTCGGGCAGCAGCACTCAGGAGCAGCGCTTCCTTGTTGCAGAGGGTCACAGGGCTCACTCGCACCAGGTAGCTTTTAAAAGGAGGAGGAGGGGGCGGGAAGAGGACCAGCTGCGGCCGATCCACGCCGCTTGGAACGCTGGTCCTCGCAGTCCCGCCTCTATCCTTGTAGGCAAGCTATTGAGTTCCAGAGGCCGCGTTGGTGCACAATGCACTTGTGGAAAAACAGCAGATTATTTTCCACGTAGAGTCCTTGCCTGCGAGCGGCGCCCGCGAAGCGGGGGCCGCGAGGCGTAGAAGGAAGGTCGTGGCTTGGCAAAAGAGGTCGGGCAGCAGCACTCAGGAGCAGCGCTTCCTTGTTGCAGAGGGTCACAGGGCTCACTCGCACCAGGTAGCTTTTAAAAGGAGGAGGAGGGGGCGGGAAGAGGACCAGCTGCGGCCGATCCACGCCGCTTGGAACGCTGGTCCTCGCAGTCCCGCCTCTATCCTTGTAGGCAAGCTATTGAGTTCCAGAGGCCGCGTTGGTGCACAATGCACTTGTGGAAAAACAGCAGATTATTTTCCACGTAGAGTCCTTGCCTGCGAGCGGCACCCGCGAAGCGAGGCCGCGAGGCGTAGAAGGAAGGTCGTGGCTTGGCAAAAGAGGTCGGGCAGCAGCACTCAGGAGCAGCGCTTCCTTGTTGAGAGTGTATTTATTACTTAAAATATTCCTATGTTTACTTGCGATATTTTTTTTTATTACAAATGCTATTTAACTTAATGTTGCTCCTTTGATTGTTATTTTGAGGCACGTACACTGCGTGCATCAATTTTTCGAAACGGGCACAATATTTATTCAGCATTGTGTAGATAGTTTTGTTCGCTTTTGAAGTTTTCCGGTGAGGTTTCATTTTTCTACACTTAATTTGGTTTGTTTTACTAAAGCAGAATGAAGATTCTGTGCATTACGCCTCATTCCTTGTGCTGTTCAAACATGCATTTGAACAGTACAAGGATTTATAGGAAAGAGTGAAAAATAACTATAACATGACATCAAATGGATGGATAAAAACAAATCTATCAAAAGACTGAATAAGGATTGTTATTAACTTTATAGCCCTGAGGGGAAGTAAGCTGTGACCAGGGGACGTTCCCCAATTCAAGGGGCACGCATTTTCTTACATCCTTCCTTTTTCCATCTTGCCTCTTAGGATAGGTTCCTAGTGAAATGTGTGACAGACGATCTGCTAGCACGGGCAAACTGTAAAAATAAAACAAATAATTTCACAAATCACACATGGTCGTTGACAAAAAAAGTTCAAGCCCTATATCTTTGATGCTACTACATCAATGAAACACTTCATCATGGGCTCTAAATTTGAATTGCCACTACAGATGGTGCTACCACTTCAGTATACTTAAGTGCAATAGCATATAGTTGCAATGTTGTTTACACCTAAGGATGTGTCTGCATTTAGACTAGTTACTGGGCTATTCTGGAATCACATAAAATGTTATGTTTTGAAAGGACGACAGGAAGCCATGCGGCAGAACAGAAGGCAGCACTGTGTGGCAATGAGGCTGCCTCATGCTGTGATATTACCAATAAAATTCTCTTGAGCATCAAGTGAGCACAATCACTACAGAATTTGACGACAAGTGTAATGGTCCTTCCTGTAACTCACTTTGACTTCACCACAGGGCTCCAAGCCTTTTTTAGATGATCCATTGAAAAGCAGGGCTAAATGGAAAGCATATTTCTTAAATTATATTATTAGCATTGAAAATGTTGTCACCTGAAAGGGGAAAGAACATTATTTTGCATGGGCTTGGGTTAGAAGGCCTTCATATTTGTAATCAGCTTCACAAAAAGAAACAAATGGTCTGCAGCTGCTACAGATAGCATCATTTACCTTGACCCATGGTTTACACACCTGTAATGGGTGATCTAACTCATACTAGAAAGCAAGGCATACATTTAAAAGAGGGTAGCGCACTTGTAAAGTAAATAATATCCAACTAGGCAGATGCCTCTGGTCTAGCTTACATGACATGGTAGTGGTGGATAGAAATGATAGTGATCATACTGCATCAATTCTTTTTATGAACAGTTCCCGTTTTGGCCTTTGATAAAGGCAAGACCAGATGTGCTTGCCAGTGATAGCACGGGGCACAGCAGAAAAGGGGGTTGGCTAACTAAACCAGAGCGTATAACATTTATACCAAGCGCTAAAACAGTTATAAAATCTCTAGTTATATGATAGAATTTTAGCCCATATTAACATCAGGTCCTCCAACAGATCGGAGAGTTTACAGGTATTTTGCAAAAGATTTAGATGAATATCCCCCTCATGAGGCCCAGAACAAAGGAAATATTTGTACAAATCAAATTATATACAATTATATATATGTCTCATTATTTACAATATTCAAACACAGCAGACTCAGTTTCTCTTTTTCTTTGCCTTTATCTATTTTCTTTGAAAGCATATGGATTGGTCAGACACATGCACATTATCAAATTAGAACCATCACACAGGAGAGCACAAAATCAGTAATTCACAATAACATCTCAATCAAGGAGCATGAGTTGAGTGGATAGGGTAAAAGACAAAGAGCATTTTATAAGATCAAAGCAAATACAGAATTTCATACAATCCTAAGAAAACTAGAGCACAGCATGCTAATAGCTGGAAATGCTAACCTTCTGGCTGGAAGGGAAAGCGGGGGCAATTCTCACAAAAGTATGAGGAGCAAAGTTAAGGAGTCAGCTTATAGACAGTATCAGCCAATTATTCTCAAAGAAACAGCTCACACGAACGCCTCATACAGAAGTCCTATTCTGACCTGACCAAAAAAATTAGTTATACCGTAAAGTTAAAAGTCCATCCCTACTCTTGTATCAAAATCTGGGAAAGTCTCTCTCCTCATTGGTCTAGAAGAATAGGGGGTCAAGTCGCACCACTTCTGTCACTCTTCTCTTTCAAAAGATCTTTGTTTACATTCACGTCAACATTGTCCTTCAGCACAGGAAACCATAATCTTTTCCTTCACATACGCATTCGAACAAATGTTGTATCATTTTACTGGCACAGTTATCCACAAAACATAACACTTCCTCGGACAATAGGAAGTTCCGCTGATACTCTAAACATGTAGCAGCCATTTGACAAGAAAGAACGCAATAGTCATCTATGAAGAATAAAACACATTTTTACGTTTTAAAGCAAAATGAACCCTAATGAGAGCTTTGAGGCCTTCTTTGTAATGTGTGCAGTCTTCTCTAGGAGAAATAAACAGATTCAGTAATTTTCTCAAAATAAAAACTCCATTTCATAATTCACTTCAATCTTTCATTAGTCTAATGTAAACGCAATATTTTTAAATTATTATTCTATTTAATTAATATTGCTTAATTAAACAATACAAAATAACCAATTAACACATTTCATTCCATATTTGCTCATGGAATTAATATTTTCTCCTTCATTGCCGTCTTTTCGTACAGGAATCATTTGTGGCCTACTTATACCCATTGTCATTTCCCCGCACCTTTCTTATTTCTTTTTCCAAAAATAAAGATTAATGTTACTTTTTCGTTAATTTCTAAACTTTGTTAATGATTTTTGCACCATGGAAGGTTTAATCCGAGCAGGTTTTATTTACGGAAAACCCTGCTCCATCACCAGTATACACACCACTGTTGATGACACCCTTGAACCCTATACATATTTTCTGGGCAAGGATATTCCATTATTGATCATTCACCACAATTTGTTTTACTGCACGTAGAGATTATTTTCTCAGGAGCGTGAACCCACAGGCTCACAAACCAGGAGAAATATCTTGGTTTGAACATAGTTGCAGGAAAGCAAAATCTAAATTACTGCTGGCAAATAAAAGAGGCAGTAGAGCTAATATAATAAAGGGTAGGAAAGAATGTAAGTAATCTTTGGCTTCAAGTAAAAAAAGGTGGAAGCAGTATATTGGTGAGAATTGGTAACCACAAGGCAACCTAGGGATACTACATCATTTTGGTATCTTCTGTCTCAGGGTACCTCATTGTTCAACCATAGATGTGGAGCAATCATTCTTCTGATCTCTATTGAGTTCTAGAAACTACTGAGGACCTTGCCAGCAACCCCTTTATCGGCTGCTGGAGGTTTGCTTGCAAATCCGGTTACTTTAGATGAACATTTTAGCTATTGAAACTGTTAAAGCTAGTTAAGCAACAGGTCTAAATAGAATTACAGGGGATCTTTATTGATCTGTGCCTGCTGTGTGAGGATCATATTTGAATGTCCTTTCAATGCAATTTTTAGGCGGTGCTGAGATCTCCGAGTCCTGGAGAGGTGCTACAATTATTCGATTCATAAAAAGGAAAATAGAGGCAATCCAGACAAAGTAGTTTAATCGATAACATCTAAAACAATTAGTAGTCAATTATTGTCCAGAATCCATGATTGAGTTAAAGAACCACAAGTCCTATCCTTCTCCAGGCAGAATGTAGACTACACACTAGCACCATTGATCGGGTTTTTTGTCTATTTCATTGCTTTAGAGAAGTGTAGTATTGAACCATGATCATTTATACGTTGTATTTGTAGGCTTAAGAGCAGTTTTTGACTTGGTCCAGCGACCCAAGTTCTGGAAGGTACTAAGAAATATGAGTAATGTAGAGAGTTTATTAGAACCAATAATATGCTTTTACGCGGCGAATTATGCCTGTGTCAGGTGGGGGAAGAAGGGGAAATTCACAGGTTAGATTAACATCAGTGCAAGGTTCACCAGGATTGTCTAAATATTTACATTCAGCTTACTTCCCGAAGACACAGACTAAGGGGCTCATTAGGATGACTGAGGACTTAGTCCGCTCGCCATCCTATCTGTTATTGGGACCACCCGCCATAAGGGCGGGGGTCCCATGGGGGGTATTAGGATGCACCCGCCTCTGTGTGGGGCGCATCCTGCATTTTTAGCATTGTGGCGGGCGGTGCTCTCAGCATGCTGAAAGCAAACAACATTTAAAGATAGGGGCATTCCTTTGATAGTAAGAGACAAAGTTAACCCCTTCGCTGCTAGGCCTTTCCCCCCCCTTCAATCTATCATTAGTCTAATGTAAACGCAATATTTTTAAATTATTATTCTATTTATTTAATTTTGCTTAATTAAACAATAAATAATAAAGAATTAACACATTTCATTCCATATTTGCTCATGGAATTAATATTTTCTCCTTCATTGCCGTCTTTTCGTACAGGAATCATTGGGGCCTACTTATACCCATTGTCATTTCCCCGCACCTTTCTTATTTCCTTTTCCAAAAATAAAGATTAATGTTACTTTTTCGTTAATTTCTAAACTTTGTTAATGATTTTTTCACCATGGAAGATTTAATCCGAGCAGGTTTTATTTACGGAAAACCCTGCTCCATCACCAGTATACACACCACTGTTGATGACACCCTTGAACCCTATACATATTTTCTGGGCAAGTATATTCCATTAATGATCATTCACCACAACTTGTTTTACTGCACGTAGAGATTATTTTCTCAGGAGCGTGAACCCACAGGCTCACAAACCAGGAGAAATATCTTGGTTTGAACATAGTTGCAGGAAAGCAAAATCCAAATTACTGTTGGCAAATAAAAGAGGCAGTAGAGCTAATATAATAAAGGGTAGGAAAGAATGTAAGTAATCTTTGGCTTCAAGTAAAAAAAAGCTGGAAGCAGTATATTTGTGAGAATTGGTAACCACTAGGCAAACTAGGGATACTACATCTTTTTGGTATCTTCTGTCTCAGGGTACCTCATTGTTCAACCATAGATGTGGAGCAAGCATTATTCAGATCTCTATTGAGTTCTAGAAACTACTGAGGACCTTGCCAGCAACCCCTTTATCGGCGGCTGGAAAGTTTGCTTGCAAATTCCGTTATTTTAGCTATCGAAACTGTTAAAGCTAGTTAAGCAACAGGTCTAACTAGAATTACAGGGGATCTTTATTGATCTGTGCCTGCTGTGCGAGGACCATATTTGAATGTCCTTTCATTGCAATTTTTAGGCAGTGCTGAGATCCCCGAATCCTGGAGAGGTGCTAAGATTATTCGATTCATAAAAAGTAAAATATAGGCAATCCAGACCAATTAGTTTAATCGATAACATCTAAAAACAATTAGTAGTCAATTATTGGCCAGAATCCATGATTGAGTTAATGAGTCACAAGTCCTATCCCCTCTCCAGGCAGAATGTAGACTACACACTAGCACCATTGATCAGGTTTTTTGTTTTATTTCATTGCTTTGGAGAAGTGTAGTATTGAACCATGATCATTTATACGTTGTATTTGTAGGCTTAAGAGCAGTTTTTGACTTGGTCCAGCGACCCAAGTTCTGGAAGGTACTAAGAAATATGAGTATGTTAGAGAATTTATTAGAACCAATAATATGCTTTTACGTGGCTAATTATGCCTGTGTCAGGTGGGGGAAGAAGGGGAAATTGACTGGTTAGATTAACATCAGTGCAAGGTTCACCAGGATTGTCTAAATATTTACATTCAGCTTACTGCCCGAAGACACAGACTAAGGGGCTCATTAGGATGACGGGAGGACTTAGTCCACCCGCCATCCTATCAGTTATTGGGACCGCCCACCATAAGGGCGGAGTCCCGTGGGGGGTATTAGGATGCACCCGCCACTGTGGGGGGCGCATCCTGCATTTTTAGCATTGTGGCGGGCGGTGCTCTCAGCATGCTGAAAGCAAACAACATTTAAAGATAGGGGCATTTCTTTGATAGTAAGAGACAAACTGAATGAATCCATCAAAAAAACCATCGACACCATTGCTCCTCTAAAAAGACATAAACAACATCCAGTGTCAAAACAAGAAAAATGGTACACAAAAGAATTGAGAGCAAAGAAACAAAAATGTAGACGTATTGAGAAAGCCTGGAGGAAAACAAAAACTGAAAATAATCGACTGATCTTTCTAAAGGCCCAATCAGAATACTATAAAAATATAAAGTCAGCGAGGAAACTACAACTGACACAACAAATAGCAGAAGCAGGCAACAGCCCTAAAGAACTCTTTAATATCCTGCAAAACTTTATAAAACCTACGGCTTGTGAAAGCTCAGATGACTTCTCACAGGATCTGTGCGACAAAGTCTCGCTGTTTTTCGAGGATAAAATCAACATCATCTATGAGAAAATATTAGCCGCCAACAATTCCAGCAAAAATCAAACTAAAATCTGCCCACCACAACCCCCGTTTCAGACAATAAACCTTCTTTGACGTCTTTCCCCTCCATCACTCATACAGAACTCCTTACTCTCTGTAACCACATAAAAACAGGATCCCCCAATGACCTTGTACCAGCTAAAATGGTTGGTCCTTTGATCCCTTTATTAGGTCCCCATATACTCGAAATGGTAAACATCTCCCTTAGAACAGGCCAGGTTCCAGCAGATTGGAAAAAGGCAGTGGTGAACCCGATAAGAAAGAAGGCATCATCTCCCTGGACAGACCTATCCAACCTTCGTCCCATCTCTCTCCTACCTTACCTGGGCAAGATCACGGAGAAGCACGTGAACACCTATCTCTCTCAACATCTTGAAGCGACGGAAGGCCTGGACCATTCTCAATCTGGGTTCAGGCCGAACCACAGCACAGAATCAGCACTTCAAACAGTGACCAACAACATCAAAATGGCACTGGATGATGGCTGCTCTATGATTCTGGTGCTGTTGGACCTTTCCGCCGCTTTTGATACGGTGTCTCACAAGGTGCTTCTCCATCGCCTTAAGGAGGTGGGAATAGAGGGAGAGGCTTTAGCATGGTTGGAGAGTTTCCTGTCCGGGCGTTCCCAAGAGGTTAGGCTAGGCTCCCACAAATCCACCCACAGGGAGCTCAATAAGGGGGTGCCGCAGGGCTCCTGTCTGAGCCCCACACTTTTCAACATATATGTGGCCCCCCTTGCTAGCCTAGCAAGATCTTTTGGGTTCACCCCTGTATCGTACGCTGACGACACCCAACTTCTTTTTCCCTTTAAAATTCTTACACCTGCAATAAAAAAATCTTTTGCAGATGGCATGAGAGCCATTGCAGACTGGATGTCATCAAACTGTCTGCAGTGCAATGTCGGGAAAACCGAAGTTATGTTGTTCGGTCAAGCGACGACACACTGGTCATCAGACTGGTGGCCTCTGGAGCTAGGTCCTGTTCCCACCCCTAAAAGTAAGGTCAAGAACTTGGGAGTATTATTTGACCAACAACTCACTTTCAAGGACCACGTCAATCAAGTAGCCGGCACCTGTTTTCGGGCGATAGGGATGCTAAGACGTGTTTTTCCCTATCTCCCGGATCACCACAGAAAAACCCTGGTGCAGGCTCTTGTTATCAGTAGGGTCGACTATTGCAATGGATTGCTCCACGGAGCCAATGAGGAGCAAATCAAGAAATTGCAGGTCATTCAAAATACTGCCGCAAGGATCGTCATGAATGCACCACCCAGGACACCATCCTGTCCCCTACTGTCTCAGCTTCACTGGCTTCCTGTGAAGAAGCGAGTTCAGTTCAAGATTCTGTGTATTATACACAAGAGCCGAATGGGGATGGGCCCCAAGTATTTCATAGACATCTTTCAGCCCTACATCCCAGGACGCTCTTTGCGT